>NC_143014.1:88089449-88446116 GCF_055824585.1 Amblyomma mixtum | reverse complement strand
AAACAGCGTTTGCAGTGCGCAGCGAGATTCCCCCCCCCCCCCCCCCCCCCGATATGGATTCCGTTGTCAAGCGGTGCTCTCTCAGTCGTTCATTTATGCATCTTCCTGATTGCCCAATATACGCCTTGCCACAAGTGAGCGGGATTTTGTAGACAACACCGACTTTGCATGGAACGAACTTCTTTTGCTGGTTCGTAGTGCACACTGGCTTTCTTACCTCGCCGTTCACGAGCGGGCACAAGCGCACAAGTTTCCTCGGGGAGAAAGCGAACGAGAGAGTGCGGTCATGGAGATCATTTGAGGAAGGCGACCATGTGCTCGTGCAAGGACTACGTCCTGGGGAATCGAAGTGTTTGCGGGGCGTTGTAGAACAGCGGTGCAGTGCATCCACCTACAATGTTAGAATAGGGCAGCAACAGAGGTTTGTGCATGCCGACAGCCTACGTACGTGTTCGTTTTAAAGTGTTGAATCCGGGCCAACTGTGTATCTTTCTGTGCCTAGTTCAATGTCCGATTCTGTACCGGAACGGTCATCTACCAAGATCCCTTCCTTGGATACGTCTGAGCCACAGGATTCATCAGCACCACAGCCTGCCCAAGCATCTACGTTGCCGGGACAGAACGCCAGTTCGCCTTAAAGGTCCACGCTGCCTGCACCACCGCTCCGGGACCATGCGCCACTTCCGAACACGCCACCTCTTCGGAGCAGTGCTCGTTCTCGAAAGCCTTCTGATCGTTATACCCCACAGAGCTTGTGTAAAACAGTTAGGGGGAAAGGCGAATGAAGTGTCATGTGACCGCATTGTGCGCGACTGGAATGTAGTGTCACGTGATGCTGTGACGTGTGTGACGATGCAGTGTGGAGAGGGGGAGCGTTGCTCTCTTGTCAAGAAGTCAGCGAGCAGATCGCTCGTGTGTGAGTCTTACTCTGTACGGCCCAGCATGCCGAATAAACATGTTGCTTAGACGTTCTGCCTCCGCTTCGCTCGCCGCGGCTACAACAGTTACCATTAGTGCGGATGCTGATAAGCATCTTCACGATGCGGTGGCACCACCGGACATCGATTACCTTATTCAGAGTGGCGCCAAATTCAGCCTTCGTCTTCGTCCTCGGGTTCGCAACAACGAGCAGTTGGCCAGTGCGCGACTAAATGCAGGCAACCCACCTCCCCACGATAAGGATCGATGCCCTTCTGAAGCTGTTTACAACCTGTTGAAGCTCTTGAGGAGGCTCAGTAGCCACGAAGAGCTCGTTTGATTTGTGGGAAGGTAGCGCTGTTGGAAGACTATCCCCCACCCTCATTTGCGGTTGGGAGCCCTCCAACACCAGTGTTCGGGCGTTCCCTACCAAATCATAGGCAACCTTAAGTCAAAGGAGACATAACTGCTGCGGATGACACGAGCACGCTTAACTCAGTCATTTTCGCGTTGGAACTAGGTCCTGAGAATGCCCTGGTGCAACAAGCGAATTAGGGGTGGACTTTATTCGTTGCAAAATTATATCTGCAATTCTCGGTCTATATGCTTGGAGAATCTAGTTCTACTGAAAGAGCAAAACTAAGGGCGTGCGCTGAACAGCAGCGATGTACGAGAGGGACGACTGGTGGGTGATATTGATTGCAAAACATTTTATTCGCCGGAAAGAGCTTGGTAAGAGGTCGCGTTAAGTGGTCGAGAGTACATAGCCCTCGACGACTTTGTCAGCCCACTCCACCGCCAAAACTTGCGTTCTGGGGTCAGAGCTAGCCAGCACGGTCTTCCACCGCTCGAGAGAAGGAGCGGTAACTAGATCACCCGGAGGTGGCTCTATTTTGCAGTCCCACAGGATGTGATCGTAGGTGGCTCGTTGGCCACAGTGTTTACAGTTTTGGTTGTCAAGATCTGCGCGAGGAGTGATGGGGTGCGTATCGATCTCATCTGTAGACGACGCCACGTAACCTCTTGTTCCTTAGTCAGGCTTCTGTCCGGAGGGGGGGGGGGGGGGGGGGGGGGGGGGGGAATTCTCCTCTCTAGTTTAAAATGATTGGTGAGATCAAGATTCGTCAAATGTTTAGGGGAATTCCCCAAGGTGGAGTTTGTAATAAGGGAGTAATCACTCATTGACTTCCACCCGAGCGCAGCCATACGGCTCCGGTGAAGCGGTGGTCCCGGGTTCGAACCCCGGACCAAGACGAATTTTTCTTTAACTACGAAGTTTCTGAGAAAGCTGTATAGCTTTCCTTTGTAGCCGTATGGCTGCGCTCGGGTGGATGTCAATGAGTAATTACTCCCTTATTATGAGATCATGGTATGTGATCATGGAGTCCTTCGTGAAATTCAGGAAGCCAGACTCATATACTGCCCGGTCGACGAAACCTCGGGCTTTATTGTGGGCTGCCTCGTTCCCCGTATTCCCCGAATGGGCTAGGACCCATATCAGTTCGGAATAATTTGGTGAGAATTTGGTTGCGTTTTGGATTCTAAGGGAGGTGCTTGTAATTCGGCCTTTTGAGAAATTATTGGTACCCATTCTTGAGTTGCTGAAGATGATGCTCGCTTGGGTATGCGCTAGGGCGAGGGCTATAGCCGCCTCTTCTGCCTTTGCAGATGATTTCGTTTTGATTGTTGCCGAGACGATGTGGTCCCCATTCTCGTTCACAGATACAATTGCTAAGGCATTCAAATGTTTATATTCTGCCGCATCTACATAAAGTGTTCCAGCGCACTGTCCGTATTTATAATGTAAGGCTTTGGCTCGTGCTTGTCTTCTACCCTCATGGTGTAAGGGGTGCATGTTTTGGGGGACTGGTTTGATTAGTAGGGCCGTCCTATAGTCGCGGGGTAAGTCTACTTTGGCATCTGTATTCGTAGGTTGAAAGTTAATTCCAAGCCTGGTAAGAATACTCCTGCCAGTTCTGGAATTAGCTAATCTCGCTGTTTGAGCCATTAAATGGGCTTCTTTCAGTTCATTGTAGGTGTTAAGTATTCC
Organism: Amblyomma mixtum; assembly: GCF_055824585.1. NCBI lineage: Eukaryota > Metazoa > Arthropoda > Arachnida > Ixodida > Ixodidae > Amblyomma > Amblyomma mixtum. The sequence goes on along the minus strand of NC_143014.1, from coordinate 88,443,148 downwards.
TAACCTCATAAGCCGTTCGGTTCAGGCATTTAGTGGGAGTCCTAACGCAGCTTTGTAGGCCTGCTGTATCATTCAATTTGTCCTTTTCTGCTTTCGCAGATTTTAGATACGGGGTGGCATAGAGTATCCTTCTTAGCGCAAAGACCTGCACTAGTCGGCATAAATCTCTTTCCCTCACCCCTTATCTTCGATTAGCTATGCGGCGCATTAATCGCGCCGTCGCTTCTACCAGGCGTTTTGGCTTAGTGAGTGTGTCAGTATTCTTTCCATTTGTTTGTAAATACAACCCCAGTATTCTCATGGTTTGTACCTCTTTGACGGATCGTCCATTGACATAGACATTTATTTGCGGGAGGGGGGGGGGGGGGGGTAGCCGTATTTTCCCTACCTCTTTGTTTATGACGGATCACGAAGAGTTCAGATTTTTGCTCTGAACAAGTGAGGCCGGATTCCCATGCGCATGCCTCAATGATGTCCACTGCTTCTTGGTGTGTGTCTGCAGCCTTCGGATCCTTTGGTTAACCAAAGTGTGATGTCATCCCCACAGAGCGTGTGAGCGTGTGAAGGATCGGATGTAGTTGTACGCCCTTTCTCCGGGGTTCATTTTTGACAAGTTTGTCACAATGGCTTTGTGGGTGACGTTGTTCAAAGCTTCAATAAGATCTAAACCCAATATTGCTTTCGTTCCTGTTCCCTTGTCAACTTCAATTACGTCCTTGTGCCACAAAGTGCGCGCATGCCTTATCTTTCTTTTTTCTTCTCCGACCAAATTGGCCACGGCTGGCCACGGCGCCGGTAGTATGCGGGCATGTCGCGACGCAGCGGCGATGACTTTGCCTCCCCCCGCGTGGGCGTTGACCCCTCGCGACGCTGGGGGGTCAAGACTACGCCGCCCCCCTCCCCAGGATTATCGCCGGGAAGCAAGTGCTTTCGCGAGGGGGGGACGGGAAGCGGCCGGTGAATGCCCTAGCACCCGTCCCAACCTTGGGAAGTTAACATCGCTCCTCGTTAGGACCATACCTTTCCTTCGCATCCCCTTCAGTTTCTTCATGTTTCTTCTCCCCCCTTCTCAACATCTGTAAATCGTTGGTGCACGGGGCCGAGAGGATTCGTTTGCTTTTATTTGTTTTTTTTTTTTGTGGTTTGTCACGTGAACACGGTGGCGGGAAAATCACGACCGAGTTAGTTGGTTTAGAGATTTCGGTGCGTGCCGACGTGTGTGGGGTCAGCCAGGGAAGTGCTCGGCAAGCGAGCCTAGGCGGTGTCTGACGCGTAGAGCGCGGCGACGGCGGCCCCGAAAGACGCGTGGAAGACGCGTAACCCGGGGCCCAAGTTCGCCCGTATCCGCACCCCCCCCCCCCCCCCCCCCATCAGCACCGCGCGCTTCCGCAGCCCGACGCTCCCGGCGACCGGACCTTGCCACTACGCAGCTAAGTCACCGATTCTCACCACTCGCTTTGCTCTTTTCTTTGTTCTGTCGCTGTTCTCGTCCTATTCTTTTGTACATTGCTTTAATCGTGTAACTTTGTTGTATAGTTCTCGCCCTGTTGTTTTCCCTCTTATTGTTAATAGTTTGTGTTCTGATCCTGTGTTTATTCGCGTCGCGCCTGTGTATTTTCGCAATATTGCTTGGTTTGTTTTGTAACCGTTTGTTCTTGTTCTTACCCAAGTAAAAGGGTTGCTAAAGAAACTTGCCTATACGCCTCATGCCTCCGGTCAACGGCTAATCAGGCGTGGCCCCTATCGCCGGTCAGCAGTCTAACCTCATCTTCCGCACGCGGGGTGGAGAGGTTTGTCGCTCCTCCCCCTCCGAATTTACGGAGAGTGCAGTGGTGGGCAGGTTGGCCCGATTAATTATAATTTCGGCGCCAATCAAACATCTAGCCGCCCACCATATCGTGACACCTTGTTAAGCTGCAAGAGTATGTCCTGGGTAGATAGTTGGGCCCTGAATCCTAACATGGTTTCAGGTTGGAGGTTCATGCCCTCCGCATAGTTTTGGAGCCTGCTGAGGATGACATGCTCCATGAGTTTGCCTAGGCATGATTTTAATGAAATTGGGCGTAGATTCTCAGTGCTGAGTTTTTTACCCGCTTTAGGAATAAAAGTGATTTTCGCGTGTTTCCACTCTTGTGGTATGTTGCCTGCATGCCAGTATTTGTTCATAAGGTCTGTAACCGCTGCGATCGACGTTGTGTCAAGTTCCTGAGAGTCTTATTTGTTACTTTGTCTGGTCCTGCCGCAGATGCTGTCCGCAGTTTTCCAATTGCGTACCAGACCTCTGCATCTGTGATGTCTGCGTCTAAATTTGGATTAGGAGTCCCCCGGTAGTCTGGTTGTATGGTACTGTCATCCGTGTTTAGATAGCGTTCTGCTAGCTCTTTGATTAGGTCTTCAGTTGTACCCTCATATTTATGTATGAGTCTGTACAGTTGACTGTGTTGCACGGGAGGTGTTTGTTCTGGGTCAAGCAGGTGTCTTAGAAGATGCCATGCCTTCTTATTTCCGAGCAGTCCGTTGATGCTTTCACATATTTGGTTCCATTGTTGGGTTTGGAGAGTAAGTGTATGTTCCTCGATTCGCCTCTCCATTTCAGCGATCTTTTTGCGGAGTCGCTTGTTGTGTTTACGCTTCTTCCAGCGTTTTTGGAGGCCTTTTTGTGCTTGCCACAGGTGTAAGAGTTTTGAGTCTGCCGTGGTGGCTCAGTGGTTATGGTGCTCGGCTGCTGACCCGAAAGACGCGGGTTCGATCCCGGCCGCGGCGGTTGAATCTCGATGGAGGCGAAATTCTAGAGGCCCGTGTGCTGTGCTATGTCAGTGCACGTTAAAGATCCCCAGGTGGTAGAAATTTGCGGAGCCGTTCACTGCGGCGTCTCTCATAGCCTGAGTCGCTTTGGGACGTTAAACTCCATAAATCAAATCAAATCAGCAATCTGCTCCTCTTTCTGAACTGACTCACAACGCTATTGGAGCTGACATCCTCATTCAGGGAGATAACCCAGTCGCTAAGGTTAGAGATCTCCTTTGGAGCTGTTTTGTTGCGAAGTTCCTTGAACATGTACCAATCCGTGGTTCGTATTTCTTTGGCATTGTTTTTGAGTTTTGTCGTGGGGAAGGTGATGCTAAGGATTAAGTGATCCCTACCAATATTTTGCCCGGTGTTGACCCACTTTCCGTCCTTGACGTTTTTAGAGAGGGATAAGTGTGGAGATGTGTCAACACATACACTGTTACCCATGCGTGTGTGGTCGCTCGGGTTGTTTAGCGTTGTGAGCACTAGTGACTGTATGATTTGTCAGAGCAGGTTCCCTTTCGGAGTTGCTTGGTATATCTTCATGCTGGGTGTTGTGAGTTGAAGTCTCCCACAATTATTAGTTGAGCTCTAGCAGCCAGCTTTATTGTGTTTATCAACTAGTGTGGCAGTCCACTGCCTTTGTTTCTGGGCGGGTTGTACACATTAAGGATGAAGAGATTTGAGTCTCCTTTTTGCCTTGGTACTATTTCAAGCAGAGTATAATCTTCTTCCGATTCGTTTATAAAATGTTGAATCGCGGTGATATTTCTATGCACCAGCGTGGCTGTGAAGGAGCCGGCTGCGTTACTAGTGTCATAATGGGGTGGCAGAAATGTTTTATAGCCTGGCAGTCTAGCCCAGCCGCTAGCTTCTTGCAATGCAGTCACGTCTGGGGTTGTAACAGACGGTGCTTTTTGGATATGGAGCTGCACGTGGGCCCGCTTACGGCGGAAGCCTCTGCAGTTCCATTGCCAAATTTGAAATTTTTGGCATGGTGCCATGTTGGGTTATAGATGGTTGTGGCGTCGTGGACAGATCCAAGATGGAGGGTAGGCGGGCCTCGATGGTTGTAAGCCTATCCATTATTTGCTGCATGCAGGTGGCTATTTGGGATACCTGTCCCTCTAGAGTTGCAAAGCGAATATCTATCTCTGCAAATTTAGCGGTAACGAGGCCTTGGAAGATTGCTTGTTCTGTTGATGTAGCGCTAGTTCTCTCTGATAGAGTATTTATGTCTGCCCTGAGTGTGGTAGGCGCTTTCGACGGCTGCGGGGTGTCGGGTTCCGACGCCTTGGCCTTTCTCCTCGCCTTCTTTTGTAGGAAGCGGTCTCTTAGTTGCTATTCTGGCGTCTGTGTCCGTCGCGTTATAGGCCGAAGTCTGGGACGCGGTGGAGGGAGAGGGGGAAATGGCGTCTGTTTCCATCGCGTTATTGGTCGAAGCCTGGGATGCGGTGGGTGGCGTTTTAGCCGCAGTGGCTGTCTGTACCTGAGGCGCTTGTAACAGGCGTTTAACTTCAGCCAACTCTTTTTTAAGGCTGGCAATTTCTCTGTCTCGGGATTGTAACTAGATCTGAAATTCATTCTCTCGAGCGTCAATAGATTGGGAGGCCTCTGCTGGCCAGCTCGCCTTTTTGTTGGACCGGCTATCACAGCGTCCGCGGCTCGAGCTTCTCTTCTCGTTCTCTGCAAGGTTCCCAAGGGGCGGGAAGGAGCTGGAGTTGTTCCGGCTGTGGCTGCCTCCTTTTCCGGTAGCACCCTGTTCCTTCTTCTTGGGCCTTGACTGGTATCCGTGTAGTGTTGAGTGGTTGTCCCCTTGCTTGGGTGTGTGGTTACCATGGGGCGTTCCTTGTTTGTTCTTATTCATCAGCCGGAATTTGCAGTTCCGGCTTCCTGTGTTGTGGCCCCCGTTGCAGACGATGCATACGGGTTGGCACGTTGGTTGTTCTCCCTCAGGTGGGGGTGAATGATTTTCTCCGCAGCGGCGGCAGAGCTGCGTCTTAGGTTTGTAGCTGACATCGGCCCGGTTTCCTACCCTACTGCAGTTGTAGCAAACTTCATGTTGCTCCCTGAAGGGGTGCACCCGAAAGACGCCGCATTGATAGATTACTTGGCTGGGAAGCTTCTTTCCAAAAAAGGTGATTTGTATAGTTCTGGATTGTCCGATCCTTCGGGCATCCACAATTTCTATTCCTTCGTTTCTGTTTCCGAACCCTTGGTCGACCGCTTCGGGCGAGTCTCCCGCGTAGGCGTTGTAAATGAACCCTTTGACCGAGTCTTCGGGCGCCACCGCGTACGACGTCACGTGATAGGTTTGGTCTTGGAGATGCAGTTTTTCAATCTTGGCGTATGCAGTCGCCCGTTGACGATCGGACGTGCATAGCGTGAAAGTGTTGTTGGCCGAATTGACTCTGATAATGTCTTCATTCTTCACCGTATCATACGGCAGCCTGGCCACCTCGCAGGCGCAGAAGAGTAGTAGTCCGGGTGCAAAGTCCCTCAGATTCCAACCTTGTGGTCGGCAGACGATTTTTTAATCATCGGTCGGTAAGTGCGGGAGAAGGGCTTTCTTGCTGCGTGCAAGTAGCTTTTTCCCGTTCTTTCGGGATGGAAAATTGGTGTTTGACTTGCCTTCGCCGTGCCCCTGCGCAGGCTCATCGTCGGTCGATGTGGGCCCTTTATTCCTCAGGCCTCCTTGTCGGCCGCGATACCGAAGAATAGTTTCCCATTTTCCGTCCGCGAGCTCCGACGGTGATATTTTCTCGCCTTCCATGGCGTACTCCATTTTTGCAGGTCCCTGGGCGTCCAGTTCCCGGCGGAGAGGTGACGGGCTAGGCCTAGCTCGATGGCTAGGCCGGCAGTCGGCCGGCAATATGCATAGGTGTCCGTAGATTGTCAAAATCCGGCTTCAACAGGCACTGGATGATAGTCCGAATGTCTTCCAAAATGTTCGAGCCCGAAGGCTGACTTTTTCCGCTGAAAAGTGGCTTCGAGGCGGGAGCCCATGCGACACACGTCAGCACAGCTCCATCCTCTTCCTCTTCCTGGTGGGTGATAACATTGGAAATGAATAATATTTCAAAACTCGCGCTAAAAAACACTTTTTGTGACGTAATTTGCTACGAACTTCCGGCACAGTTAATTTGATCCTAATTCACCAGGGGCCGCTGCTGCGCCCCTTGTCATGACCCCATGTGCTGCTAAATTCGGACGTATGGTCTTGTGTACAAGTTACGCGACAAATTGATAGATATTTTGCGATGCACTCAGATAGGATATGTACGGTATGACAGTTTCACGTTTTTAATCCTTTGAATTGCTTTTGCTGTCTCATTGGCAGCAAATCAGCACCGCAGCTGTGGCCTTGTGGTTGAGCACCCGGCTCGCATTCGGGAGGTTCTGGATTCGATTTCCAGTGTCGTCGGTTACCCACCGGTTTATTAATGGGTACAAGCATCCCTCCGGCCTGGTGCTCGGCCTTAATGGAGAGAAATGCTTAAAAAAATTGCGCCTATAACAGTCTGTAGTGACCTCCCTGTGCGAATAGTTCGCTTTCGAACGGCTGTTATTCGCCTGATGCGGTGAAACTGATGTCCACCCGGTGCGGTGATGCGCCATAATTGCCCAATATTTTTTTGCCGAATTGCAGCTCCTACAGTGACGGGACTGGCAGCCATACGATCTCCTCCCTCCTCCTCGAAGCATTTTTCCTCCATATCATCGCGTTCCTCCTTTCTTTGATTCCTTTTGCACAGACAGATTATATGGCTCCAGAATTTCCTTTGCCGGCCTTTAGTTGCATGGCGAACTTCAGTTATCCAGTGCAGTGCTTTATTTTGCCCACCCTGGACGATGATCTACTTCCAGTTTCTTTGTCGACAAGATTCCCATTTTTGGTCTGTATCCTCCTGAGAAAGCTGCGCTGTCTTCGCCTATGCATGTTCTCTTGAAACCACCTTTCTCTGTTCGATGGCCCCAAAATTTCCGTCTTTTACCAGCTTCGTGGCTCCCTGTTCCCTTTCCAGCGGTTTGCCACTTTTACATGCTTCATTTTGTTACTGATGCGTCGTTATCACTCATTATAATCCCAGACGATACAAGAGAGTAGCTCCCTCGCGCGACAACCCTCATGTAGCGCAAGGGAGGTGCAGAGGCGGGCAAAGTGAAGAAGAGTGGTGCACCTTTAGCTTCTTAGCGAAACTCTCGTCCTTGGGGCAACCACTTAAGTTCGATATAACCGAGCTTCTTGTGTAAGGCGGCCTGCTACCGTCAGTTATGGCAGCCCCTGGAAGCAAACTGTAATCCTTCAAGCTGTAGCTTTTTCAGCCCGCTCAGAGATAAGAGGAAAATCTTTTCCTTCGCAAGTCCTGCGTTGCAGGCACTATAGTGCAGACTTGCAGTTGAGACAAAATCACAACACTCTATGCAACTACTGAGCAACTTTACAGTGGCCAAATATTCAGCGCAAGTTCACGCTACCACTCTTTGAAGGCGGCCAGCACAAGATATCCGGAAGTCAGGCACAAGTGCGGCCCAGCATGACTTCACGCAGACACACGCGTGTAAACTTGCAGGTGGCCCTCCGTTGATGCTGTAGACGAGTGCCACAATGAAGGCGCACGTGCCACTTTATTCATACTACCGGACACAGGATCCACTTGTAAACTGCTAGATATCAACGCCAGCTGCCCTGCAAGCCATGGTTTGCAAGCGGGAGGAGCACAAGAGAAGCAGGATGTACTTCCTATGCTTCGCTGCCTTGTAGCCGAGAAGGATTGCTACAAGCAAAAGATTCGCGAAATTCCGGAAGTGTGCCTCAGTCAGAATGCCGAGAAGGCAGACGACCTACATCTCGAGGATTCTGCTCATGGCTGATGAGACGAAAGCGGCCTCTTCCAGTAGCGGGTAGTTGCGCAGCCCACACATAGCTGCAGCGAGACCGCGTAATAAGCGTGGAGTACCTTCTCCACGTTACTTGTTACTTCAACTCGCGCCAGTAGACACTACAAAAAAAGAGGATCATACTGATGACCCTCTGGAACCTGCGGTCGTGTGCAGCAGGATCTATTTTTTTACTCGTAAAGTTGTTTCTTGTTGTAGGATGTGGATCATATGCCTATTATGGATTCTGAATACTTGAAACGTTGGCTGTGTTTAATTTTTTCTGAAGACAAGAAATTGAATTATGTACATTTTATTTCATAAACCGTAAATTTTGCTTTCCTGTACAGTTTGCACGGTGTCCCGGACGGTGTCCCGGACCATATCCCGCCGGCCCACTCGAGCAGACGACATCCAGGTGACACAGGTGTGCCATTACGGGACATGACGCCACTTCCGTCGACAGCAAAAATCGCTACTTCATATGTGGCCACTGCGGCCACGATGTTTTCCCGCCGTTTTAAACAAGTGGTTCCAATACCAAGGGCCTATGCAAGCCGCCTCGTTGGATCCTGGTACTTGCCTATGAAGGCATAAACTACGTCGATTCTAAGGACCTATACAAGTCGCACCGTTGGATGCTCGATATGCGTGGTCCAACGGCCTTCAAACCGACGGAAAACCTATGCTTGGCGATGTTACTAAGCGTTTATTTGTAGCTCTTTGTGGCCGTCGGCATTGTCCCTAATTCCTGCAAGGATCATAACGGACGGCGGCGAGTAACAGCTGCTTACGGCGAATTTGCTGTACGTGCATAGGTTGCACAGCACGTGCAAAGTGTCTACGAAGTGAATGTGATCGGAGCGATTGCCTTTCCGTAAAGGCGGAGAAATGTGCCCCTGCGAAAGCTCACTACGCACACCATGTTTTCTGAATGCTGAAATGAGCTTGGCTTTATGCAGGTAGTCGCATTTGTGGCGTTGGTTGCAGTGATCGCGACCGATGCGCGAGGCACACTGCGAAGGACACTAACAGGTTCGTGCTACGTAACCATTACTGATTTTAATACTGTGCTTGAAAACTGACTGAACTTACACGGCCATGAAAGGTGCAATAACGGTTTCTGAATGACTACGCGATTCTTATCGAATAGTCTCCATCGCGCCAAACAACATTACTGCAACAAGCAAGCAAAATCATCATAATTTCAAAATCACATTTTTCAAATCGCTAAGATTGCATACTCTAAATTATTAGTCAGTAATTCAAATTAGCACACTGCAGTGGATTAACGTTGCCGACAGCATTTCCCAAGCAGTACACAGGAGCTGTCACTGTAATATGTAAGCAGGCCTCCTCCCTGCCTGCCTACTGACAGTATTGCAAAAGACGCGTATCTATTCAATATATAATACTTGCTCGTGTCTGAAGTGTACATGTATTAAAAATTCATATTTTAGCACACTGCTGTCAGTCACGAATGCAATGCACACGAGGAAATTATGACGTTTCTAACCATTTGGCACATGTACATTTATTTATTTATTTATCATCATACCCACAGCGCCATTGTCAGGCATTACAGTGGGGGGGGGGGGGGGGTGAACAAAAAGTACACAAATGCTTTAGTTACCACATTCAGTGGTAACTAAAGCAGTTCTTCAGAGGACAGTGACAATGCAACAATACTGATTTATTTTTGTTGTGTTTTTCAGGCAATTACAAAAGCCAAAATATAACTAGAACTCTGTGGGTGAAAAGGGGCCAAAACGTGCATCATTCGGCTAAAGTGCAGGGCTCCACAGTGACAGCAGGACATCAGTTCTCTTCTAGCGGTACTTCCTGAACTCACATTGCAAGCCAGAATGCAGCATTCAAAACAAGTGTAGGATGTTCCGCCGAAGGCGAGTCGTCGTTTACATGCACAGAACAAGCTGTCGTATAATCTGTTCAACTCAACAGCATCCTCAAATATCCCTGTGCATGCAAAAGCGGGTGCCCAGTGCGTATTGCATAAGTCTACACATGCCGTCCTCGTTAATGTCGACATAATGAGATTTAGAAGACATTAAACTGGATTACAGGTAGAGGAAAGGCAAGGAATAATTTGGAGGGTTTACCTAGTGATGGCTCCTGACTTACACTGGGAAAGAATACTTCGTATCGTCAGGGAAACAGAATATGATGACCATAATTTCTTTCTATCTCAAGCAGACCCTATCATTCCAAGCAGAATTTTTTAAATTGGATTTCTGTTATGACAGCTACAATGTTCCAGAATAAAATGAAATTATTTTTTTAGTAATTTAAGTATGCGACAGGCTTACATGTCTATGTTAACGGGTACAACTTTAAAGCAACATTTAAGAGTTTTTACGCTAATCATTAAAATGTAGTACAGTATCACTGATTTTAACGGTGACCAGGGGGTATTTCCATGAAACGGTTCGCTTTGGAACCAGCTCGTTTCTCCACATTTCAGCTCACGCAAATGGCCACTGTGCCACCTGAAGTCAGGCTGGCTGACGTTAAGTTGCAAACCGTTTCGCGAGTATACCCCGGTTCCCAAAGTAGCAAGCTAAAGTGAGCGCTGCTAACAGTTACCGTTCACTGATGTTTGTATCAGTTAATACACGTAGAATCTTGGAGTTGCAATTTATCAACATCTTCAGCAAAATACATCTATTTCACGGCTAGTATGATTTTCAAGGACATAAATAAAGTGAGGCCTCGATAGGCATCAGAAACTTGGTTAAAGACCAAGGGGACGTCTGAGATTGCAGAAAAAAGGAGGGTGCGTAGGAATTAGCATGAGAAATCTGCCAATGACTGGTGGTTAAAGCTTGCATCCAGTTTACAGTTATTGCATGCAAGTCATACCATGAGAAACCCAGCCTTACAAAAGTGAGGGATCTTATCACATGCTTTTTCAAAGTGAAGAAAAAAGCATTGAGGGGAATGTTGCAGTCAAGTTGCAAGAGCGTGTTGCAAAGAATGAGAGCAAGTTGGCTATGCATACAACATAATGGGCCCAAACATTCTAGCAGCGCAAGAATACAAAATGTGTTTTATGATTTCACGCACCTGTCAACGGCACAAATAGGGTCATAGGTGCTGGGTAACAACTGGAGGCACACATAAAGGGGCCAAGCTATGATGAGGTAGGAAGCTATCTTCACGGCATGCACAAGATATCAAACACTGCTTCCTATCATGTTGTTCCCCTTTATATGTTTCACAGAGCTTGAGCTGAGTGTTGTTGATGCTGCATGTTGACGCTGAGCTAAAGGACAAGAATGACAGAGCAAGAAAGGCTACTCTGTGCAGTGGCGTTGTTCATTCTTTCCCATCATCTTTGTTTCTAACGTAGGTTTGCAAGATCCACAGGGCTCATTTTCCTATCTGTAGTTTCACAGTGGCGTCAGGTAAAGCCAACTGTTATTCTTCAACTGCCCCACTGCTGTACCACGCAACACATTCTTGTGATCAGCTTCCATAATTTGCAAAGTCAAATTTACTTCTTTGGTCACCGAGTTAACACAGCATAATTACTTGTCATCATGCCAACTAAAAAATAACCATAATTTCACGTATATGGTCATGCCTCGCTAGTATAGGCCCTGTTATTATGGACTCCCATTATGGACAGTATTTCTGAAAACAAAACTTTTTCAATTCACTTGCGCCTCATTAACATAAAAACTCGGTTAAGACAGAGTCAAATTGCACAAAGCTCATAGTCCCACGTGTTGTTGTCAAACAATTATGCAGAGTGCAAGGACTTAAAATTTTTTGAATTTGAATAGATAAGTGAAACACTGCCTCAATCACATATCTTTGTTACACAATGGAATTGCCATCATACTGCTTGTCGCACTCGGTGCACAGAGTTTTGTGTTAACCCATGAACTGCCAGGCACACCGACTCCTCCTGCTCACACACTTCCTGGTTGCCAAAGCACTTCTTTTTCTGGCTTCAAAATCACTGTCAGTACTTGGCTACTCACATCCTGGCACAGAGTGCTCTTGTACAAAATGAATTAAGCTGCCTGAAAATAAAAGAACAGAACAGAGCCACTTGCTTACATTATAACCTCTATAACCTCACAGACGCTTTTCCGCAGCCCAAATGCTAAGTTAGCACTTTTCATCATGTTGTCACAATCTAAACAGAAAGCTTCTCCTGGCTCAGCCCACCGTCATGCAAAGAAGTTTGTGTGTTTACCAATTCTTCACTCGTACATTTTGGCAGACACAGGTCCGCATAGGTGGCAGGAAATAAAAAAAAAAAAGACGATGCCCCGGAAGAGACTAGACACCGATGCTTTCACACGTCGTAACCCGAGCACCCACCACCAACAAAACGTATTGTATGGTGCACCAAGCCGCAGAAGGATAGCGACGCTGCTGTTGTCGCGGAAGAAAGGAGACTGACGGCCGTGCAGCCAAGACCGTGTCACGTCGCACACCCGGCAGTTTCCAAGCGCAGTAGCGACCAAAATCAGTGATGGGCCCATAGTGCTTCGGTCGCGATCACTGCAACGATTGCAACCACTGCGGCTAGCTGCACAATGCCGAGTTCATTTCAGCATCCAGAAAAAATTGCGTGCGTAGTGAGCCTTCATACGTGCGCATTTCTCTGCCTTGACGGGGAAGCGTTTGCTCCGACCGCAATCTTTTTCACTACGCGGTCACTGTGTTGTGCAACTTATGCACGCACAGGAAATTTACCGTCAGCAGCCTCTTTTCTCCATGTCGAGCAGCTGTTACTCGCTGGTGCCATTCTCGCAGGATTAGGAAGGTTTGCAACGACCACAAACGGCTCCAAATAAACGCTTCGTGACATCGCCGCCGCGTAGGTCTTTCATCGGTTTGAGGACCGTTGGAATACGCATATCAAGCATCCCACCGCGAGGCTTGCATAGGTCCCTGAAATCGACGCACTTTACACATTCTGAGGCAGGTATCCAGGATCCAACGAGGTGGCGTGCATAGACCCTTGGCCTTGGAACCACTTTTTTATGACGGCGTAAAAACGCCGCGCCCACTGCGGCCACTCATGAGGCGGCCATTTTCGCTGTCGACGGAAGTGGCGTCTTGTCACGTGATCGCGCTTCTGGGCGTCGTCGCGTCGTCTGCTCGAGTAAAGTGCACTAGAATGTTGCTCGAGCGCGCCTACGAGATATGGTTTGGCAATACGCGTCCGGGTCTAAAATCGAATATGCCGAGTAGTTCGTGGTGACCAAAATTCGGGTTTTTACGACTGCCGCGACATCCGTGGTTGATAACGCAAACCGTGCAGAGCTTCGTGATTGTTGATAAATTCCCAACCGCTTGGCAACAGGACTAGAGAAAGATGCATTACACACCGAAAGATAAAGCGGTTAAATCAGAAAAAAAGACTTTTCCGAAGATAATGGCCACATATCACAATAGCCCTTATTGGCCGCTTACAGCTGACGGCGCGTCTGCAAACACTTGAAAAGTAGCTTCAAGATAGTCACTTTTCGAAGCGGAGTATGGAGGCACTAGTCGCAAACGATGAAGGATACGCGGAAGCTACTGGGAGTTCTGGACTGAAGACCTTACCCACAATCGACTCCAGTCCCCTTTTATGCAATAAAAGTTTATTCCCTCTCGCGACTGGTACAAATTTAGCTGATGGGGCCCGCTTGCTGCGCCACTGTTGTGCAAAAAAACAATGATCAGGCTTCCTGTCGCCTACATGATTCTACACTGGCGATAACGGTACCCTGAACTAAAATATTTTCCCAAGCGACTGCAAGCCTCTCCGACCTAAAAACTAAAATATAATTAATTACTTGTGTCAATAAAATTCGGCAACCCTGTAAAAATTTCACACCATCAGTTAGGCAACACTGAAAATATTAGGCACTTTTCAGTGAATTTTTGCACTTTTGCAGTGCAATGTAAAACATAAACAAAACAATAATAATAATGTTATCTAGTGTCACATATTTTTTTTTATTTGCTTAAAACGATCGGCCTCCCGGCTTAGTGGCGCCACGTAAACAGGAAGGATTTTTGCACGCGCGCTTTATTGCAAACATTTTATTCCCGATATGTTAGCAGTAGCCGTTCTTGTTTTCGATTCTTGTTTTTGGCGTGACTGGCATGTGGCTTAGTGCTGACGCATGGCTGAAGTGAGCTAAAATTACTATTTGCGTGGCGTTCTTGTGTGCAAGTAGAATGGAAAGTAAACAGCAGGGATATACTTCGACGAAGTGCCAGCCGGCAGAGGCTTGCGAAAAAAATGGCTAGCCGCTATTCGACGAAGTGATTTGAAACCGAACGATACGCAGCGTGCCACACTGCGACACTAAAAAAGTGTCGCGTGCCACTGCGACACTTCCAAGAAGTGAGAGTGAGTGAGTGAGTGAGTGAGTGAGTGAGTGAGTGAGTGAGTGAGTGAGTGAGTGAGTGAGTGAGTGAGTGAGTGAGTGAGTGAGTGAGTGAGTGAGTGAGTGAGTGAGTGAGTGAGTGAGTGAGTGAGTGAGTGAGTGAGTGAGTGAGTGCGCGTGCGTGCGGCGGACAAGGATAGGGAATTGAGGGACTCATGACGACACACTTATGAAGAAAGCCAACAACTTACTGGCTTTCATTGAAATAACAAGGCATAGGGGAGTGTTATTTGTATATTGCGGGTAGTCAACAGCCGTTCCGACCAAAAGTGGTCTCACGGTATGAGTTGCGCGATTAATTCTGGGCTTGAAAACTGTCCGGCTATACCTCCGTCCTTTGCGCACGGTGGGCACGTGGGCCGGGCGCGTCAAACGACCGAGAGCCGACGATCGAATCAGCCCGAGATAGCCCGCAGCACACTCAACATAATTGGCCAGGGCTTTGAAAAACTTGTCAGCGCCCCACGATCGCTCACCTCGCTGGCCCAGAGCGGTCTGTGCGTCGAACAGCGCCGCCCAGAGTTTCCACGGCCGTACGGGGAGAGGCGCCGTAAAGCGAACGTCAAACAAAGGGAGGATTAAAGTGCAACAATCCGTGCAAAGCGGTGGGCCAGATGCAAATGGCCATGCATTCAGGCCTAACCAGACAGGATCATAAAGCCTTCTCTCTGTCTTTCTTCCTCTCTCCACCTCCCTTCGTCGACATCGCATTTGCTGCTCGTCCCGCGGCGTCTGCCCCGCTCGGAGTGTCCATTGCCTGGCCCCACTCTTTACTCGCCGATAGGGTGCGGTGATGTCCCAATTCTTCTTTCTCTCCCCCGCGCGGGGATGAAGGAGCCGTGAGAGATGCTGGCCGCCGCCAAACGCGAGGATGGGAGCCTCCTCGGGAAGCTCATCGCTCTGAAATGAATTCTCCTCCGCGACACGAAGACGCGGCATCCATCACGAGTCCGCATCATGGTTTCGATACGCTGCCGTCCATTTAGCGAAAAGCCTTTCTCCATAACGCAGTTGTTCGCATGTCTCGCTGAGCGATGCGCTCGGCTCGCTGCCACAATGGATGTAGAAACAAACGCTGCACGCCGCTTGGCCTTGTGATCGCCGAGCGTGGTCCGCTTCTCTTTAGTTTTATGCTTTTGTAATTCCTCTTGTAGCCTCAGCCGGTTGACGCTGAAGATATTAAGCCCGGCCGCCGCTCATTTTTGGGGCAATTGAGGCAATGTTTGAGTGCTGCTTTCGCGACATTCTTTTCTTTGGTTTGCGCGTTCACTGTTTACTCGATCTCGATCACTCTCAAATTTGGAGGATGCTCAACTATTGATCCGTCGTCTTTATACAAGCGCCGCGAGAGAAACTTCTTGCCAGCGGGAGTCGCTTAGTTTCAGCGGAAACGGACAATATTTGTACACTTGTGTATTGCTCGATATAAATTTAAGCACGGAGGGCCTAAGTATAGATGAAATCACATATGCAAGAAATGGTCTTTATGAACAGCGAATAAAACTAACGCAATTTTTTGCCTTCCTGAAAGCAAAAGGTTGGCAAGCTTGTTCTTCTAGCACGGATTGCGAAATCTTCGAAGCTTGTATGGCCTTTTATGGGAGTACGGGCGAGCTTTTGGTGCAAGCCGGGCTTGAGTGAGCAACGGCCATGTCAGCACTCACGCAGCACTGCTGAATATTGCACTGACACACAAGTAGATTTATCAGTTTTTATAAGTGGTTGTGGACCACCGGAAGAACTATGTATTTGCTTCCCCTCCCTTTGTATCGAGTACTGCTGAGTAAGCATGCCCGAGTCGCTGCATGTCGTACTTGCTTTGATTGCGATCCCTTGAGAAGATACGCAAAATCTTCCGCAGTTGAAAATATTGCACTGGCCGCATACGCAATACGCAACCTAGAGTGAACCGTGCACACGAGTCGACGCCAATGGGATGTCATCCATCAGAGTCTCCTTGATATATACTATATGCGTTGAGCGAAGAATGCTTCAAGGAATCCATCTACGACTAAAAAGACTAGAAAGGAGCTGTTATACAAAGCAGCCTGAAATCGGCCTCAGTTTACATACTGCGGCTCAGAGGAGCTTCTAATCCTGTGAAAAAAGCGGTGATAAGTTACAGAGCAGACGATTCATGTCAGTGGTTAAGTGAAATCGTAGTCAGCTAGTTACAAGATGCAAGAAACGTTTGTTAAAGAGCTATACTTTCAGAGATCTCGGTATGAAGTTCCAATTTTCCTTTCTTCAAGTAACCCGCTTCGATGGCTCTTTGTTTATGACGTTGGGCTGTAAACCACGAGCTCGCTGGTTTGATTCCGGCAATGGCTGTGGCATTCCGGTGGAAGCGAACTGTAAAAACCCGTTCACTGCGATTTCGGTGCACGTTAAAGAACCCCAGGAGCCACCTATACCGCAAGGTGTCTCAAATCCAGCAATGCTACATATACAGGGCTTTCCCCCTAAGACTTCAGACAATTTTTAAAAATGGGCTTTTTGATTAGAAGGTCGCATTTTCGGCATAGCATTGTCAGCGGTGCACTAGTTCATCAGAATATAGCAAATACGTGCTAGCTAGCAGGTTAGTTAACTTTTTAACTATTGCTATTAGGCTCCTCGATTATTGAAAGGCGTTTAGCCCACCTTATAGCATCCATATCGGTTTTTAAAATATCGAAAACACGGTTATCCTCGCCGCTGTGGCCGGGCCAACCAGTTTTGGCTATATTGCGTCAAAATACATGCATTTTCGAGAAGTTCGCACGCAAAGCAACCTCTCCAGTGACTCGTCGAAATATAGATTTCAGTTAACCATTGACATGAATCGTCTGCTTTGAAACTTACCACCTCTTTTGTCACAGGATCAGAAGCTCTTCTGAGCCGCAGTATGTAAATTGAGGCTGATTTCAGGCTGCTCTGTATAACAGCTCCCTTCCAGTCCTTTTAGTCGCAGATGGAATTCTTGAAGCGTTCTTCGCTCAACGCATATAGTATATCAAGGAGACTTTAATGGAAGACATTCCACTGGCCTCGACTCGTGTGCACGATTCACTCTAGGCTGCACATGAGAGCAGTGCAATATTTTGTGCAATACGAGCGAAGAGGTGTGTCCGGTACCCCAAATGGGGGCACTGGTCTGGATCGCGACCTATGCAAACACACGTGAACATAAGTTTTAGAACATTTTTTCATGTTTCACAGTGTGCGCATGTAGGCAGCCGTTGGTTAACAGTTGGCGAGTGCTTTCAAGAAGACTGCGACAAAGTATGCAACGCCATTTCGAAGCTACTTGTTAAAGCATCACGATAAATGGGTGTTGTGAAGCTGGTCCTATATACCACCAACAGGCACGTTATCGGCATGGTGTTTCTCCTAATCGCACAAGCTTCCCGCGGAGTCCGATCTGCTGCACGTGCGCTACATTTGCTCACTAATGCAGCCGTTCAAACTGACAGCTTAAAAAGCTAAAACGCGAAAAACAGTCCTCAAGGAGTATGACAAGAGAATGAAAGCAAGCCACCACCGTTGCAGATGGCAGTGCAGACGATATACCTATATCAACCCGGCGTCCGCGAGCGTGTTTGTAAACGCAGCGGGGTTTCGGCCAGTCATTGTCCTGAATGAGGTGGAAACTTGACTAACGGCATTAGGATATTTGCATCTGGCTACGTCTGCGATGGAAACTTGCGACTAAGATAGGATTGAAGTAGCGGCGCCGCCTGCTACAGGCCGACGACAAACTATAAGGGGCGTGGGAAACAACCAAAGTATTAATCCAGGGTTTATTATATTCTTCCTGCAAATAGCTTATGTAACAAGAAAACAGCCTTTTAAAGCCTTTTTCAAACAGCCCCCCATGCCCCCCCCCCCCCCCCCCCCCATAAAAAAAAAAACATTTGCGATGAAATTAATTACGCACAACGGATATCACAAGAGCCTGCGCCTGACGGCGAACGAATTGAATGAAACGTGTCAGTGTCAGCTTCTTTCGCTCCTGTTCCCTTGTGCATGCATTTCTGCCCTTGAACGCAGTTTATTCTGCCAACAGGCGTCGCTAGTCGGCTAAACTCTGAGTTGTGGCTCGAACCGACCGCTGGATTTGCATACATGGACCCTAAGGTGAATTTCGTAACTGATATGATCAAAAAGCTCTTGCAGAAACCGAAACCGAAGCTGTATGTGAAAAAAACACGATTATTAAATTATAAAAAAAAACGCTGTGGGATATCTCCTGCAGTTCTGTCTGAAAAAGAAACGTTATTCATTGTGAGAACCGTTATCAAAAGAAAAAAAAATTGTTGTTCTACTCCTCTAAATAAACTTGGAAGCGTCGTTACTTTGGGAACTGTGAAGATTTTTCTGCGGACGACACATTGCGCGCATAACCTCCCTGTAACAGTTGAAGTAGGAAAATAATAAATTACTTTAATTGTTTGCGAAATGACGAGAATTACTACATCGTCTGTTGAAATAAATTGCAAGGCTGAGCCCCAAATACGGTCTGAAACAAACTGCTATCGACATAAGCTTAAAACAAAATATTAACTCTATGAAAAAAAATCATGGAAACAAATTAAGTGAATGGCGCGCGATTTTGTCGGTGGAGAGCCACCTAGCTATATCGTAAAATTATTAAAAGAAACTTTGTTACTTAAAAGCATTTATTAAATCAAATATTATTTTTATCAGGGACAGACACAAATTTTAATAAGAATAATATACTGTTTTCATCAACTTAACTGCAACTTGCCTTTTGTGCACTCTTGCCTTTTATGTCACGACTTTCCCCTTCTGCTGGGAGCTTGCAAGCCTTGCCACGGGCAGGAAACTTCTTATCCAAATGCCAGCGCCAATTCCTCATATAGCGGCAGGAAGAAAGCCAACTAGAGCGTCGTATCCTTGGAGGAAGGACAATTTAGAGGAGGCCGTCACGTGACATTTTGTGAAGCCGGAAACAAGCTCGGCGCCGTCTTGTCCCGACCGTCTCCTTGTTTACAAACATGTTTACATTTCGCCGCCCCGCCGATTGCGCGCGCGTTTCAAAGCCAACGAAGGAGAGTGCTACCGCATGGGCACAGGCCCCCGCGCGGGTGGCGTTTGGCTGCTTGCCGGTTTAGGGTGCCCTATGCCGGTGTTCGTCAGCGGAAACGGTAATAAAGCGGAAATACCCGTGTGAGACAGGCGGCTACTTTCAGTTACTGCTTCGTACTGCGTCGTCTTCGTGCCGTCTCCAACTGCTCGGCCCTGGTCACAATTAGTAGCAGCCGGGAAAAATGCTTATCTCAACTCTTGCAAGCGCGGGAAGTGACCTTCGCTTTTAATAACTGCGATGGCCCACCTTGGCATGCTGTACCCGTCGCCACTTTTGGCTACGTTGTTTTCTGAAGGTGGAGATTATAAGCCTCCTGGCAGTGGCGTAGCCAGAAATTTCGTTCGGGGAGGGGGGGGGGGGGGGGGGGGGCTTATTATGCAGCGCGGTCTCCTCATAGAATTTGTGGAGGGATCAAACGCTAGAATCAAATCAAATCAAATCAAAAATTTTATTCGTCTGTATACGTACACATTCATAAATTCTGATCTGCCTAAGCACATTTTGCTTGTTGGCTGATCAGGCAGTAGGTGGAGAAATACCTCCATATGCATACATTACTTGTCTAAACACTCATACTAACATAGAAAAAAAAACAATAAACAAAAACAAACAAAAAAATTTGAACACAAAATTGCACATACGAAAGAACTCAAGTTATACACACGGAAATACATTTGCACACCAATTTCTCATGTCAGTCATCATCCTACGTTTGTTACTTGCAATACATAGATCATCGGGAATTTCATTAAATACAGCCGGTACATAATAACTGCGCATCTTTTTACCATAGTTTGTGTAAACCCGTGGCTTAAAAAAACGTTCCGTTTTTCTCAAGGTGACATCTTTTTTTACGGGAGTCTTATATTCATTTGAATAATAATACCGTGTTAACACAACAAAGTGAAATAGTTCACGAATTTGAAGGATGCCTAACTCATCGTATCTCTCTTTCATGTCAACCGAGTGTAGTTTTCTGCCGTACGATATAGTGTTGACGATTCTTTTTAGGATAACATTTAATGCTTCTTTCTTGTATTTGGAGCAGTTACCGTATAGAGTAATGCCGTATTTTAAAACAGGCTCTACTAATGCTGTATAGATCAGTCGCCTAAGATGGAGCGGAGCTTTACCACGAAGGTGATACATCATAGCCGCAATGGCCCTTATCTTTCGAGAGAGGTAGACGATGTGGTCGCTCCATGTAAGGTGTTGGTCGAAGTGGATGCCCAGATACAGAACTGTTCGCTCTATTTGCATAGCTTTACAATTACCCTGGTAACAATGGGATGTATGAAGATACAATGGTTGGTTGAAAGCAACAATTTTATGAGGGTTTTTAAAGCATGTCAGTTTTGTTTTGTTCACGATTAAAAAAATGAAATTTTGCGAGAACCAGTCAAGGACTTCACTTATATCTGTGATAATAACTGGAATAATCTGGAATAATAACTGTATTGCCATTGAGAATGGCATTGTGCATTAGATAAAGCTACTTACTGTCTAGACAATTCAGGTGTGTAATTTTTAAAACAAAAGAATGTATATTCGTACGTATTAAAAATCGTGTTAACTCATACCAACGCTTTCATGTTTTTGCGTATTTACTAAGTAAACAAAATATCACACGAAGTCTACAATTATATCAGTCCGAAACCAGCAAAGCAGGGCATGCCACTGATATGAAAAACATGAAGGCCATGAAATGAGCAAGTAGAGGACAAATATTTTAATGAATCTTTGTTGTTCAAGAACCTTTACATTTTTGTACATATGCAACGGCCAGGGAAAAATCTCAATGACGCTGTCCTTCGTTCCAGTGTACTGCATAGCAGCAGCTGTCACCGGTGATGTATTGCGAGTAATTGCACCGAAATTTTAGTCACAACAGCGAGCACATGGACAAACGAGTTCTGCAAAATATGCATTAGAAGTGCGAAGATCAAATGGAGTATTAGAAATGCGAAGATACAACTTGACAACTTAAATTTTGAATAAAGCTACCTTGGCGCAAATAATTTCACAAGGATAAAAAAGACGAGGAAATTGTGAAGTTATTTGCACCAAGGTGGTTTTATTGCAAATTTCAAGATGCTAAACCAACTAGCCCGGCAACATGCCAACATGCCTCACGATTTGACAAAGGACAAAAATGTGTCGCTGGAAACAAAGCCACTGTAGCTATACACAAAACCTCGCAACAAGATATTTAAATACCCGTAAATTTTATAAAAGCTTTAGGCAACGCTCTAAAATTAAGAGATTTCACATACCGATCGCCTGAAAGCCCTTATTTTTTTTTATGCTGTGCGTCTTGGATCTCACAGTGTATATCATGAAGCTTCCAAACAAACTATCCCACCTTAATGCAGTGTAAAGTACTGCCTTTAAACTTTAGCTTCTTGAAATGTTTTAGTATATGGCTACCTTGGAAGTCTTACATGTCCAGCTTGCTGGTATGAGGCTTATATTTGAATGGTACTCTGCAACACTTTCTATTTGAGAGCATAATGATTTTTGAGTGGACAGCTGTCAGATGTGCTCAAGAGGTTGTAAAGAAAACCCTTCTTTGCTAGAATGAGTTTAGAGGTTCATGCAGGAGGTACCAGAGAAAGGTTATTGATGTTGTGTTGTTTGCATGCTATGCTCGTATAAAAGTGTCCCACATACTGGCCACACTTTAATCGCGCTCTCTGGTGGATAGCACAAACCTCTCAGTTTTATGCTGAATGAGTGTGCACGTGTCTGATTTCGGTTGAGTCGTGAACAATGCTGCCATGCATGGTCACACCCCACCTTAGTGCTCAACCTGCCTTTTGAAGCTGCTCTTGTTGCTGAATGTTGCAGCTCCCACTGGGTATGTTTGGGAAGCTGGCTGTGTCAACAGTGCCCTCTGCTGCAGCAGTGAGGATAAGAAAAATTCTGCAGTATTTTTTGTTGGTCTTAAGTACTATACTTATCTTCATAGCATGTTTTCTTGCGGCTGGCCATGCAAGGAATGCTTTCTCATACAGCAGTGAGCATGGGCAAATATAGTAAAAAGTTTGAGTTCTTGACCCTGAACGCAAAATGTAATATCATAACGTGTTGTAATGGTGGCCGTGCCAGCAATGACTTTTGATTCACAACTCGAAGAGCCACTCACACAGGTGACAGAAACGGAGAGGGCCAAAGTGCATATAGTAGATAGCAGGGGAGGATTTATCTGAAATTTTACACATTATAACCATTCTGAACACCTTTTTCTCAATGAAAAAAGTCCAAGAAATACATGTTTAAAATGTGTGTGCCCCTCTCCATAAATCCACCCTTTGTAGCACGGCAGCATAGCATGGTTCACATATCCACAGATCTAGTATTGTGCTTAATATATATATGACCGTAGCTTTTCAGACTTCTAGAAGTTTAAGAGTACCCAGTGGCTGCAGTATAAGTTTCATGGTGTTGTGCATCATTTCAATGCTGTGTTTCATGTTTAATGTGCAGAGCTGCAGCTGTACGCACTGCTTTTCGCTACTTGGTGAAATACTAGCTTGTATACTGTCACTGCATAGTAGCACACTTTACTTGTGATCAAAAATACATAAAATGAAAGTCGATTTATTGTACGTAATGAATGCATCAAATTATTTTTCGTCAACATAACCACAGGCATCAATGAAATTCAGCACACATATAGATCCTCATTTCACTACCTCAAATAACACTGTCACAGGACATGGGCACAATAAACACGTGAGAAAAGACCTCCAAATTCAGATAGAGCTTCGCCTTTTTCGCACTTCTTGACCATGACATACGCTAGAAAAGCAATTGCAAACCTGCTACAGGAAACCGGTCTAAGCACATAGCGCGCGACCAGAAACATAGACTTGGCCACGATATGAACAAATATATACAATTGAGCCCGGCACGTCCCAGAGGCAAACAGCTCGCTAGACGCTTCAAACGTTACACGCTTGAAACGGGCATGTAACAAAGTTCCTGTATACTAAGAGCAAGCGAGAGCAGCTGCTCCCTTTAAAATATCGCTCTCCGCCCATGTCATGGACCCCGCCGCTCACACAAGCGCAATCGACGAAAAACGAAAATGATAGTTAAACCAACACCAGTGACAATCGCTGGAGCGTTGCAAGAACACGCATAAGTAGCAACGAGGTTTCACTGCCGATGGAAACGGGAGCGCGAATGGCACACGCACACTGCACGCACAGGACGCGAAACGTCCGCACAATACGCCGACGACCTCTCTAGCGTACGCAGTAATGAATCACTGGTGAACGAACAGCGCTATAGTAGGACACAACTTAAAAAAACAGCAGTTGCTAACACTGGGCCGCGGTCCGCGGCGTCTTGTATTACTCCGCTGGCCAATCGCAACTGTAAACGAAATCAGCTTTTTAATGTTTGACTATATCAAACTATTCGTGAATAAAAATTCTAGAGGTCATAATTTTTTTCTTGTCATAAGCTTCTTGTTAACGTAACAAGAAGCGTTTAAGCAGCGGACTACTTTTTCGTCGTGGAGGAATTCTGTGCGCGAAGGCTGAATATGGGCGGAGCTTCACTGCAGACTTAAGTTGTATCCGACTATAGTGCCCCTCGGTGAGGAGCGGCGGTCTCCCGACGGCTCCGAGCAGTGACGCAGTAGACGAAATTCCCGTGCGATTGTGGTCGCCGAGCGCGTTGAAATATAAGCACGCAACAACTAGAGTTCTGCAGTGAATTCCACCTGAGATATGAGTGAACGGCGCCAACATCAGCCTGTGAGCACGATCAAAAACAAACTCGAGCAGTTGAGGAAAGTACGCCTACGCCGCATCGTAAATGCTACGCCGCCGCCGTCTGCTATCGTCCGGTTTGTAAACAGCAACTGCGACGCCGTTGCTAAGCCGCCCGGACAAGATGGCCTCCCAATAGACCGATTTCACAAGCAGTTGCGCTACGCCACCGCCGCCGCGATGCACTCCGGGAGTTGTGGTACTCCGGCCGGCGGCCGCGTCAGCGCGGTGCGTGGCGCACGCGCGAGAAGCATCCCTGTTTGCGTCGCCACACGGTGTCTCTCTGCATGAATGCTGTATTTGCGGGACAAGTGCGTTCACCTGAGGTGTGTCGTGAGCTCCGACAACTGTGCGAAGCAGAGCGTCCCGGATTTTCCGTTTTCTAGAAGAGAAATGTCCAAACGACATTGCGTAGAAGCTGTTCACGAGATGCAGCCGAAGAAGTGCTGTTGAGTACATTTAGCCGTACTGTCGCTGTTGATCAGTGGACAATGACAAATGGCAAATTTTAAAGTTCTGAACTGTATTAAATGCCTTTTACGCGGCTCTCAGCTTTGAGGCAGTCCCTTAAATTGTTAAAAAGAAGGCAATCGGATTTGCCTTCGTGCTGCGTCGTCAAGCCTTCTTTGCAGCGATTTCTGCCCGGTGCAAGGTTGTAAGGGAACAAGTGTACTAAGATTTATTGTTACATTCAGGAATCCACAATGTTAGCTTGATGCACGTATTCACTCCTGATGTCTCGAGCTCCCATACTAGCGATAATGCTTTCTCTATTTCACGGAATGAGAAAGCGAGGCTATAAAACTGTCGAAATGTGGAATAATTTCCAACGTTTTGTTGCTCACTGGTCGTTGAGTGTACATGGTATTCCAGTAACAGCCACATGCCATTTATGCTGGATATCACCCACATTTTGTCCGTTGTTTTGGATAAAAAAGGTCATCTAGTGTTTACCAAGCAGTCAACCTGTTCAGACTCGTACTACGAAAATAGCGAAAGTGAGTCGTACGGGAGACACCCTGGCAGAAGATTATATTAACCGAAATAAAAAAGTAATTAGTGTATCAATAATCAAAATAAAACTATTCGCCACGAAATTAAATGCCCCTAAACCCTAATTAGGCGTACTCAAAAGCTCCCCGATTGGCTTCTCCTTTTCTCATTTTGTACTGAACACAAGCATTTGTCACATCTCCATTTAGAAAAACGGCGTAGCTCGCTCGAATCGCTCACCTTTCCTGCTGGTAACCCGCCGAGCACGTCGTGAGTATACATGCATGTGTTTACGTGAATAAGAAAAAAACAATCGCATGGCCGGTTTTGATCAAGGGCTATGATGAAAAAATAAAGGCAACAAACGCTGTGTGACACGTCTATAGCGAATGCCTAGATGAATACAGCGAATACTGAAACAGCAAAATGAGGTGGCAAGAAATGTAAATACTGTCTGAAGACGTTAATTAAATCGCGTGCATCGCTATGCGTTCAAATGTTCTGCTGACAAAATTAACGAAAGCGGCGGTCATGCGCGTTTTTATCGCCACCTGCAGCATTTTCCAAAGCAAGGTTCGAGGAACAAACGCAGCGTCGCCACCGCGGCCACTCCACTTCATGCGGCAACTGACCACCCTCTCTGCGCTGCTCCTACCGCGATTAGCATTGCACCCCTCGAAACTCCGCCGTGGAGCCTCTGTTTCCTTTATAGAGCTCAACACAATAAACGAAACGGCGGAAAGCTACTGCGGCCGGGTATAATGCCAGTCAAGGCGCAAAGTAATGTAGGCTGTCGTGCAGACCAGACGACGCCACGAAGGACTACAGCCAAGATGGCGGCTGGCTACTTCCGGTAAACGCGCGCATGCGCAGTAGGCTTTGTGAAATCGGTCTATTGAGAAAAAACCACGTGATTTCCTCCACACTTTTCTCCCATGTGGTTGAGTGGAAATGTGGAAAGGGCCTCTCTTCTTTTTTTTCTTCCTCCATGGTCGTATCGTTGTCAAGGCAACAGTATCCAGACGAAAAAAAAAAGCAGCCATGTGCTGGATTCGAATTTCCACCGGTGAAAGCATGGTGGCTTTTTTCTCGGTTTCCTAGACAGTTCCACCATTGGCGCACTCTCTCGCACTGCGAGCATGCCCAAGATTATTTATTTTCGCCTCTCGTCACCAGGTGCGCTAAAGTAGTTAAAACCGAAACCAACTGGCATTCTCTACCTCTGGCACCCCCGGCCTTGTTCCTGGCGCCATTTTCGGCTGCAGCGTTTGTAAGCTAAAAAAAATGACAAACGGAATTCATATCTCATAAAATGTGCCAGTTGCGAGGTTTTTGTGATACATTCTGATTTCTTCTCAGGGAGTAATAGTTTATTTAGTTGGTGCAGATTGTTTTGTGTCGCCTCTTCTTTCGTCCCCTGTCAGCGCGATTTCTCATAATGTTCGCTAGTGCTTGCTTTAAAGTTATTGCAGCCTACAGACGGCTACAATTTAAGTCTGCAGTGAAAACCTCTGCCAGTATTCAGGACCTCCGCACAGAATGCGTCCACGACAAAAAAGTAGTGCGTTGTTAAAACTTTACTTGTTACTTAAACAATAAGCTCAGAGAAAACTGACGCCAACCAAAATTTTAATTTTGCCCAGCGTTTCGGGACCAACTCGGTCCCGGCAGCGGGGTGCTGTCTTCGCTGTCCCTTTGTTAGCACGTGGTGCAGTCCACTAACATACGCGGAGGGGAGCGTTCCTGGAGTCCTATTCATCGCCGCCTTTGTGAGCTGGATGTGGCATGACTCCACATGTCGCCTCTTGAACAGGTTTGGCTCCACGGCCAAGACGCTCTCCTACACATACCTCCACGAAGCTCAAGTTTGGGAGCGCGACGCCAGCGCCGCAGCGGCGAACCGTGGACAGTCGGGGCGCCACCGGAGCAGATGCTCTACAGCACGTGTGACGGGAGAGTCGCGCGAGACGCAATCTTCGCGCTGACAAACGCGATCTCAGCGAAGCAAAAAGGACGTAGTACGAAGGCCTTAATGTAAAAACCAAAGCCTATGTACAGGGTGATTCACTCTTACCGTGAACACGCGAGTATGAGGCCGCGCTCTTTGGAGCGCCAGTGAGTCTGTCCCTACCGTGCACGAAAGAGGTGGCAGACGACGCGCGGGCAAGTCGCTCGCTGCTCGATTTTGCAGCCTTGGGACTATGAGTCGCAAACCACTGAACCAATCAGCGAGACAGTCAAGCTTTCGGCAACGACGCCGCCCGCGGACACGCCGGGCCACGAACTGCGCTGTTCCCTGGCTGCCGTAGTCGTCGCCAGGCCTAACCGCTTCGCATCGATGCCGCAGCGCTTCGGAACTGGCCAGCGCTGTAGTAAAGGTGCTACTCGCGTCACCGTCTTACTGTGTTCCTCGTCACATAATAAAATAAAGACATCATCGATTTCCGCGACGCCTTCAACAGCGGAGCCAGCAGACAACAGGCGAGCCGCACTGGGCATCAGCACTGCGGCTATGGGGAAAAATTTGTTTGTATCGCAGTTATCACTTCTACCAGCAACTCGGAATTGGCCAACGATCCTCAAAAATGATTCATTTTTGACATTACTCAACTCCAGGGCTTGGTATGAACGTGAACAAAGAATACTAGCGAATTTTTCTGATGCCGGCGGCAGGCATACAGGCCGGCCCTGAGAAGTGCGTCGCGGTCATCATGACGCTTGTACGGCTGCGGTGCATTTCAAATCCGTCACAACATCCTCCTGGTCATCGTAGTGCATTGAAGGAGACGTGGTCATTGCAGACGAAATTCTCGAAAGCGCGCGAACAACGTTATTCCGGATTCGCTTCAAACGAGAAGGCGACCCGCTGGTCGCGCTTGCAAGTGCGACCAATGGCGTTGTCGAGCTGTTGCCTGGTCGCATGTCCTTTCGACTCGCAACTAAGTGGATCACCCTGTGCATCGCATGCAACTCCCGACAATTAGGATCAACGAGTGCCGATCGCTTTATTTCACAGAGCTGATAGTACTTCGCATATTTCGAGCATATAATTCTACAGTGGATTTACCTGTAATTACATGTCGTACAGTACGACGTTGTTACTGACTTGAGAAACGCATTTTACAGTCAAATGGGTCTGCTCGTCGTCGATCGTCTGCTCCACAGAGTAGATGCGACTAATAAGCTTCTCCCCTTTAATTAAGTTTGCACTGCGGAACTGCGCATCTGTCTGAACGATCTTCTTAAAGCTGCAATGCAGGCGATACAACGTGACAGCGCGGGCGCGTGAAGTGGAAGACAGCGCGCGTGCGAAGAAGCGTGGTGAAAGCAGCGCGCGCAACGATCAACATATCAGTTTTTACTTTTCTTCCATAGATGGCGCTGCACATCAGGCGCAGCAGCGCCACCCGGTGATGCTTTGGGAGCATATTCGGCGGCCTCTCAACTATCTCAAGAACCCAACCAGACGGACTTCCGTCGAAGATATTTTCCTTCCACCCAGAAGCTTATCATCATCAGCCTGACTACAAGAAAAAATTATGTGCGGTAGAGTTTAATGTGATCAAAAGCTAAAAAGCCGAATTTATTCACTAAATAGTGAATAAATTCGGCCAGTCACAATATTGTGACTGGCCAGCGGAGTCATCCAAGACAGCGTGGACCGTGGCCCATTGTTACCAACTGCTGGTTCTTTTTTTTTTAAGTTGTATTCTGATTGTAGCTTTATTGCCCCACAACTTTTCTTCTGACTCGCTGCTTGGTTTCGATTGGTGTCACGTTAAAATTAGGCCCCGTTGATGCCCTTCCGAAAGATGTTAGCTAAATATTAACTGCGTTCGTTTAATTTTCAAAAATAGTGTCACCTGCGCCCTGCCATATGCTTGGGAGAAGAGAGCGAAAAGGCTGGTGTGAGCTCAAGGACGAGAGGGGGCGAGAGGGGGCGACTCGTGAGTGCATAGAGTTGCTTACATGGAGGAAGGAAAGAACTCCATGGTTTCTTACTATCAGTTTCATATAGGGTCAGCGCTGGCCGCTATAGGCGCCGCTGGGCACTGGAGGGCACCGAGCTGCGGCGGAGCCGCCTGCCCGCCCCAGCCGGCTTTGCATCACGCGAGGTATTTTCACCCGATTACTCGAAAATTTCAGCGACAGTCGGTTTAGCTTTCCTTCCAATCTAGTCTAACGAAAATATGACGAACGGTAATGGAAGGTAATGGGAAACGGGAAGGAAATGATGACGCAGCGACGTACAGATACTTCTCTGAAGCAGACGATTTGTGTAGAACCGCGCAGCTTCTTGTTCATTCTCAAAATGGCCCTGTTACATTTTTGAACGTGATGCAGCACACTAACGCCTTGTAGACGCGATAAAAAGCTAACGACATTGCCAGAAGAAAGCGATACGCGCTACAAGGACAGTTGCATGTCTCCTACCTTCGCATCGTTGTTTTCGATCTCAAATCTTGAAGTGTGTAACCGCTAGCTTGCAGTTGGCGACATACGAGCAGAAACATGACCGCAATCCCCATGCAACACCTCCCAACTCTGGTCTGACAGCTCAAGCGTGAGTCCGCTTTCAAGACTCGTATATATAGCCGGTGCTTTTGAATTTATAAGGCAGCTTTCTTGTGAGAACTGGGGCAGCGCGATGCTCGTCCGGGCTCGAAAATAAGCATATTATGGCTTGCTCAACGGGCTTCTTATTTTGACTCTTTTTGTCGCAGTTTTAAGAGTAGCAAGCATGACCAGGATGGCTTGATCAACGAAAGAATCTGTGGTCGCGGCTGCATATATGTGACACATAAGGAACGCGGGCTAAGTTTCATCGTGTGATTTTTACTTTAATTCAGCTTACG
Source organism: Amblyomma mixtum (assembly GCF_055824585.1). NCBI lineage: Eukaryota > Metazoa > Arthropoda > Arachnida > Ixodida > Ixodidae > Amblyomma > Amblyomma mixtum. Next base: position 88,413,333 of record NC_143014.1, on the reverse strand, counting down.
GGTATGTAAGGGCTCTATCATTTTTGGCTGTTGAGTATTAATGCACAAAATTAGCATTCGTGGTCGTTGCAAACATGCGAGGCAATGAGTTTCACCGCATTTGTTTTTTAATTCACGACAATTTTTTTTTAAACTTAATTCTTCCTGAACTGATTACAGCTGACACTGTTGTCAGCTTGTCAATAGGAGCCTTGTCATTAGGAGAAACATGAGAGCTGCCGCCTTTGCAGAGCTGCTGCTTTGCGGCACGAAGCTGGCGCGACGACTTGATCTGTTTGGCAGGCCGCATCCGAGGTCCGGTCCCGACCGCTGTCGCTCGTCGAAAGTGCTACCGCTGCAAAAAGATTAAAATACTGCTTAAAATTAATCCTCCCGAACTCGTGACAGGAAGCGACGGATTTTCAGACACAATAAGCAAACAAAAAACAAGGCTACAAGCAATGCTTACCGTCAATGCAGTCAACCGCGGGTGCAGGATCAGTCACAGACGAGCTCGCTTCGGCGGCATCTTGAGACGGCAGGCTGGAACACGATAACTCGCGACGTCGTTGCACCTGTTTCCGAGCTACTGGCGACCGCCTACGTGGTTTACCTTTGTCAAATAGCCTGGAAGGCCGTCAAAAATACTTGGGATAGCGTCAGGGCGGAGCGCCGGCCTCCCCCGCTGCAATGATACCGCGTCGCCGTTCACAGCGAATAACTCGACACGAATGATGTCCGCAGCATGAAAGTGCTTTTCGCAAACACGCGCATATTTCGAATCAAAACTGAAGTCACCAGTCTCTTCCCGAGGTATAGCACGCTTCCACTTTTCCAGCAGCTCCTTGTCAGCAGGGAAGGGAAACAACGAGACCTTCTCTGTCACGCCTTTGTAGCCGGACTGGCACCCTGGTACGAAACAAGTGTTCGGCATGGTGTCACGCACACGAGTTGCATGATGTCAACGCACAACACAGCAGCAGGCGGTGAAATTTGCACTCTGATAACCAGCGGCGACGCTTCCTGACCGGTCGCGACAGCGCGCAACATGTAGGCTCCCTACCCTTCAGTGCCTCGTGGCGCCGCGGCGCGGCAGGCGCGGGCGGTATTTGAACCTCTCCCATAGAGTTACGGAGGAGTTTCGTGACCACAAAAAAGCATTGAAGGATTATGTTATTACTAGGGAAAGCTGGCGGCGCTGCACTTCAGCCACCATGGACGCTCAAAGTATTATGGGGCGGTGAGCTACTTGTTGTGGGACAGTCGTATTTTTTGGGGAACAGGGAGTGGCACTACTAAAATGTTTCATTCCGAAAACGCTGTTGGTGCGTGCGCAGATGACTTTTGTGCGAAAGCAGTGTGCAAAAGCCATAGTAGTGAAAACGCAACAGCACACGACGTCAATAAAAGGTTTCACTTTTCCGAAATGCCATTAAAAAACCTTTTAAAGTGTTTAAGCAACATTTTTTTTTAAAACATATTTACTTTTAAAAGTACGCCTGTTAATTACGAAATATTAATTTTTGTAGTGTTCATTACTTGGCCAATAGGAGCGCTAGCTCTCTCTTATTTTGGGCAAACTTTGCACTTAAATGCTTTTCTGCTCGTTTGTTGAAATTTAGTCAGGATATTGAATGTTAAGACATTCTTAATTATTGAAATAGCGTTTATTTTTGCATCATTTTTTGGCCAAAAGTTGGAAGTTCTGTCATCTTTCCTTCCTCCATGAGTTCTGCAGTCGGTAGCTCACCGCCCATGATGCTTTGAGCGCCCATGGTGGCTGAAGGGGTGTCGAAGAATCTCCATGCAAACTCCCATAGGCTGGTTGCCAGCTTTCCCTCTAGGTAATAGTAAGAAACTCTATGCGTGAGTGCGAACACTGCAAACTGAGAAGAAAATTTCATAACCCGCGCCACATTTAACGTCACTTCCACCGAAATTATTTACGTCTCAATGAACCAGGGGCCGCTGATGTGCCGCATGCTCCACCGTGTTTTCACATACGGGCCGTCGACCTTGATAGGCTTTTTTAGAGAAGCTACGCTGCCGTTTTACCTCTATATTGCGATGCATTCAGACGGATTATAGGTGATTCAACATTCACAAGTTGGTAATTTGTGGAACTTGATAAAACGTCTAATTAGCAGTAATCCAGCACCGCAGCGATGGCCTAGTGGTTAGAGCGCCCGCCTCGCATGCGGGAGGTGCGGGGTTCGATCCCCAGTGCCGCCGGGTACCCACCGGTGATACAATGGGTACAAGCATTCCCCCGGTCTGGCGCTCGGCCATCTTTGGGGTGAATTCTTGGGGAACAGGCATCGCAAACCTGTCGGGCCCACCAGCGCGGCTGCACGCCAGTGCGCGCCGCTCACCGCACGGGTGACGAGTTCCTTTTTGCTTTTTTTTCTCTCTCATGCTTTCAACTACTTATAAAAATTGCAATAAAAAACAAGGGACGATCAGGCACCTCATGCGACAATTGTGCGAAAGCAGTTGTATAGAGCCGTTAGTGATTACTTCTATGCTTTTAGTCGAACGAATGCTCTCTTTTTTTTTCTTTATTTTTTCACTCAGAGCCGAGGCTTCATACACAGGAAAGAATTTTTGTAGAGGTTGAAAGTGCTTGGGTGGCGGTTGGCGCTTCTGCATGGAGAGCGGAAGTGGAGTGGGTCGAGGGTGGCGGTGGCTATAGGAGGTGCGCTGTGTTTCTGGAGAACAGCTGTCTTTCCCACTGCGCCGTTTAAAACGATTTCGCCGGTGCGTTTTCATTCCGCTGCTGCGTACACTTTCAGTCCGTGGAGGTCTTGTGCAGGTTGGAGGTAGGTGGGTCGTGCTTCTGGAACGTGGAGTTGGGTGGGTGGGGGTGGGCGGGCAGCTTTAAACATATTTCAGCGCTTGTTTAAGTGTAGTCTATTTTGTAGCCTTTTTGAATATCGAGCATTCTTACCGTATACCAGGATGGCGTCCTAGAACCGTAGCACAACCTTCCCTTACTTATCCCGCTTGGCTTGGTGTGCTTCTCGTGCTCCGGAAACACATGAAAGCTTGTTTCAGATACGGCGTACGCCACTGTTCGCACGACCGCTGAACAATGTTTGGGCAAAGTACACGCGCCTGAAATGCAAAACTATGCCACGTACCGTCTTTGTCAAAAGTAACCAGGCTGAATGGTTCGCTTCTAGATTGTATAGTGGAGCCCTTGTGGCTTTCCTAATTATCAAAAGGTGTTGGAAGGTAAGAAGACCCCCCGCGCTTCCCTGTAACGACCATTTCAGCTTCAGGGAAGCTGTAAGGGCTCCAGTGTACGAGCTAGAAGCAAACCATGCAACCTGGTTACTTTTGACAAAAACGGTACATGTCGAAACCGAAGATTGCCGAGATGCGCTTTAAGCTTCAGCCTTACGCACTTTTCACACCGTGCCGTCAGTAACGCGCACGCTCCCACTTGGTGCGATGTCAGCCCATATTTCGGATTCTAAAAAGTATTGCCCTATACAACAAGTCGCATAAATTGACGACACGTCGCTAGTTGTTCGCGTCGTATGCTACAAGGCTTACGGAGCTTTCCAAACGCTTGCAGCTACAAAATTAGTTCTATAACAAGCATGTTATTGTTAGTTTCATAACGCATGCAAATATTTGTAGCTAATTCAGCCAAATGTTTTCGCTTCCCTTGGCTCTCAAGTTGATGTATGCACAAACCCAGAAACAAACCTCTCAGGCTGGCACAAAAGATTACGTTTCGAGGCTAAACACTGGCTCCATTCTCTAAGCCATAAAATGAAGTTGTCGAATAGTCATTTTTACTGAACGCCGCTGCAGTAGCCTGAAAGTTCCCCCGCAGCCTTGCAAGGACACACAGTGAATTCGCTCGTAAGCTGGAAGGTGTTTGTGTGTTTCATAGCACAGCTATAAACCTCGGCATTCCTGAAGGGATGACAGGAAATCGGTTCCCAAAACTCCCGAACTGGTCACCACAAGGCCGTGGCAGCAGCACATCCCGTGCTCCCCAGCGGACGAAATGTATGTCTGCACCCTCGGTGGACGTTTACTGTCGTCGAGCTATTCCGACATTCTATGTCAAGACTTGGGCCACCCATCCCGCGTTTAAACTACCCGACACGCTAACGTTATATTTTTATTTTTTACAACGCTGGAAAGTAACGGGCTTGAAACCTGAAGGTCAAGATGCACATAGGAAAAAAAGTGACCGCGGGAATTGCAGCTTTGTGTTACGCTTTATTTTTTTTTATTTATATGGTTCTGCGAGCAGTAGCCTTTTATTCTCCACAGCGTTTTTTTTCTGTAAGGAAAGCACAAATTCTTGATATCAAGAATGTGCAAAACACGAAGTAAAGAAACACCATGCGGACATTTTCCCACGTTTTTTTCTTCAATGTCAGCATATATCTGCTGCTAACAGTCACGGTAACGGAGGCAATGCGAACATGCGTGGTAGTACTACGGCTCCCGGAAACAGTTACTTTGCCTGTTTCACCTGCTTAATTGGGAATTTGAGAATTTCGCAATTTGTGGCATGTACCTACCGGTACATCACCGCCTTTCGGTCATATCCTTTTCTTTCGCGCAACCGTCGCAGATAGACTGAAAAACACAAAAGCGAGATGCTTGCTTATGCTCAGCCTTGGATTCCAGCTTTCTTCCCTTCATTTACCACCCATCTCGCTCCTCTCACCAGTGTGAGGGGGGGGGGGGGGGGTCGAGTAGAAGGGCAGAGACATGTCTCACTCGGTGACTTTTCACCATACCTCACAGTTTCCTTCTCTCCCCTACCGATCACTAAGGATGACATCATGGTGCATTCGACCGTAAGGTGAACACTGAATTATTTTCTGGTCCTACCACAGTATCGCTTACGGTGAACACGCCTCCCACATGCAGGTTATTGTGGGTCTTGAATATATTACAGACCTGATTGACAAAGCATGCTTAGTTGGAGTGATACACAGGCTGGATGTTTGTGATTCATTCATTCATTCATTCATTCATTCATTCATTCATTCATTCATTCATTCATTCATTCATTCTCTCCCAACTACAGGCTGCTTAACTTTTGAATGCTCATTGGTAGCTGTACCAAGTACATTTTCAGAAGTTTTTATTTTTATTTATTTATGGATAAAGTGATTTCGATACAAGGAGCGTATTTGCTGCCCCCTGGTGACGAAAGAGCACAACCGCAGTATTTTACTCTGCCTCGCATATATGCCACACAGCCATAATACCAATCCTTCAAGTGCGCAGAAGCCTCGATGCACGGTGCGTCGTCAGAGCAGAGAAGTGCGCCATTTATGGGGCGCTAATCCGCGGCGGGCCGTCCCCATCGCGCGCCCGCGCAATGTGTCGCCGCCGCTCGCGATCGCTCATTGTGCGCTCGTTTGGATGCAGAGCCCGGCGGGGCTTTCCTGAGGCGCGATACACTTGGGCCGTTGCTTTTTTGCGCGGCCTCCTCGCGTTCTCCTCGCGCGCTCCCGGAGTATATTGCCGGCGGTCGCCTTGTACGCTACACACGTTGGCATGCATAAAATATCAGTTACGGCGTGTTACCCACCTTGGAAATAAGCACCGGGGCAATGTTTCTCTTTCCGGCCCACGCGAGGCAGCCGAGTCCCTGTTTTGCTGCGCGCTTGGTGTATATATCACCGGCGCCTTGGATGATTGCTTTTAATATTAAACTCGACCGGGCCGCGGCAGAAACAAGCGCGCAGTCTCGGGAGACGCCTGGCGGATCTTCTCTGGCGGCGAGGTACACGTGTACGGGGCGCCCTCTCGTCCCGGGAGAGCCACCGTCGTCGCCTCGGCCAACGTTGGCCCCAGCGGAGACATGGTTGTGTGCTGCTCCCTGTTTCGACGAAGGAACCGAAAGGCCGGAATCTGCAGCGGGCAGATCCTGGTCAGCAGCGATGCGAGCACAAAAAGCGGGATACTTTCGGTATATACTTACAGGTGGCACGCCAGGCAGAGAGTTTTCAGTGTCTGGAAAATCGTGCAGTTGGTGCTTCAAGGGGCGCCGACGACAACTCCATCCTGCTTTTGCTTCTTGTAGAAAACGATTCTCTTCCTGGGCTTGTTGACGGTTGTCCAGCAGCAAACGGCGCGTTTATTGAGGAGAAAACTGTACGAATTGATTGTAAAACATTTTATTCTCCGGGAAGAGCTTGGCAAGAGGTCGCGTTAAGTGGTCGAGAGTACATAGCCCTCGACGACTTTGTCAGCCCACTCCACCGCCAAAACTTGCGTTCTAGGGTCAGAGCTAGCCAGCACGGTCTCCCACCGCTCGAGAGAAGGAGCTGTAACTAGATCACCCGGAGGTGGCTCTATTTTGCAGTCCCACAGGATGTGATCGTAGGTAGCACGTTGGCCACAGTGTTTGCAGTTTGGGTTGTAAAGATCTGGATAAATGTGCGCGAGGAGTGATGGGGTGCGTATCGATCTCGTCTGTAGACGACGCCACGTAACCTCTTGTTCTTTAGTAAGTCTTTTGTCTGGAGGGGGGAAAATTCTCCTCTCTAGTTTAAAATGATTGGTGAGATCATGATATGTGATCATGATATGTGATGATATGTGATCTTGATGTGTGATATGATATGTGATCTGTGATATGTGACGAAGAATTCTTTCCCGCCACTAGATTCAAACCTTTTACATCTTCACCGAAACGGGTTCCGCGACGCCGTTTGGAAGTGAAAGATGCGCGCGAAAAAATTTGTCGGTGAACCGCCCTTTGTTTGCGTAGTCGGCTGGTGATCGCGACGCCTGTACTTAATTTTGTTAACTTCCGTATCTCATGAAAGGTCCGTTTTCAGTGTAAGTAGCGTCGTTGTCCTAACGGAGGGGCTATTATGAACAAAGGCCAACTTCAGTTTGTTCTCAAGGTACTTTCAAAACTGGCATTTACATCCAGCAAGGCTACGGAGGAATGTCCAGGCTATGGTAGCGGCGTTCAGTAAAAAGTATTATTCGGCAACTTCATTTTATGAGCACAGACATCGTGTTGTTCCGCCTAGCCCTTACAAAAATGACTTTTCAGCTTCAGTTGACGCCTTGTTGAGCTCTTGTTGAATCAAATGGAAACCAACATCAACCCAAAGTATGTTGAGCCTACTGAACATCTGCTAGACAAAATTCTTCTTGAACGTATAGTCAACAAATTAATTGTTGGGTAATTTCTGTTGAATTTATGTTTCATCGAGTCTCATGGCAGCCGTTTCTAAGCATAAATAAATCAAATCAGTTCGACATGCGTCGTGTAAACAGAACCTGGACAGATTGTGTTACATAAGCGCAATGATGACATTGTTACAGCGAGTTAGTTTCAGTGATGGCTCATTCTACACGAAAAGAATGCTTTCTGCTGCGTATTCGGCCTTAATTTCTGTACTCAGGAAGTCATTAAACTGATTTAACATTTCAGAACTAACAAAGAGTTTCAGCAGAGCTGTACAACCACTCTGCCAATTCGATAACACGTTGGTGTTGCTATTGTTGCAATTCTTGATAGGCCATATTTTAACGTGCAGTCGTACAGTAATGTACCGTACGACGGTGCTAAAACACTCTGAGGTTTCAGAGGGATTATTGTTGCGAGCTAGAAAAAAAATCAAGTTTAGCATTGCACCGATGTGTTTCCACACTTATTGAATGACACGTTCTCGCTGGCTCAAAAGGCGCCCAAATTATATCACCAGCTTCAGGAGAACTCCTTCCTGAATCTCCACCGCAAGCACACTTTCTTCCCCTCACAATACCCTGCACACTGCCCGCCATGCAAAAGTGCCCGGTACACTTTATGCCACTCCCCGTGGGAGCGCCCAATTTAAACCCTCGCACAACCCTCCTCCTCGAGCGACCAGCGATGGCTGATCGCACGGGACTGAAAATCCCGCGCGAAAAGGGCCGCACCGCTTCGCGCTCTGAGTAAATTCTGTGTAACGTGTGCAGGCTTACAGCTTCGAGAATTCAAGTTGTTTCGTTCCTCAGCGACTGTACATGCGAAATTTCGGGCAAGGCAATATTAATTTTTATTCATGTTCGGCGGCCGATACTATAAAGTGAAGTATAGAGAAACAAAACAGGTAACAGCGGCCCGCTGTACCCAACTCCGGTAACAAGGGCTCTGCATGAGGAAGGTGCACGGCAATTGGAGCACTTTAGGGCCTCATTCTTGACTTGTTACATTTTTCACTAGTACTAAGCCACCGAGGAGCTTCCAGTATGGAAAAATCTAGGGTGAGAGCCGCCCCCGCTTTGAGCACCGCGAAAGCACCGGCGCAGTGCCTCTTCCCATGGAGGAAAAAAATCTAAGGAGGGAGCGTGACGTCACGCGGCCAGCGTTCGCAAGCCGAGTGTTTACGAAGCCGTTTTCTCCCTCAGTTTTCCGCTCTCCGAGTCAGTCCTTTATGTTTTGATTCTGGTATCTTTTAGTGCGCGCGTATGCGCGACCCGCGGCGCGGGTGTCTACAGCAAGGAGGTTGATCTACAGTCAGTCTGCCGCGCTATTCCGCGCATGCGCGCGCAGCGGGGCTAGATTTTACCGCACGCTATCACGTGGTGGGATCACAGGGGGGGGGGGGGGGGGGGGGGGGACACACACTCTTTTTTTTACTATATCTTTACTTGTTAAGACTAGGCTTCAAGGTTGTCGCCGGACGCTTCCTCCTCAGTATTTTTTCCTCTATGCCTCTTCCGCATCTTCACTTAAATCTCCTTCAACGAAAACACGGTACGAAGCTGTGGCGAGGGAAAACGTGGTGATAGCTGTATTTTCTATCCTCCCGTATTGCAATGACTAAGGAACCCTGGAAAAAATTCAGGGGGCACTTTGACTGTCTAAAGTGGGTAGAGGCGGAAGCGTTTTCCGCACCACCTTCGCTGTTTCTGTGGCACTGGTGGCGTCACATATAATTGAGTACTAATTACTAAGTGATGACAAATCACTAATTAATGGTTAATTACTGATTAATGCCTGAATACTAATTAACTGCTAATTAATTATGCTTAAGCTTCGCCTTTAGGATTGGAACGCGACAGCGCGTTGTAGTGCTGCCAGGGAGTCCACGGAACGCCACCACCCGTTCGGCTCGATGCCTTGCCCTTTGAACGCAACGCTTTTTGAGGAAAGGAAATGGCGCAGTAATTCTCTGTCATCTCGGTGGACACCTGAACCGCACAGTAGAGGAAGGGAGGAAGTGGGAGTGAAAGAAGATAGATAAAGAGGAGCCGTAATGAAGAAAATGAAAATTGTATTTGAGGAAAGGAAATTACGCAGTAACTGTCTCACAAAATTCAGGGGGGCACTTTTTTGACCTAAAGTGTGGTCACTGATGTGTGGTTAAGATGTTTAGCTTCGCCCCTAAGAGTGGAACGCGACAGCGTCTTGCAACGCTGCCAAAGAGTCCATAGAACGCCATCGCCCATTCGGTTCTACGCCTCGCTCGTTGGTAAATTGGTTTTTGAGGAAAGGAATTGTATCTGTCTCTCATTTGTCGGTGGACACCTAAACCTCGCCGGAAGGGAATGGAGGAGGATGAGAGTGAGTGAAGACACCGTATTCACTAGACGCGCCTTTGTTCATTCCAAACCACCGAGCTGGCATGGCGGAGTGGATAGCATGCTCGTCTCTCACGCCGAAGACCGGGTTTCGATTCCTGAGCTCGACCAATTTCTTAATCGGTTTTATTTATTTATATGGCCTGACTAGTAAAGCTAATTAGGCAAATTAAGTAATTAACTAAGTTCAGTCCCACTTACTTGGAGCATCACTATACGATCCCTTCAATTGGTTGCATGGTTACTAGCCAAAGTACAATTGGCCCCGTTTGAAATTCGCGCACTGTGACGTTACGACCGTTTCCACCAACTGAAAAGCGTGACATTTTCTGTCGACAACTGCTGCTTACAACGATGAGACATTAAAGGCTTCCGCCTTAATAAAGTGTTGGGTTTTAACATAGTCATACTGAGGAGACGCGCGAAAGCATGTGTTCATTCTTCGCCTTTTCTTACTGGCATCAGCGGACGTGAGGCCGAACCGAGGACCGCGAAAGGCAGAGGCAAAAATCAATCAAGGTAGCACACAAAAAGACTACGGTAGCGCGACTGTCGGCGGGGCTCGCTCGAGCAAAGAGCGTGCAAGGTGTCCAATGGCGTGATATAAACACACACAAAACAGGCGATGCTGCAGCGCGGCCTTGAAAGTTTCGCATGTCATGCTAGAGCTGCGTGCGAACTATAGTGCGAACGCCCGCGTTCCCAAGGCTTCCCGCATGAGCCCAGCTGCGTCGCCTGTAGCTGCCCGCCTTTGGGAGCTTTCGTTCGCAGCGCCGCCAGAAGCAGATGGCTGTCAGTAGTTGCATTTTTTCACCTAAGCTATTATTAATTTGCTGACTTTGTAACTTAAATAAAATATTTTGTCATTTAATGCACAAGTGTGTGAAAAAAAGAACTTTACCGATGTTTTTTTTTTTTAAAAGCGTGTAACTTTAGGCGAGTTTAGCGCCCCCTTTCTGTTCCCTGGTGGCGGATTGAGGCGCCTCAGCAATACTACTGGACGCGCGCTACACTACCTTCTTTAGAACGCTGAAACGACTCTGTTGACGAGTTTCGACGGTTGTAGTTGTGGGCAACGTTTAGTTCCATTAACGTTGGTTGTGGGTGCCTTTCTTCAACTTGTTTGTGTTGAATGTGCGGCCTCGTTAGTGTTGTGGTAGTGTGACTGAACTCCGAAGGTGACAGATGGCTCCTGCGCTGCGGAAGACGTTCTTATGCGCATGGAGTTCTCAAAAACTGCTGACGTGCTGCACTCAAGACCTCGCTGGAGCGGCCACCGCCCGGTGCCTGATAGAAGAAACGGCTTGCCTTGATTGCTGACGAATGTAAGTACAGAGCTGGAAAACGATTTCTGCGATGTGTCGGGAGGATGCTCGAGGGCTGCGAATGCATTTAGGGTTGGTCTTAACGTCTTGTTCTCAGTGAGGTGCAAAATGCGAGCACCACGCGATCGTTTGCAGGGAGAAGGTGTTCCGACACGTTCGCTTGCCAGCTATGCAACTTTTAACCCGCCGCCTTGCGCTCTTTGCGTCATCTCCTCGGCGGAGAAGTTGTGCAATAGAATTTGGTTGCGCGCTGAGAACTATGGGGTGCTGCTTGATTCGTTATTCCGACTGAACAGGAGCAGCACGTGAAAAGGAGACCATAAGAACGAAAAGGGCTTGTAGCGGCGTGCGTCTTTTGATTCTGCTGCCTGAGTGTTTACTGGATAAGGAGCATTGCTCGTTCTACGTCGCAGTCACATCAAGTGCTGTGTTCCTAATGCCTCTGGTCAACGAAACGACGATTAAAAATAGCAGAGCCATTCCATTGCAGTGCAGCTGAGGTAATCGCACAATGGGAGGTTTGTTGTCATTTTATTTGAATTACGTTCACTACATTTATGTCATTCCCCCATTTTCAGTCTGAAGCGATAAAAGTATAACGTTATTCGCGAATAATAGCTTTAAGAAAAGTATGACTAGCTTTGTAAACCATTTTTTTGTTAACTATTTGAGGCATAGGTAATTAATCATTAGCCTCCACTCATGAACACATTGGACTGAACAGCTAGAGGTTGTAATGGGATGTGGCTTCGGTGATGATGTTTATGAAAGCATGGCTCTAATGCAGCCTTTCTTCAAATGCACCCGCAGTCAAGCCCTCTACAGCTGCTCCACCTGCACCAGCACGCTACTTCTGCACCAGCTTTCATCCGTCATCGAGCCAATGCTACCTCAACCTGAGGCAAATGGCATCAAGACCTGCTGGTGCGGCCTATTAGCCATGGACACTGGATATCAAGCATGTGCAACTTGTAAAAGGATAGGCGCACGAGTGAGTATCCCAGGCGGTCGTTTTTTCCTTGTCTTTGCTTTTAGCCTGACAAAAATCTTCTGGTATAGGCTCCCTCACTCTTTCATTTATTTTTCATCTTTTGAAAGAGGACCAAGAGAAAGGGAAAAGATATTGCGGGCATTATGAAAGCACTCCTCTAGTCAAGCGCATTGTGTTATAGTGTGTAATGCTTTTTTATAGTTTTTCCCTCATGCCTCTCATGCTTGGGAACCTTGACCCAAGCATGAGAGGCCAAATTAAAAATATATAATTTGGTCAGTATAGACCAAATTAAAAATATTATGTGCTTCACGATGTTTATACAGCGGTCTAAGAGCAGCAATTAAATGTTTATAGGTTTACTTCACCCGTACCTACCTCTTACAAGGTATGGCATGTTTGAAGCGAACCAGTGGTATGATAACTCTATGGCAGACATAGCCGAATGGGCAATACATAATTGAATATTAGTGTTCAAGTGGAGCACTCTGCTTTAGAAGCATAGATGTGGCTAGCATTAATAATTGGTACCCTACCAGATTATCCTTGCATTACATGAAACCCTGTAAAGCTTATATTGAAGCTGTACAGAAGAAAGGCATTTATTCGATATGTTATGAGCATTGCTGAGGTTTTCTTTCACACTTGTCACAACTCACTGCACTCTACAGTTCAAATGCTTTTAGAATCTTTTGAATATTTGTACATTTTTGTTTTTATTCATACCGACGTTCAGTTGCTGGTTGCATAACACTAGCTCAGCCTACGTCAACAAATATTGCTGTGATCTTAACAAGACCCCTTGCTTTACTTGAACCGATGCGTTTGATGTTGCCTCTCTCCTGTGCCATCAAGGTTTGTAATAAGCTGTGTAAATCACTTCATTTACTTTCTCGAGGCATTTATTGCTGCAATTAGTGACAGGTAATTGCCTATAAAGAACAAACTAAGTACTCATATTTATCTTCTTTCGAGCACTTGTTTACATGTTTCCCTCGTATTCTTAACTTAAACAGATATGAGCAGGCCTCAGCACTGGAGAGATGTGCTGCGGGACAAATAAAAAAAACTACCTGTCCAGCTGTTCCCTTAGGGGCATGTTGCTGAGGCTTTTATCGCTTGTAGTCCTATGCAGCTTTACTTACAACCATTGTCTCTGACGCAGTGTGTGCCTTAATATTTTTATTCATTTGCATTAGAGTGTGCCACTCTGGTGCCCTAACAAACTTGCTCACCTCTGTACTCTTTGTTCTTACATTTTCCTCCAACACCTGGTATAGGTTCAAATGATGCTACATTGTCTAGTAAAGTTAAGTTCCTCTCTCCTAGTTGCTCTAAGAGAAAGAAACGTGCACGTTATACTGCAATGTGTTTGTGCCACTGCTTTTGAAAACAAAAGCTGGCTTAATTTTTGTACAGAGAAGTCAAGAAACACGAAATAATTTTCATATTTGATGGCCTGCATGTTATCTTCACATACCTGGAATGGCTAAATATCTCTTTGTGGTTGGCTAATTAGGCATAACATGGTAATGTCAGTTCCTGTGAATATCATTCAGTCTTCGAATGTGAGTGTAGAATTGAGCACAACAGCATGTTGTAGCTTTTTCTTGTTCAAGGAAGCATTGCATTTAGTTCGTCTTGTGACTGCTGCTTATGCTGTTACTCAGCAGCCTTATCAGACTAACTCGGAGTGCTACATTTTAGTGCATATTTAACTGATTGTTGCCTCTTTTTGCTTGATTCTAAAAGAAGATACTATAACTCTATACCTCGTATCGTTTTCTTATGCAGTTCTCTTGCCGCTGCATGCCACCATGGAGGAGGCTACCTGTTGGGGCTGTTGATGCACACGTTGCATCACTAGGACGCTACCGCTTCCTGCTGGGGATGCAGACAAGTAACGACAAGCAGGCTGCCTGATATTGAGGACAAGTGTCAGGATAGCGCACCAACAAAGTCACTTAAGCATTCGTGTGCTGATGCATGTTTATTAAAATCAGCTCAAAGCTTGATACCTACATCGATGTAGACATTTAGCATATGTTTGGCGTCCTGTTTGACTTTTAATTCACTGGTGTTTGCAGCGTTTAATGTTGGTCTTAAGACAGTGTAAGCATTGTTTTACTGTGGGATTTTTAGCTATTTTAGAGAGGTGTGTGGGCATGCATGCACTGTTTTTTTCCACAGATTTGTTATGTGGCTCATGGAAATTTCATGTTACAGAAGAAGTTATTTCATTTCTGGGTTGCACACGAAAGTGAGCAGTATTTATATACACCAGGTGTTTCAGGGAAGACTAAGTATTTTTCAGAAATATGGCTTTTGCTGCATAGTATTACTAGTGGTAGCAGACACCAGAAAACTGGTGAGTTGTATTTAGTAAGCTGGTTAAATAATTTCTTGTAATTAACTTTTTAACTAACACAAGTTTGCAACTGGTTGAAATTGGAGATTTGTAGCTGGTCATAGTAGTAGCCATACCAGTTTTAAGAATTTGCAAAACATAATTACCCTCGCCACTGTGGCTCAACAAAATTTGGCTGCATCGTGCGAAAATACATACGCTTTTGAAAGTATACAGGCAAATCAACCCCTTAAGTGCACGTAACTGCTACAAATCTCTCTAATTGCAACTAGACACCGAACTCTGATAGTTAAAAGGTTCTTTAATAAAAATTAGTTAACCAGCTAACTACGTAAGACATTTCACCAGTTTTCTGGTGCCTGCCATCACGGGTAATACTATGCTGAAAAAGCCATATATTTATCTAAAAAACCTATTTTTTGAAAATTACTTAGTCTTCCCTGAAACACCTGGTATATACCTATATATGTATAAAAAATTTAGCAGGATTTAATTCATGATGTTTTGGTTGGAGGGCCAGCCGTTTTCAAGTGTACTACATTTGAAGCACATAGCTTTTGTTTCGAATGCTGTATACTCGAAAAAGGCTGCTCCTCCAGCCGAAATGTCGTGAATTAAAACCTTTTTGTTTTTCAATTTCTGTGTGTCATTGTTACTAAGAGGCAACTGAAAGGAACTGTGCCAAATACAATACTGTAAAATTTTTTTATGTGTCATGCACGTCTTGTAGCGCTTAAGTATGCTTGTGCGCAATAAATGGATGTAATGATTTGTATTTTGCTTCTATTATTTTTTAAGTAGTCTAGGATACAGTGTTCACAAAATGATTTTGAAGAGATGAAACAATGTTGATAAAAGTCGTACAGTGTAGTTAATGCACACTTTCCAATTTTGATAAGTTGATGTAGCAATTATACTTTCTTTGTACTTGAGTCTTTTGAATAACGGTGGCCAATTGTCGGAAGACTGTTGGTAGGGTGTTGGTAGACATTGTTGGTATGTGGTTGATAGGAAGTGCAAAGACTTTCTATGTAATGAGTCTTTTGGATAACGGTGGCCAATTGTCTGAAGACCGTCGATAGGGTGTTGGTAGAGATTGTCGGTTAGGGGGTAATAGGAAGTGCATAGAAACAGTCGATAAGGGAATCATAGGAAGTCTTAAAGACTTTCTACGTACTTGAGTCTTTTGGATATCGGTGGCCAATTGTCGGAAGATGGTTGATAGGTTGTTACTACAGAGTGTAAAGACATCCAAAAGACTTGAGTCTTTTGGATATCGGTGGCCAATTGTCGGAAGATGGTTGATAGGTTGTTACTACAGAGTGTAAAGACATCCAAAAGACTTTCTGTTCAATGTTGATAGGTTCTATTAACATTTGTCCAAAGAATTTCTAAACAATGTTACTAAAAATTTTTGTGGGGGAATTATCACATTATACATATTAAGAATGCATGCAACACCTGTTAAGACTCTCATAAACTCCTCAGAATCATTTTCTTGTGCAAAGTCCTAGTGGTGCAATATGTTCTTTCAGGCATACCTATTTCGGAGTATTCGTATGTGTGCTCATAAGAAAGGTCGCCTAATTAGTGCTTTATTTCTGTTCATGAATGAATCAAGGTCGTCAACAAACAGGACGTTGCATGTTCACTTGATTACTTTTACTAGACATAAAATAAATACTATTAGTAGTAACTGATCCGGACAACCCTGAGTAGGACTATACAAGGGTGAAGCTGAGTTTAGTCAGTTTATGCTACCGCATCGTGCAATACTGTTCCATGCTCTTTATATGATGGATGTTTAAGGCAAGAGTGTATGTATTTATGTATACATATACACAAACATGTGTGTTTGTGAGTATGTGTGAGCACTACACGACTGGAGATGTCGGGGTCACGTTAACGAGAAATTGCAGTAATCAATGAGAATGGAATATTGCGTGAGTATATAGTCGGTCCATCTGGCGCAATACGAATGTATTAAGAGAATTTTTTGTTTCTTACCACAGCCAAGATTCATAATGATGCATTGATTTGCTACACTAATTTCAGTTTGATTTCAACATGAAAGCAATGCAGAAATTTTATTGAGAATGCTCAACTCTAGCACGGTGCCAACTTTTCCGTTGAGTTTCAACTCTGCGTCAATAATTCACGAACACTAGGCCATCCTGGTCCTAACTCAAATTAAAGATGACATGTTGAGTCAGCTCACGAGAACTTCAACACTGTCTCAAGACACATTTTTGTAAGGGAGATAATGGAGCCAGTGTTTACCATCGAAGCGTATATCTTTTGTGCGAGCCCGAGAGGTTTGTTTCTGGTTTTGTGCATACATCAACTTGAAAGCCAAGGGAAGCGAAAATTCTCATTTGGCTGGATTAGCTACAAATATTTGCATGCGTTATGAAACTAACAATAACATGCTTGTTATACAACTAATTTTGTAGCTGCAAGCGTTTGGAAAGCTCCGTAAGCCTTGTAGCATACGACGCGAACAACTAGCGTGGTGCCATCAATTTAGGCGACTTGTTGTATAGGACAATACTTTTTAGAACCCGAAACATGGGCTCACATCGCACCCAGTGGGAGCGTGCGCGTTACTGACGGCACGGTGTGAAAGGTGCGTAATGCTGAAGCTTAAAGCGCATCTCGGCAATCTTCAGTTTCGACATGTACGTGGCATAGTTTTGCATTTCAGGCGCGTGCACTTTGCCCAAACATTGTTCAGCGGTCGTGCGAACAGTGGCGTACGCCGTATCTGAAACAAGCTTTCATGTGTTTCCGGAGCACGAGAAGCACACCAAGCCAAGCAGGATAAGTAAGGGAAGGTTGTGCTACCCTTCTTGGGTGCCATCCTGGTATACGGTAAGAATGCTCGTTATTCAAAAGGGCTTCAAAATAGACGACACATAAACAAGCGCTGAAATATGTTTAAAGCTGCCCCCCCCCCCCCCCCCGGCACCCTCCAGCCACCCAACTCTACCTTCCAGAAGCACGACCCACCTACCTCCAACCTGCACAAGACCTCCACTGAGTGGAAGACTACGCAGCAGCGGAATGAAAACGCAACGGCGAAATTGATTTAAAAGGTGGAGTGGGAAAGACAGCTGTTCTCACGCACCTCCTATAGCCACCCTCGACCCACTCCACTTCCGCTTTCCAGAAGCGCCAACCGCCACCCAAGCACTTTCAACCTCTATAAAAATTGTGCTGTGTGTGTGATGCTACCTGTGCTACACGGGTACTTTCGAATGACATCTGAGTCGAATGGCATTCGAGACTTGGAATGGCATTCGAACTCGACGGACTCCCGCGGTGCTACACGGCACTTTCCAAACGCATTCGAAATTCTCGGCTCGTTTTCAGTGTACAACGACGACGACGGTCACACTAGTCCGACAACGGCACTATCACGGTGAACAGCATCATGTGATTATAGTGAACTATCCAGTTCACTTTAATATTGTAGTGGGACAAGTTTTTTGGCTAAACGACACCGACGAATCCGATCGGCGGACGGTCAGCCTTCATATGCCCTCGGGAGTTCGGCGGCTGAGCGAAAACACGCTGATGAGGGGACAGTGCGAATACATGCGCGCTTATACATTATCAGTATTGGAAATAAGCGAAACGAACGGCTATATTTCACATGTGCACACTTGGACACTCGATAGCGATAACCACTTGCCAAATTAATTTCAGTCGACGACGACTCCGTTCCCTTCAGCGACGACTAGGCCTAGCGAATCCGCAGGGTTGGATCGGTGATTGCGGTGGTTGTGAAGAATGAATTCACAAGTTTTAGCGAATGCAAATGGTCAACGAGTGTAGTTTTGACAACAGGGACATGAAATCAACTATTGCTTACATCGCAGGACGCGCATACGATGAACGGGAAGCGGCGGTGTGACACGAGCTGCCGAGCAGTGCTTTACGGCCAGCAGCAGTCGTCGCCGTCGCTAGCTTGTAACTAACAAGTTAGGCCATTTCAGTTAACGCGAACGGTCACCAAACATACTTCTGGATAAAGTAGCTTAAAATAAAGTACTGGGCATGTTGGAGGAAGCCGGGAAAATTAGCGAGAAGCGCCGATCATCCGATGTCAACAATCCGGCTGTCAAGTGTTTCTCAGGCGAGCGATCGTGTCGGCGCTTCCCACAGATTGTCGCACTGCGTAAACAAGCACGCGTACAACCGGTACAGAAGAGAAGAGATTATTTAATAGAACTAAAGCGAATATTTCGTTTTGTGTCTTGCAAACGAGCACAAGCTGTTCATACGAAGCGATGTAAACCAATGTAAACAGCAGTATGACTGCAGTCGTCCTCATCGGCGCACTCCTGGGGAAATTTCATGCTCACGCGGTAAATGTTCATTGGTGTACTATTATCTGCAAGCACTCACCTAGACGGAACACGAACTATTTGCTAAACAAACAGCAGAAAAAAGCGAGTAGCGGGTATCGAAATGAACAGCCACAGAGCCGAAAGCAGTCGCGCGGCGGTGGGCGGGGCGAAGAGACGGCGGCGGCGACGGCTATTGGTTGGTTCGGGCTGTGTTCGCGTTTCGAAGGCATTCCAAAATCTGGAATGTCTCCGCGGAGCTCCTTCGACTGGAAAGTCATTCCAACCGAATGCCGTTCAAAAACGTCGTGTAGCAGCGTACGTTTGGCATTCGAGTCGAATGACGTTCGGTTGGAAGGCATTCGAAACGCCCGTGTAGCAGGGGTATTAGAGTAAAATCATTCGTTCGACTAAAAGCATAGAAGTAATCACTAACGGCTCTATACAACTGCTTTCGCACAATTGTCGCATGAGGTGCCTGATCGTCCCTTGTTTTTTATTGAAATTTTATAAGTAGTTGAAAGCATGAGAGAGAGAAAAAAAAAAACAAAAAGGAACTCGCCACCCCTGCGGTGCTGTGGTGCGCGGCCGGCGTGCCGCCGCGCTAGTGTGCCAGACAGGTTTTGCGATGCCTGTTCCCCAAGAATTCACCCCATAGAAGGCCGAGCGCCAGGCCGGGGGAATGCTTGTACCCATTGTATCACCGGTGGGTACCCGGCGGCACTGGGGATCGAACCCCGCACCTCCCGCATGCGAAGCGGGCGCTCTAACCACTAGGCCATCGCTGCGGTGCTGGATTACTGCTAATTAGACGTTTTATCAAGTTCCACAAATTACCAACTTGTGAATGTTGAATCACCTATAATCCGTCTGAATGCATTGCAATATAGATTTAAAACGGCAGCGTAGCTTCTCTAAAAAAGCCTATCAAGGTCCACGGCCGGTATGTCAAAACACGGTGGAACACGCGGCACATCAGCGGCCCCTGGTTCATTGAGACGTAATTAATTTTGGCGGAAGCGACGTAAAATGTGGCGCGGGTTATGAAATGTTCTTCTGAGTTTGCAGTACGTGTTCGCACTCCAGAGTCACCCCCTCTCGTCGACTGCTGTCCTCATGGAGGAAGGAAAACTAAGGAGAGGCCCTTCGTATTCCCAATGCATTGGCAAGAATGTGGCGGAAGTGACGTCAAAATTTAGGCTTAAAAAGTCGGGCCACTAGCAACGTTGTCGTTGTTGCTAAGAAAACTCGGGCCACTAAAAGTTATTGACAGTGACGTCAAAATGACGAAACGATGTGACGTCGACGCTTGACGCAAAACTGACGCAACGAGGAATCAGCCAATTACAGCAGAGCGGCGCCCCGAACCATTTGTCTCATGATTTGTCTGCACGACGAGGGACCGTCTGCTAAATTTTTGCTAGAAGAGTAAAGAAATGCACAGCGATAAAAATAATTATTATTTTATTTTGGCATAAAATTATGTTTAAAGCTGAAAAATATCAAGAAAAACAAGAAGCGCAAGAAGTTAGGCTATTAAATTTGCCACTGGGTAACTTTTGCGGCCACGGGGATGCGCAGACGGCGGTAAAACGTCAACAAGCCGCTTTGCACGGAAACAGATGTTCCACGCCTTGTTTTCTCACGCGGCGTCGAAAATCAAGGTACTGTGCGGTTGATCTAAGAGAGGAAAAATCGACGAAGACAACTTGTTAAGGTTTGCGTTGTTCGGCTTTTACGATCGATGACATTGGATTGGATTGGAGTAAACTTTATTTGTGCCTGCAGTTGGGCGCTCGCGCGCCCCGACGAGGGCCTACGTCGTCTACGAGGCTACCGTTACTCGGCGCGGGTCTCCGCTCGCCGTTGCCGGCTCGCTGGGTCCCTGCCTTTCGAGCGCCCCGAGGACCTGCTGGACGGCCCATAGCTGTTGGTCATGGTCGTTGCTCTTCGCTGCTGCCTCCAGCCGCGGCGGGATTGTTCCTGATATTGCTTCCTTTGGATTTCTGATGCAGTCCCACAAGATGTGCGTCTGATCTGCCGGCTCCCTCCGGCAGACTCTACACGTATCGGTCGGGTAGGTCTCGGGGTACATGCGATGCATCAGTCCCGGGCTCGGTAGCGATCCGGTCTGGAGCTGTCTCAGTAGTACCGCCTCCGCTCGACTCAGCCTCGGGTGCGGCGGTGGGAGAGTCCTGCGAGCCACGCGGTAGGCCTTCGTGATTTCGCTGTAGTCGGTCATGCGGTCCTTGGCTCCGAACCACGTCGGACGGTGTGTTGCCGGGGCGCGGTTGGTTAGCGCTCGCGCCGCTGCGTGTGCCGTCTCATTGTGGTTCGCACTGCGTTCCGACGCGTCGCCCGCGTGCGCCGGAAACCACTTGATTCTTACTCTTCTGTCTTGCAGTTTAGTCGCTCGTAGTACGCGCTCGGCCTCCCTGCAGACTTGGCCTTTGGCGAAGTTTCGCACCGCCTGTCTCGACTCACTCAGCACCGTGTAGCATTCTGCGTCGGCGATGGCCAGGGCGATGGCCACCTCCTCCGCTTGTTCCGCTCCGGCGCCTCTCACGCTCGCTGCCGTCCTCGTGGCGCCGGTCGCTATGACGACCGCTGCGAAGGCGTTCCGCTGGTATTCGGCCGCGTCCACGTACCGCGCGTGCTCGTCGTTGGCGTGCAGGTCGATGAGAGCCTTGGCCCTCGCCGCTCTTCTTTCCTTGTTATACTCGGGGTTCATGTTCTTGGGTATGGGGTCGATTCTGGTCTGGCGTCGGACCTCTTCGGGGACGGGGAGCTTTGTCTCCGCGTCGTTCGAGTGTCCTATTCCCAGGTCGTCCAGTATCTTCCTCCCGGCTTTGGTCGTGGACAGCCGCTCCAGTTGAGAGGTCCGTTGCGCTTCGGCTATTTCTTCGAGCGTGTTGTGGATCCCGAGTTGTAAGAGGCGGGTCGTGCTCGTGGACTCGAACAGGCCCAGCGCCGCCTTGTACGCTCTCCTGATGATTACATTAATTTTGTTGTGTTCGTGTTGCAGCCATCTATGGTAGGCTGCAACGTACGCGACGTGGCTGATGACGAAGGATTGGACGAGCCTGATTAGGCTCTCCTCTCTCATGCCAGCCTTCCGGGAAGTGACTCTTTTGAGGAGTTGCATAGCGTTGGCCGCTTTTGCCGTGAGACGGGCGATGGTTTCGCCGTTTCTTCCATGCTTTTCGATGACCATGCCTAGGATCCTGATTTTGCTGACCTCGGGGATCACGAAAGTGTCAAAGCGTGAAGCGTTGCAGTATGTGATGTGTGGTCGTCTGTTTCTTTTTCCTCGACTGGGAAACAGAAGACGACCACGAAGTGCGATTAGCCGGGGAAAATAAAGCTCTTTGCCAGCATAAGCATGTTTTATTTGTATGTAGCTGTGGCACAGAGGTGACGTCGGCTGCCGAAGCGTGCATGAAAGCCGCCGGTCGCAAATAACCGCTGTGCGCACAGCACCCGCCGCTGCACCGACAGCGCACTCGTACGCACACCTCACAATTCATCGGCGAGTTCGTCGCACAGCCACACCGCAGTCTGCTTCTCCAGTCGACAAAGGCGTCGGAACAGCTCGTCCGGCAAGTCAAACGCGTCTTCGTGCGCCCTCCTTCGCCGTTGCTCGCGTCGCCATACGCCGCCGCTGCCATTTTGTCAAAAACTCAACGGTCGAATTTTGACCGTCTCGAAGCCATCAAAAAAACGTCAAAATGCGCCTGCATAATAGGTGAGGTGCGTTTCCGCCGTCAACGCAAAGAGTCATGGGAAAATCGTCTGCTAGCTACTTCCGGTTCCAAATTGCTCAACTGATTGCATGCATCGCCCTATTCACCGCGGAAGTTGACATCGTTTATGCGATAAATAACTCGTGGTACTAGTCACTGATTGCACTGAAGCATCGAAAGAGAAATTCAACTTCGCCTCATGAGCAGTCTGCAAGTTGATTTGCCTTGTAGCCTGCCGCAGTTGTGATTTTAGGGTGACGAAAGAACCCTGGTACCTAACGCACTTTGCGCTCTAATATGGTACGTTGCGCAGCGCAGGGCTAATCACCCATGCGATTGAAGTAACGTGGTGACCTTGACTTCATGCAACGTATTTCCAACGGATAATTGAAAGCAGTAAGTACTCGATAAAATATTTCTGCTCCAGAACACGCGGGCAAGCCATTTCATTTTATTCACGCAGCTCCGTACAACACAGCGTGGCATATATAATCTAACCTCTACTCTCCTTTGCGGCGTGTTCATGCGTGTTCTCACATGAAATGCCACCTGCACTGCATCTGGAATAACAAAAAGGCGACAAGGCGATTTATTACTGCACCATGCGATGTGCTGAGACGCGCCCCGCGCGCAGTGGCATATACGGGTCGTCTGCTAGCACACTGGCGGCTCTACACGCTCTCAGGAAAATACGAGCATCGTCTAATCAGCTGCACAGATTGCAGTTTACCAAAGTGCGGCAAAAAACGGCTGTATAATGACTTATGCGCTGTATAATGACGTATGTTGTGCATATGCGCTGAGGCGCATATGCACAACAGACATGGACTACGGCGGCCGGCATATATCAACCATGAAAAAATACGCTTACCTCTCTAGATTGTCCATTTCTGCGCTCAGGTCATGCAGATACGTAGTACGGGCTTCTCTTTCGATGCTTCAGTGCAATAAGTGACTAGTACCACGAGTTATTTATCGCATAAACGATGTCAACTTACGCGGTGAATAGGGCGATGCATGCAATCAGTTGAGCAATTTGGAACCGGAAGTAGCCAGCAGACAATTTTCCCATGACTCTTTGCGTTGACGGCGGAAACGCACCTCACCTATTAGGTGTACGACGTCACCACTTCTGTCATGTCTGTGACGTAAACGACAGCCACCCATGACGCAAGAAAGCAACATGGCCGCCGGCCACGGCCGACCAATTGGAGCGCGGCTACGGCGGGGCTTTTTGACAAGTTTTTGACGAGTAATACGGGCCCAGGGCCCGTATTACGGAACTGTCAGATCAAAAACTCGTCAAAAACTTGTCAAAAAGCCCCGCCGTAGCCGCGCTCCTATTGGTCGGCCGTGGCCGGCGGCCATGTTGCTTTCTTGCGTCATGGGTGGCTATGGGTGGCTGGCGTTTACGTCACGGACATGACAGAAGTGGTGACGTTGCACACCTAATTATGCAGGCGCATTTTGACGTTCTTTTTTTGACGGCTTCGAGGCGGTCAAATTCGACCGTTGAGTTTTTGACAGAAAATGGCGGAGGCGGCAGCGGCGGCGTATGTGGCTGTGAGGCTGAGCGGCGGCTGCGTCGACGCGAGCAACGGCGAAGGAGGATGCATGAAGACGCGTTTGACTTGCCGGACGAGCTGTTCCGACGTCTTTTTCGATTGGAGAAGCAGACTGCGGTGTGGCTGTGCGACGAACTCGCCGATGAACTGGGAGGTGTGCGTGCGAGTGCGTTGTCGGTGCAGCGGCAGGTGCTGTGTGCACTTCGGTTCTTTGCCACCGGCGGCTTTCATGCAAGCTTCGGCAGCCGACGTCACCTTTGTGCCACAGCTACATACAAATAAAACATGCTTATGCTGGCAAAGAACTTTATTTTCCCCTGCAAATCGCACTTGTGGTCGTCTTCTGTTTCCCAGTCGAGGAAAAAGAAACAGACGACCACACATCACATACTGCAACGCTTCACGCTTTGACACTTTTGTCATCGACCGTAAGAGCCGAACCACACAGACCTTAACAAGTTGGCTTCGTCGATTTTTCCGCACTTAGATCAACCGCACAGTACCTTGATTTTCGACGCCACGTAAGAAAACAGTATCAAGGCGTGGGACAGCTGCTTTGGTGCAAAGCGGCTTGTTGACGTTTTACCGCCGTCTGCGCACCCCTGCGGCAGCAAAAGTTACCCACTAGTAAATTTAATAGACTAACTTCTTGCGCTTCTTGTTTTTCTTTATATTTTTGAGCTTTAAACATAATTTTTTGGCAAAATAAAATAATTATTTTTATCGTTGTGCATTTCTTTACACTTTTAGCAAAAATTTAGCAGACGGTCTCTCGTCGTGTAGACAAATGCTTCGGGGCGCCGCTCTGCTGTAATTGGCTGATTCCTCGTTGCGTCAATTTTGCGTCAAGCGTCGACGTCACATCGTTTCGTCATTTTGACGTCACTGTCAATAACTTTTGACAGAATTTTGACAAAGTTCCGTAATACGGTCCCTGGTGACGAAAGGGGAAGATTAATAATCTTGGTCATGCTCGCAGCGCGAGATACTGCGCCGATAGTGGAACTGTCCAGGAAACCGAAAAAAAAAAAGCCATCATGCTTTCGCCGGCGGTAATTCGAATCCAGCACACAGCTGCATTTTTTTTTCGTCTGGATACTGCTGCCATGACAACGATACGTGCGGTAGAGTAGTAATTTGGGCCTGTTGGTAGTTCATGCTGAGGAAGTTAGAGCGCAAAAAAAAAAACAAAGACAAAGCGCTTGTCCCGTCCACGCCTCCTTTGTCTTTGTTTTTTTTTTGCGCTCTAACTTCCTCATACGTGCGGTAGTTGACTTTCTTCCGGCCGCTAGGGGATTAATTGGCGCTGACATCTGGAAAGTGGACAATGATATGACAGGAAGTTTCCTGCCCATGACACGGCTTGCAAGCTCCCAGCAGAAGATAAAGTCGTGACGTAAAAGGCAAGCGTGCGCAAATGGCAAGTAAGCTGATGAAAACAGAATATTGCCCCACCGGGGTGGCTCAGTGGTTACGGCGCTCGGCTGCTGGCCCGGAAGACGCGGGTTGGATCCCGGCTGCGGCGGCCGAATGGAGGCGAATTCTAAGGCGCTCGTCTACCGAGCCGGAGTACCCGGCTTCTAACCCGACCGCGGCGGCCGCGTTTCGATGGAGGAGGAACGCAAAAGGAGCCCGTGTGCTGTGCGATGTCAGTCCACGTTAAAGAACCCCATGTAGTCGAAATTTCCAGAGCCCTTCACTATGGCGTCCCCATAGCGTGAGTCACTTTGGGACGTCAAAACCCGTAAACCAAGCCAAAATAGAATATTATTTTCATTAAAACTCGCCTCTGTCACTAATATAAAAATTATTTGATTTTGTTAAATGCTTTCAAGTCACGAAATTTGTATTTAAAAAATTTTATGATATAACTATTTAGCTCCCCACCCACAAAATCGCGCTTCATTCGCTTGATATGTTTTAAGCTGATGTCTCTGGCAATTAGTTCTAGACCGCATTTGGACCTCATCTTTGCGATTTATTGCAACTGACCATGCATCGCGCGTAATTGTCGTCATTTCGAAAACAATTAACTTAAGTTATTTTACTGCTTCTGCTGTTACAGGGAGGTTATGCGCGCAATGTGTCGTTCGTAGAAAAACATTCACAGTTGCTAAAATAACGACGCTTCCGGATTTATTTAGAGGAGTAGAACAACAATTTTTTTCTTTTGATAACGGTTCTCACAATGAATAACGTTTCTTTTTCAGACAGAACTGCAGGATATATCCCCCATTGTGTTTTTGATAATTTAATAAAACATTTTTTACTTACAGTGGTAGATGTAAATTGGTTTCTGAGGAAAGGAAATAGTGCAGTATCTGTCTCACATATCTCGGCGGACACCTGAACCGCGCCGCAAGGGAAGGGAGGAAGGTGAGAGCGAAAGAAGAAAGAGACGCCGTAGTGGTGGTCTTCGAAATAATTTCGACCACCTGGGGATCTTTAACGTGCACTGACATCGCACAGCACACGGGCGCCTCTTGCGTTCCGCCTCCATCGAAACGCGGCCGCCGCGGTCGGGTTCGAGCCCGGGTACTCCGGCTCGGTAGACGAGCGCCTTAACCACTGAGCCACCGCGGCGGGTTCACTTACAGCTTCGGTTTCTGCCAGAGCTTTTTGATCATATCAGTTACGAAATTCCCCTTAGGGCCCATGTATGCAAATCCAGCGGTCGGTTCGAGCCACAACTCGGAGTTTAGCAGACTAGCGACGCCTGTTGGCTGAACAAACTGCGTTCGAGGGGCAGAAATTTTTGCGCAAACTAATAGGCGTGAAAGAGGCTGACACTGACACGTTTGATTCAACTCGTTCGTAGTCAGGAGCAAGCTCTTGTTACATCCGTTGTGCATAATTGTTTTCATCACACATGCTTTCTTTTTTTTTTTCCTGTTTTAAAAAGAATTTAAAAAGCTGCTCCCTTGTTACATGTCCTTTTTGGAGGGGAATAAATATAAGTCAGATTAGTACTGTGACGTTTCCCTGGCCGCGTATAGTTTATCGTCGGCCTGCAGCAGACGGCGCGGCTACTTCAATCCTATCTTAGTCGCAAGTTTCCATCGCAGACGTAGCCAGATGCAAATATCCTAATGCCTTTAGTCAAGTTTCCTGCTCGTTCAGGCCAATGACCGGCCGAAACGCCGCTGGGTTTACAAACACGCTCGCCGACGCCGGATTGATATAGGTATATCGTCTGCACTGTCGTCTGCAACGGTGGTGGCTTGCTTTCGTTCTCTTGTCATACTCCTTGAGGACTGTTTTTCGTGTTTAGCTTTTTAAGCTGTCAGTTTGAACGACTGCATTAGTGAGCAAATGTAGCGCACGTGCAGCAGATCGGACTCCGCGGGAAGCTTGTGCGATTAAGAGAAACACCATGCTGATAACGCGCCTGTTGGTGGTATATATGCCCAGCTTCACAACACACATTTATCGTGATGCTTTAAAAAATAGCTTCGTAATGACGTTACATACTTTGTCACAGTCTTCTTCAAAGCACTCGCCAACCGTTAACCAACGGCTGCCTACATGCGCACACTGTGAAACGTGAAAAATTTTCGAAAATTCATTTTCACGTATGTTTGCATAGGCCGCTCTCGAGACCAGTACCACCATCTAGGGTACCGGACACACCTGCTCACAACCTGTTTTAGGGCGTATTCGACTTTTCTTAACGAAAATACATCATAGGTGCACTGTGAAGTCATAAAGCTGCTTTCAAAACTTTTTTTTTAAAAGGTTGCTATGGGTCGCTATCCCACTTGGCATGCAAAGCTGGCCATTGGTGGCGCTGCGCACGCCTTTTCGCGCTTTTCAAAGCGAAAGCTGTGCTCTTCGAGGTGGTGTGGCAAGTGACGTCATATCACGTGACTCGCTGTGGAGAGGCGCAGCAGCTGCGCTCGCTCGGAGCCTCACCGTTGCTGTACCACGAGACCAGCAGGGGTATCACGCTGCCTGCTTCGCTGGCGCTCGATCGCTCAGTCGTGCCATGGCGCTCGCCGGACGGACTCGTGCGCGAAACCGTGCGTAACCATGCTTTACAGAGCCTTCGCTCGTATCACAAGGTTTAACTAACGCTGAACCTCTGCTAGTTTTTTTTTTTTTTTTTTCATAACGCGGCGGTGGCGCCAAGCTCGGTTCGCACCCGCTTCCTTTGGCCTTTGCTGAGCCTGAAGGAACTCAACTCACTTCAGTGATTTTCGGGTGTGCGTAAGTTTATTCCATGTAAACTATTTCAAGCGAAAGAAGGGAGAAGTAAAAATAGTGCAGCCGCAAGAACGCTGAGTTGGGAATTTGTCTCGTTCAGATCGGGCCCGCGTGATAAGTGCAGTATCTTGTTTTCATCCTACAAGAACAGCAAACGCGATTACCTCAGTTGTTTTTAGTTTTCCTCGCGAATGTATCCACCATCACCTAACGATGTGTCACATGTTTTAACGGAACGCTCACTATGAATTTATACGCGTGAATGGGTTTGTCGTGAATAGGAAATGATCGATCGTTAGAATATGAATGTATATTTGAAAATAAGATCCTCTAAACATAGTTAATGAGAAAATGAGCAAAGTAAAACGAGCGTTCTTTCGGGCATTCAGTGAAATAAGAAAAACTAAATCTTTACACGGGTTCAAGCACGCGCCTTAGCGAGATGGTTTTTCTTACCCACGCTTTAACGCGCGCCGCTTTTTTTTTCGCTCTTTTTTTGTTCGGTGGGGGGAGGGGGGGCGGCTCGAGCATGAATGAGATGACGCTTGATGACGCGGTTTTTGAGGTGGCTTTGTATGCTGCTCACTTTCGATATCCACGCAAGGAAGCTTGAGCAGGGATGCGATAGGCTAAGCCACCGCGACTAGCCTGTGCTCTCTCACACTGCGACGCGGTCCATAGCATCAGGTGACAATAGGAAGTTTCCCACGCTCACGTGCTAGCGGCCTTAGGTGTACGGGAGGTTCGGACAGCGCCAGAAATACATTGAAGCAGTCAGGGCGTCCGGCCATGGTTACGAAAGTTTGCGCGACGTTGCCTGCCGCGTAGAAAATGATTTTCATAGGCGAAGAACATTACCTTTGATGACAAATGTGTGGTCCCGAAGTGGCACTCACATGGAACGTAGTGCTAGCGCACGGTTCTTGTCAACCCGGCGGAGAGCTAGCTCTCACTTCCTAAGCAAGTATGGATTTCACTGAGAGAGAGAGATAACTTATTTTTCAGCTCAAGTCCGAGCCTTCTTATCTGCCCGTTTGGTGGGCGTTATTTATCGGCGGTGGCGGAGTGGGGCCACGTGTCCCTTGGATGTGCCGGATGTGGGCGGCGAGGAGGGTGGGCTGCAGAGAGGTTGGTGGAGCGGTCCATCAGACCCACGTGACGTGAAAGGGGGGAGGCAAGGTATGCGAGGAAGGTATGGTGGGAGAGTTAGTGGCGCGGGGGCATAACCAATATGTATGAATGTTTGAGGGATGCTCTCCGCACACGAGACAGGCGGGTTTGCCCGGTTTATGAAGGATATATTGGGAATACAGTTCGCAGGGAAGGGAGTTAGTCTGTGCCTGTCGGATTAGAGCGGCGTCAGCACGGCAAAGGAAATGAGAGGGTGACGGAAGAGTTCGTCGCATGTGCCGCAAATTGCGAAGGTGTTCGCGGCGGTCCTGTCGGTGTGTAGCGTGGTCTGCCTTGGGATTATAATGGGCTGGCCAGGCAGTCGGAGGGCCCGGTGGTATTTTTTCATGGGCCAGAGCATGAGCAAGCTCATTCTCCGGTATACCTTGATGACCAGGAATCCATTCAAGGCGGACATGGAGCGTAGGGTGGGCTGTTAGGTATTGCAGCAAAGTGTATGGGGAGGGAGTTTTTGAGATTCGAATGAGTGTATGGCAGCCTGAGAGTCTGCACGTATGGTGGTGGTGGAGGAAAGGTGGTCGTGAAGCGTAATCGCCTCTGCTATGGCCAGAGTTTCTGCGTCGGTTGAGGAGGGCACTCCTGTGTGGAGATGTGTGGAGGTGCTTCGAGGGCCGACTACTGCAGTAACTACTTGGTGCTCGAGGATATGGGCATCGGTATAGTAAGTGTCGTGGCCCAGTGCGGGTAAATGGTTCGCCAGTGCTTCACGCCGCCCGGGATTTATCGTTGAAGACATGTGGCGTGGAATGGGTTTTAAGTAAGACGCGGGAGGCTTTTCCACGGGGGAGCAGATGGTTGAAGCGGGGGTAGTTGGGAAATGGTGTGTCCGAAAAGGCTGAGGAGGTCTCTGCTTTGCTCGGAGGTAGAGAGGGATTTCACTGCACAAAAGCAAGGAGAATTGTGGTCATCTCACCGATTTGAAGCCGGCATCCTAGATGCTTGTCTTCGTAATTTTCCAGAGAGCACGGATCCTGCTGCATGGCGGTGCACGAGAGCTGACGGGAACAGACAAAAATAAACTCTTGTCTTTCATTGCCAAGCAGTCAGTATCTGCTGCAGCTAGCTTTCTGTGGCTATGCAGTGGAAGCTACGAGGGCGAGGCTTTCACTAGCGCGCTCTTATCACGCGCTAACGAGGGAGAGAGGTGGCGGCGCGCGCTCCTAGCTTCCACTGCATAGCTACAGAAAGCTGTCCCAAGTAAAGTGGTAGCCAACGCAATCAGCAGCGTTGTGAGCGCAAACTGCGACTAGTGAAAGGTCATGCAATCGCGACGAGTTGCAGACAGCCCGCACGCTAGCGCCGAGCTGAGAACAGCAGCACCATTTTTGTCGTAATCAGTGGTAGGTGCGCGGAACTACGCTTTGTGGCTTGCCATACTCAGACTGCTTGCTCATCTAGCCATCGTCCGTGCCACCGTCAGACGGCGCTCGCGATAATGGAAGAGTGCAGATCCACACCAAATCTTCAGCCCCGCACTCCACTCGTTAGCACAAGCTTGCGTGAAGTGTAGAAAACTAGCCCAAGAATTACCAGAGGTTATTAAGCGTAGAAAGTTGGGCCAGTTGGTTGCTGGTACTATTGTGAGACATTCTAGCGGCTAAAAAGGCAGGGACGAAGGTAGACGAGACAGGACGAACGCCGGACTTCAATGAGGTTTATTTCAAAAACAGCTATAACATACAAAAGGGGGTGCAAAGAAAAGTGATCCGTGACAATATAAACTCATAATAAAAAAAAATGCAGAAGGCGTCAGTGCCATGCCACTCATGTTTGCCACATCGGCGCACCTTCTATTTATCGCCTACCTGGCTGAATCAGCCCGTTTGCCTTCAGGTAATCTATTTCTTTTTTGCGTAGCGCCACAGAAGGGCTGCTGACGCACTTTTCTTTATCATTGATAATGCTGAACGCTTTAAAAATTTCTCGGCTCTTTTGAGTCTTAAACTTACGCATCACACTTGTTCTTTCTAAAAACGCTTTGCATGCTGGTTTGTGTGAGCAACGGCGAATGTGGTCAGCTAGGTGACCTCCGCCAGATAACGAGTGAGGTGTCCGGCGATGCTCTAGCAAGCGTTCGTTGAGGCAGCGTCCCGTCTGTCCGATGTACCGTCTGCCACAGGCGAGGGGGATGCTGTATACCACACCAACTTCACATTCAACAAGAGGTTTGATGTGCTTAATTTTGCACATAGGCCTCTTTGTGGCATCATTGACCAGGCGGCACATGCGTCCCAGCTTTTCCGGGGCCGAGAATACTACACGCACGCCACACTTGTCGCCGACCTTCTTGAGGCGGTGTGAGACCTGATGCCAGTAGGGCACAAAGACAGGTCGCTGTTTGGTAACGTGCGTTTTCGCTTGGCTTGCACCGCCCACCAGATTTCACCTCGCGAATCTGGGTTTCCACCACTGATGCCACAATTTCTCTTGGATACCCAGCCTTATTCAATCGCCTTAGTTGGGCATGGACGCTGTCACGCACTTGATGCTCGCACGACTTGGCAAGAGCAGACCGGACGCAATTTTTTGCTATAGCTCTTTTCACGAGCTATAGTTCCCAATCATAGTTCAGAATTTGTTTCTTCAACCGTGGCTTATACTGCCAGCGCACACGCGTTTCTTCAAATATAAGGCCCACGTCAAGGAACTGGATGCGACCTTCCTGCGGTAATTCGTGAGTGAACTTCATTCCGAAAGCATAATTAGCAAATATTTCCAGAATGTTGTTCACATCGATACCTCTATCCTGAGCATCAATCACATTTACTACCACCAGGTAGTCGTCAACATACCTAAACACTTTCTGCACGTTGGCGTTGTAAAGGGACGCCTGAATACGCTTGTCAATAGTAGATAAAAATATATCACTTAAAAGTGGTGCTAGGCAGGAGCCTATGCACACTCCTTCTTTTTGGATGAAATGGCGCTCATTAAAGGTGACAGAGGTGGTTGACAAGTAAAACTTTAAAAGCTCTAAAACGTTGTCGGTAGATAACTCTGTCCTGTTCTGAAAGGCCACCGACCCATTGTCTTCACGTTCACGTTCAGGTCACGTTCGCTTCTCCGTCGTCTGCTCCGAAAAGCATGGATATGGGCACGATGTCGCCGTTGTCGACCACGCCTGCTCACCCTCGGTGTTTGCGGGGCAGTATTTTACAATACAACAGCGCGACGCCTTACCAAGTGTGGCCATCACCACGCACGAACCTGTACGCGTACCGTATTTCCTGTACGCGTACGGAAATAGTAGACACGTCACACGCTGGCCTCCAGGTATTTGATAATAACAGTTGCGAGAATCCCTACTGGGCTTATAAATCGAAATCCAGGACAATGATTAGGCAGTACATGTAGGTCTCTGACGGCATTGAGATAAACTGCCCATGTTGTTCGAAACAAAAGTTGCAGACCGCTCCCAGTAGCTGGTTCCTCGGCTCATAGGTGGCGCTATACTACCCGCTAGCTTCCAGGTGGCTGGGTCTGGCTGGATTTTGGTGCCGGATAACTGTTAGGATAAAGAACGGGCATGCCTGTTCCTTGCTTTCCGAGCGCAGTGTTTAATGGTACTTCGGCTGCAGCAGCACCATCACGCTGGTGTCAATATCAGCAAGATCAGTGAAGCAGGTCTGCGGGTCTGGCCGTTACTTTAAACTTCGTTGTCAGTTTAATATATATTGTGCTTGGTAAGCGGGTGAAAGCAGAGGTTTTAGATTACGGCAAGCTACTGCGAAGTCGACATCTGCGCGCCGGAGAAAGTCACGTGACAACTATAGTTTCAGGAAAGCTATTCGCTTTGTTGTCGCCCCGATTGGAGGAACTCAAGTACAAAAGAGTGACGCAATAACAACGCCTCTAAAGTTGTACGAGTGACAGTGAGGAACAACATATTCATCTCGATCATGGTGAGGGAAGATTCTGTAACCGAAATCTACCGCTGTAAGATCTACAGTTGTCCCTCTCGTGGACGGCTGTCTCTCAGCACACACCAGCCTTTTCGCTCTCAGTTTAACTAGCTTCGCCCAAGCGTGGGACAGGGAGCAACTGACATCTTTTTTTTTTAATTAAACGAACACAGTCCGTCCTTAACTAACTTCTTTCAGAAGGGCCCCAAAAGGCCCAAATTTTGACGCGAAACCAACCGAAACCAAGCAGAGAAGTCTGTATAACCGAAATCCACCGCTGAAAGATCTACAGAGCTTACATACATCTTCTCTATGGCAGGATGCGGACATCCGCAAGGAAGGGCTAAAAAAATAACGATAAATAATAGTGCACTGCCAACACCGCCGATTGGCACGTGGTGTCAGTACATGGACCGGTCGACGCAAAACCGACATTCCCTAACCAGGGCTCATCTCTGTCGAGCAGGCGCCCAGCATCACTCGCATCGGCGTCACGCGCATTTGCGGGCGTCGGCGCATCCGACGCTGCTGCCCGTGTGCGTCGCCGTCCTTGTCGCCGCGGATGAAGGCGCCTTGGCGCGGAGTTGGGGCGCCCGGGCGTCGGCCTAGCGCAGCGGTCGGCCATGGGCGGCCCCGCGCGCCCCTAATTAACTTTTGCTCCGAACAGGGAACCGCCGGCCCTCTGTTTCCCTCAGCAAGAGCACATGCGCGCTCGCCTGGCGTCGGAGCGCGCATAAAACACTCTTTAACCTTTTAAACCTCTTTAAACAAATTGTTGAGGATCATTAGCCCGGCCCGTCGCGCTTCCGACGCCACGGCGAGCCGCTCTAATCTGGCGCTAATTAAGCGGCTTCGATCTTTGGCAACATGTAACGACCAAAAGGAAAGCAGCGGCGCCGGCTGCGCCAAGCATTCTGCGATAAGCGACCGTTTTGAACTGTAAATCATGCCGCCGATAACGGCGCCTGCTCTCCCCCTCCTCGTCCTGCGCGGCCGGGGAGAAGACTCGTTTGTAATTAAATGGCTTCGCCGTGATTCGCCGCGTCTCGGCTGGCGCCCGCACGCGCGCCGATGGCGGCTGGCGCTTCGCCCGGCCGGGACTTTAATGACTGATCTCCCCATGGCAACAAACGGGATTATACGCGTTTCTCCTCGCCCCCGCCGCCACCAGAGCGGCAGAGATTCCCGGAGAATCGCATTGCACGCTGCCGGTTGGGCCCCCCGGGTTGATGATAATGACGATTTGTTTGCGGACCGCGAGCGCATTCCGGGCCTTCTTCCGCCGGGCTCGCCGGCTGACTGTTCACGCGTGATTTAATGGATGCGCAAAGTGCGCGCGCCCTTTGGAGGCCCTCGCCCACTGCTCGCGTACAAATTGCGAGTTGGACGCAGCCTCGTTAGTAGCGTCCGATCGCGATTTCCAATCCCGGAATGGTCAATCGCGCAAAACGCTTCGCGCTGGCGAATGCTGGCGCGCGCTACAACCCCCGCGCGATGCGCCAATGAGGAGAGAGCGCGGGGAATGGCGAGCACGCTCCTTTTGATGGCTTTCCTGGTGGGGCAGACTTGGCGATGATGCGAGTTGGGCCCCGGTGAAAACCCCGCTTCGCTCTCCACTGCGGCAAGTCGTAACGGAAGCGAGCTATCGCAAACTCGAGGCGGGCATTCCGCAGCGAGCGAAAAAGAACGGTAAAGGGCTAATGGCGGAAACCTTCCTCTTCGGTGCTCATAATAACTGTCATTGACGTGTTGGTATGCCATTAATTCCTAATTGATCCGCGGCTCGGGTAACGATTAACCTGTTACTGTTCGCGCTTTCTTACACCGTATTTACAGATACTTCATTATTTTAATGCAGCGCCCGGTTGCAACCAAGTCGACCGCAGCGAACGATTCCTTATATATATATAGTACACCGGCGACAGTATGAAACAGTGTAAAATGCGTTGTCTGTGTCGGAGGAAGCCTTCGGTATAACGAAATAGGAGCGCGTGCGTTCAGTGGAAAATCACGGCGTAGACGGAGGCAAGCAGAGTGGCCCCTGGCCAAGGCCCTGCAACTGCCTCCACGGACTTGTCTCTGGCCTTCACCAGTGATTCTTCTCTTTTCGTTCTCTTCTCAAATATGGGTCACGCGATCTCGTACGGGAGGAGTGACTTGGCAAGCACGTGTGGCTCCCTTAGTCAAACAATCCCTGCCTCAAGGCCGTTCGTAAAATTATTTCTTACTGACGTAGTGTGTTCGGGAAGCATTGTTTTTATTAAGGCTAATTCAGGGTTTTATAATGCGTCGAATACTTGCTTTTGCAGCAGTTTATCATTTCATCTTAGCG
Source organism: Amblyomma mixtum (assembly GCF_055824585.1). Lineage (NCBI taxonomy): Eukaryota > Metazoa > Arthropoda > Arachnida > Ixodida > Ixodidae > Amblyomma > Amblyomma mixtum. The sequence goes on along the minus strand of NC_143014.1, from coordinate 88,377,815 downwards.
CAGTCTGTGTTTTGAATTCAGAACCACAGTGACTAAAAACGCGCCCGGGAGCCACGTACGCGTTTCATTATTTCCTGTTTCGTAGTTTTGCGCATTGCTCCGCATTTTTGTTTGGCTTTTCAAAGAAACCGTTTGTGACTAATATAAACCATCGTTTATGTCGAGGCTTCGACTGCCGTCGGTCTGCTGGATAATCAAAGATACCTTCGCGTGTCTTGAATCTGGCCACAGGAATGCGCTCTGCAGGCCGGTGCAGTTTTTTATAGGGAACCCAAGCTCAAGTTTGCCGTGTTGATTGCAGCGCCGTAACACACAGCATAGCGAGAGGAGCAAGCAGTTTTAGGAACGCTCTTGGGGCTATTCCACGCCACCTTCCTGAGCTTATTGGCATGAGCTTCTGCGCTCTGTCGAAGCCACACGTGGCGCGTGTCAGTTATCTTGGTTATGCCTACAGAAGCGAGGCAAATAGTTCTATCAACCAAACGCGGGCTTCTAATCATTCAGAATGTACCCTCGCGTTTGTAGCGGCCCAAGCGACTGACGGCAGCAGTTTTTGGTCGCCTAGTGGAATAACTGCAGTGCCACCTGGGCAGCGCAGGTTCTCTATAGGCTGGTTATACTAGACAGCACGGTCCGACCATTGCTTGGTTCCAAGGCTCTCTTTCAGACTGTTTCCAAGACGCCATGCCTGTGCACATTGCAAAAGAGGGTACATCGGTTCTTAGACGGCGAAAATTTTAACCTGATAGCTCTACTAATCTATAAACGAGAGGGAAGCAACACAAAAATTTTGCCTTCGCCCTCGGGCGAATAAATTGGAGCCATAGCTCTACAGCAACACCCCCATATGAGTTCGTCTATGCCCATAACCACTTGGAATGCATCGTCACATGTGGCAGCACAATTTCCATAACTCCACTGTTTCTCACGACTCCGATCCACCTAGACGGCATCCTCTTCGTTGGACTCCACATCTTCGATCCATGTATGCCAGGCTGACAGTGCCTTTCCAAAGATTATGCCTCCTATCGCTGTTAAAGGCATTTTGGCGTAATCTGCTGAAAGGGTACCATTAAAGGAACATTTGCTGATGTCCTTTGAAAAAAGCTTGCTCGGAATGTTGGTTGTTGGTTTATCGCTGGATAAGCGCGAACTTAAGTATATGAATGTTCATGTACACTACGTGCCTATACAAGTGCCTTTGGTATGCTCGTTCGGAGGGTGAACGAAAATTGGCGTGCGTTTGCGTAATACGGAGACATCGGTATCGCACCTTTATATCGAGAAAAGACGTCAGTGGAGATGGGTTACTACAGAGCATCTGAATCGGATCTGCAAGTCTGCGAACTAAAGTCTACACAACCTCCTCAGTGTGCACATGGTAGGCGCGTCGAACTAGTGATTTACTGCATCATATGTGGTCCACACCTAAGGAGGTGATTGGTTTACACCAGCATCTTTTGCCTTGAATTTTCACATATTAGCTCACTATGGCGCTTCACTTCGGCCAGTCAATATCTTACTGCTCGATGAGATCGCTCTCCCTCCTATTTTGGGGGGCATTTTAGGTGACAACAACGAAAATTTCACCGCATAGCAAAGCTAGGGAGTTCGTGTAATCAGATTTATTCACGCATTGATTTTTCTCTAGCAGGGAACAGAATTTGATGGATGAAGTCAATTTCTCCCAAAGGTCAGGACAAGTAATTACCTTTGGAACAGGACAGACAAATTGGAACCAGTTCCTGAGTTTAAAATAAAAATGAAACTAGTCTAAATTATTCCTCAAAGTGTTTTAAGCGCTAATATTTTTGTAACGTTGCCTGTGCCACTCCTGCTTTTTGAAAAGCACGAATTACACGAGGTCGCCTCTATTTATACCACCTTGCGGATTTAGTAAATCGTTGTGTGTGTGCGTGTGCGCGTGTGCGTGCGCGTGTGTGCGTGCGTGTGCGCGCGCGTGCGCGTGTGCGTGCGCGCGTGTGTGTGCGCGTGTGCGTGCGTGCGTGTGTGCGTGCGCGCGTGTGCGTGTGTGCGCGCGCGTGCGTGTGTGTGTGTGCGCGCGTGCGTGCGTGTGTGCGCGTGTGAGAGAGAGAGAGAGAGTTTAACGCATAAAGTGTGAGGAGTGTTTTTTTTAAGTGGACAAATACGGACGGGGAGAAAAGAACAGGCAAGAACGTACGCGATAAACATGGTGGTAAGTAAGAAAATATTTTTTTAATAGCGAGAGACAAGCTGGAAAGCACTCAGAAACAAACTGTTACAACTCAGATGTACTTGAGCGAACAAAACGGAACACGTTTGCTAAGAAAGGGAGTGAACACTGCGCGATGCATTAACGCAAATGAAGAAAGCAAACCTATTTCAGATGAACTAACGCTTGCAGGAGTGGAAGTGGCGCTGTTCCATGACCAGGCTGAGAATAGCAGTCTTTATTCGCCATAGTATACAATGGTAGGGTTGAGAGGCAAACACGCCTTTCTCTCAATTTCCCATTGCGGGAAGTGGCTTCCTGTATGCGCTCTACCTTCTCTGTAGGCTATGGGAAATGAGGATAAAGGAAATGAGGTTAAGAGGAGGGCAAGGGAAAAAAAGAGACACAGAAACAGATGTCGCGAACGTCATGGTCGCGGCAAGCTGCTTGGAATAACAAAAAGGGAATGGTCGCTGTTACCGGACAGTAAAGCGCCCTGCGCACTCAAGGGGTTGCTTGGCGCCGCCTTTTGTTCCTGATAGAGAGATAGCAAAACTCTGAACGCGTTCGCGCAACAAGGGGCAGGGGGGTAGAAGGGAGGCAAGTATGAGAGGAAGAGGGAGAGGCTTCGTGCAATCTTTTCCACGCCACCATAGGAGCTTTTCCGCAGCTCGCGCACTGGATTTCTCTCTCCGCTTGCTATTTCTCCCCTCCCACCAAGCTCACGCACGTGTGCTTTTCTTATCATTTTATACCTCCTCCTCCGCGAGCTCCGGGGCTGGTGGAGGTCGAACACGACATGGGTTAAACGCGCGGGCCGCTTTGGGTGCCGGCCGCGATTGCAGTGAAACTGCCTCGTAATTTACGAAGCATTGTCGGCAATTTGCCTTTGTCGCCGCCCGCGGTGCTGAATAGGTGACAATCATTCGCAACGGGGGATTCGCTCAATGACCGCGGAGGAAAAGAGGGGGCTCCTGTTCCAGCTCCGGCGCTTCTTGTCGTCGGCCGTGTACACGTACGCGGTGCGGGCATAAAAAGAAAGCGTGCGCAGGAAATAAAAGGACCGGGAAGGAGCTGCCGAGGCCTTCTTTATCCGCGCGAGCACCGGCGGCCCGCCTCTGCGTTGCGCCATTGGCCTCGTTATGGCCCCTCCGTCCCGAATGGTGCGCGCTGCAGCGAAACGCAGTCACGGCTCTCCTCTCGCCTCCCAAGAATGCTCCCCCGACGGATGTGCATGCCTCGAGGAGCCCGTCCCGTGCGCGCCCAGGCACGTAATTTATCGTGCCCCCCTCCTTTGCCCCTTTTCTTGTTCCTGATTTTTTTTTTTTTTTTGCGTTTTCAACTTGCTAGCGCGCTCTCCTTCCTCGCCTCGGTGGGTCCTCTTCGCCGACAGCGCCGAGCTTTCGCGTCAGTCCTTGGCGATCAGGAGCCGACTGAGCGAGCGGGGATGCGGGTCAATTTTATGCGACAAACGGGGAGTGGAAGAAGGCTGTGGACAATGCGCCGGCGCTTGTCTATTGCTGGTGTTTAGGAGAGTGGAAATCGATACATTTGCGCAAAAACAGCAAAGAAAACATGCTGTAGTTGACTTGTGGTGTCACCTAACATGGTTGTTTTGGTGACCCTTCTGTCCGCGCTCTATGAAGGAGAAGCTTTACTTTGTGTGCCTTCTAGGAAAGCGGATATGGCAGGAAAATAAGAGATGGTAGTTATGGCAAAGTAGGGGTGTTAGAGACGCCACTCCTGGTGTGGTTTCAAATTACTACTGTTGTTTCCTGAATTCCTACGCCCTTTTAATAATGCGTGGACTGAACTAGCTAGTACTCTCTCAGAAGCCCAGCTTTGGTGCGTCACAAACGCAAATATATTTACTAGCGCAGCTTACTGCGCGAAGTGTGACAAGCCGAGTGTGACAAGATATGAGTCCCGATTAACCTCCCATCCCATGGACATGCATCAGTGCGCTCAGCAAATGTACGCGATGAGCGTAGCATTAGATAAGAATTGAGGAAAACAAAAACATCAACAAAAAACATCTGCACGCTGGCGAAACTAAAGGCCTTGCAAGACTGTTGGCAGTCGGAAATAGCTCAGTCGGAAGTTATGTGTCCTCTAACTGCGAACTACTTAAGCTACGTACTGGCTATTGGACCGTTCGAGACATTATAAAAGTTTCCTCGTTGTGAAATATATGTAGCCCGAGTACACACGAACAGATTAGAGGTAGAAGCTAGCAGCAGCCTCGTAGCCTTGTAGACAAATCTTATACCACTTGGAAGAATACAGGGAATGTATTGTAGACCTATTTGCACATCTTCAGACGCCTGCACACACGTCTAACTAGTCTGTTCGTGCGGTCTTGCAATTCATATTTTGTAACTACCAATATCCACCAACTAGACTAGCCTTCCTTTCCGGTTCAAATAGTTCCACTTAGTAACAGTGTGTCTGTATAAATGAAATGGTGTAGTTTTACTTCGAACTATTTCATCACGTGTGAAGCTTGCTCTGAGAACATCGCGACCATGGTAACATATGCTGCAGTGAACAGATTCTGCTACTATCCGAGCACGAATCATTTATTGCGACAAAACGAACTCTATTGCACGTGTTTAAGCATCTTTAGGCCAGTTTGCATTAACTTGCGGGCCAGCTGTAGGGCGCGTCTATCCATCGCTGCTCCCAGCTCGACACGCAACACAAGGCGCGGTCCCTCAGGTGAGGCGTGTTTCAAGAGCGAGCACGTTTCGCACAGTCTCGTCGATCGAGGAGGTGGCTCCGCGACATGCCCCTACTGCGCCGTTAAGGGTGGCCGTCAGCTCGTTGGCGAACATCCTCCCTCCCCCCTCTGCCGCTTCTGCGAAGGCGGCACACGGCGGTGTCGGAGCGCGAGTATCTCCTCCGTGCACGAGCACCCATAACGCGCCACGACGCTCTCTATGCAAATGGGACGCGATGAAGACGAATAATTCGATCGATTATTCGGGAGCCGTGGCCCCGGAGGAAGGCAGCGAGTAAATCTCCAAGGGCTCCCGGCGTGGCGCGGGTTTCTTCCAAATGAGCTGCGCGCGTCGGCGCGTCCTCGGCTCGATCTGACGCGACCCGGCGCTCTTCCCCGCCAGGGCCATTTATCACCGGGAAATCCCCATTTTTCCGCTCGCCCCATTTCCATCTTTGGCCGCGCCGCTTTTTCATAAGCACCGATCCACTCGTATTCTGATCCGCGGCTCGGCAGACAGCGCGCTGTTCTTGGCCGCCGTAATGGCATTACGCGCTGCTTAAGCTGCAGCCTGTCCGGCGCTCGACTTTCGCCTCTAGCGGCACGTGCGCATACTGTCACGCTCAAGTGTGTGCGTGCGCGCCCGATGTCAGAGCGACGCTCCCGGAGTTTTGCACCAGGTTCTGCGTTCTTTTGTTGTTTTTCTTCCTTTCGTCCATTCAGGCGAGGCTTTATTTTGTTGGTTCATTGGCATCTGCGTAAAACTCGCAGATTGTGCCGCAAAAACCGCAGTTCCCTTACACATAGTCACGTCGTGCGACTTGCAACACAGGTGGCGCGTTCAGTTTACGAGGCGCTGCGCACCCGGCGATGCGGGAAAGTACTGAGCCTCGTAAAAATCTTAAACAAAAGGCTTCTGTGCTTGTTCGAACGTGTTTGGCACGGCATTTAGTTGTGTGTTATGCTCTATTCAATAGAGCAGCACATGGCCCGGTTGTTTCCGTCCCATTAGAGGCGATGTTGGGCGCGATGGTGCGTTCCGCGTGGGATCACACGTGACAGCTTTTTATTTATTTATTTATTTATTTATTTATTTATTTATTTATTTATTTATTTATTTATTTATTTATTTATTTATTTATTTATTCAGAATGCCTACATCGCCAGAAGGCATTATTGTAGGGGGGTTAAATACATGGGGGTCACACAATGGCAAAAAGTTCGCCATAATGCACATGAATACACCAATTAACAACAAATAACACTAAAATCAAAATTACCGGAAAACATACAGAGAGTGCAATATCGATGCAGAACAGTATAAAGAAAATATATATGAAGAGCTCACACATAATTATAGGTTATAGTTTAATAAGAAAAAAAATGCTCAGATAAATTCAATGAATAAGGCTCTCAATAGAATTTTCAAAATCAGGCGCATTCATCACTTCGTTCGGGAGCTGGTTCCAGTCAATAATCGTGTTAGGAAAAAATTAATATTTGAACACATTAATACGGCACTGTTAAGGTCTAATTTTTGTTAGCATTGTCTCGCCTAGAGGAAACGTAATGCGGCTCCTTTATGAACTCTCCTTTGTCAATACCTGTTCTGTTCTTGTATATATTGTGAAGGAATATTAATCTAAGTATTTTTCTGCGCGACGAGAGTGTTTTCCAACATAATCCTTCACATATAGTGGACCCTCTAACTGTAAAATTATAATTTCATGTTACAAATCGTGCTGCTTGTCTCTGGACACGTTCTATTTTAGCCATGAGGTTTTTTGTGTACGGATCCCAGGTGACGCAGGCATATTCTAAAATAGGCTTAGTGCTAGTCAAATACAAGTTTGTTTTAGGTGATGCCGGAGATTGCTTAAAATTTCGCTGGAAAAAGGGGAGGAGATGGTAAGCTTTCTGCGGTAACTGAGTCAACATGATTGGTCCAGTCAAGAGTTTCAGTAAGCATAACTCCGAGGTATTTAACACGGTCTGTGGTTTGAACTTCAATATTATTTTCGTTATATGCACTGGGGAATTTTTCTTTTTCTTGGTAAACTGCCCATGATAACACTTTCAGGTATTAAGGGCCATCTGCCACCGGTTGCACCAGACAGCTACTTTATCTAGGACGCCCTGCAAAGCAGACATATCGGCAAGACATTTCACTGAACGATACACGACACAGTCGTTGGCACAAAGCCTAACGTTAGATTTCTGATCTGCTACTATATATCATTAATATAAACCAGAAACAAAAGCGGCCCAAGTGCAGAGCCTTGAGGCACTCCTGATAGCACGTGCATAGGGGCTGATGTCACCCCGTTCAGAACAACCTGTTGTTTTCGCAGGTGTAAATAATTCAAGCAATGCAGAAAGTTGGGCGAGTTGGTAATACATGTTGAACTTAGAAAAGCGCAATAAAAAGACAGGGACAAGAAGAAGAAGAAGCACGCAGGACAAACGCTTTCTTTAACCAGCCGAGAATATTTTCAGGTATGCCTAAGGATGGTAATTTTAAGCAAAGCAGATTGGGTGGGACGACATCAAATGCTTTCCGAAAGTCTATGAAAATTGCATCTATTTGTTCACCACGGTCCAAACTGGCTGCAATGTCATGAGCAAATTTCGTTAGTTGCGTTACGCGCGAGAAACCGGAACGAAAACGATGCTGAGCTGCGGTCAGAAAGTTATAATCTTCAAAATGCTTCATTAGATTAGAGTAGAGGACATGTGTTAGCGTCTTACAACAGACGGACGTTAAAGATACTGGCCTGTAATTGCCTACATGTGTGCGATCGCCCTCTTTAAATATCGGCGTCACGTTAGCTGTATTCCAATCTTCGGGCGCTTTTTGTATTTCTAAGGATTGGTTGAATAATAATGCCAGTAAAGGAGCTACCTGTCTTGCACACCGCTTAAAAATGTGATTGGAAATACCGTCGGGTCCATGAGTTGAATGCGGATTCAAACTGCGCAACAAAGCTTGGACTCCCGTCTCGCTCACGACAATGCTTTCCATTTCCAGTAAACCTGTCGGTGTCCCTGAAACAGCAACGCTACAGGGTTTTGTGGACACTGAATGGAAATACTTGTTGAAAAATTGGGCTTTGCTTTTGTCATCTCCGATTAAGTTTCCATTGTTTGCGATGACAGGGATGTCAGTGCTGTCCTTCTTATTGCTCTCAATAAACCGCCAGACCTCTTTGGGATTGGTTTGATTTTATCAGCCAAGGCTCTCAGCGCGCTGTCACATTCGTCCATGAACTGTTGAAAAGAATACGCATATCTTACGCAGTGAATTCCCAGTGAACGAAAACTGTGTTCTCAGCAGGCAAGGAATACGTCAGCAGGCTCTGTTTCAGTCGTGAGTGTGGAGAACGTAATGTGTTTTAGTTTTGGACACTTATCCACAGCTGAAAATTCGTTGTTTGATTGGAATCGTGTCATGATGATAGACGCATGGAGGCAGGCGCTTGTTCCTAGGGGCTTTTTGGCTACCAGAGTAGTCATTTCCTGTATTAAATATGGCATTCGATATGAAAACTCTTGATGTTATCCAGGGATGCGAATTCTCCGGGCACATTTTACTTACACAATGACACATATTTCTTCCAGTGTTTGCGTTTCATTTCATTTCGGTTCCCTCATAAGGGTGTTCATACTGGCCATTTTTGTAGAAGCACAAATAGCCACACATCCCAGTCGCTAAACAGCATACTGAGAGTGATAGGACTTCATCACTGGTATTCATGGTAAAGTGCGCACTGAGATACGAGTGCTCGAAGCATGTTGCGGCGCGCTATATTCTTGACGCACAAAGGTGTTCAGTCACTTACGTTTGCTCACCTTTGAGAGAAAGTAGGTCGACAACTGCGAAGAAAAATTACTTGCATGCTCTCTGGGTTCAGTAGAAAACATGTTGCTGCAGATATATGAGGCTCCAAAGAAACAGCCATAGCTATATCTTTAGAGTTTTTAAAATCTCACCAGCGAACTTTGTGGCTTCACAAAACAATTGATGTTTTTATATATAGCCAAAAGCTCAATTAAACGCGAAATCAGTCGCAGTACTGCGACTAAACGATGTCAACTAATGCAAATTTGCTTTATTCTGACGAAAATAATTTGGCTTAGCTTCTCGCTCTCAAACACTGTTCGCAACAAGGTCTGTGGCTTCTGGTACCTTCCGAGATAAAGCTTTATTTACACAGAAACCACCGCTCGTCAGTTCTTTATTATTGTTTCATGCCCCCTCCCGTAAAAGCGGCCCGAAGGGAGCGAGTGCTAATGGAACTATGCCGCGTACGTTATTGCTTTACTATTTTTCTTCGCTCTGGCTCAACTAACGATGTTTAGCATCCCTCTGCTGTTCGCACGCTTACTGCATACGCTTCCATATTCGCTGCCTACACCGCATTTGCCCATCGCGAGAAGCGCAATCGCAAAAATTCGGTGCTCGCTTTGTTCGCGTTCAGGGTTCCGTTCGCGCCAGGAAAATTATTTTTATCGCCAATGCCATCTTTCTTTCCTCTTGTTGCCGAATCCCGAATAACGCGGCTGTGCGTTGTCTCTCCTCTTTTTCTGCTGTTTATTTGACGAAGGCCAAAGAAAAGAAGAAAGAAAACGGACGCCCGCCACGGGGAGAGAACAAACGCGGCTCCGAGCTAATGGCGACTGCCTGGCAGCATCTGGCGCGAGGTTTCGGCAGAAGAGCAGCGCCCCTCACGGGCTTCGCGTGGGGGGGGGGGGGGGGGAGGGGGGGGCGATTGAGCGGGGGAGGTGCCCCCCTCCCCGCGGTGGACTCCAGCGGCGGCGATCTGCCGGGGCGAAGGGACATGAGGAGGAAATTGCGCGGGATTAAGCGATCAAAACTGTCCTAGCGGTTGGCGAAACAGAAGAGCGGCTGGTCGCGCCGGATCTGATAAGCGGCGGCCGGGCCTTTGATTTATGGCCCGCACACACTGCCTTGCCGCGCGCGCTCTCTTTTCATCCGGCGAGTGTCGACACGCGGCCGCTCTTTACGAGGTGCGCACGGCGAACAGTCCTCCGACGCGGTGGTGCTTGCGGCCTCCGTGGGGGGAGGGGGGCATGGTCGAGCGGAAAACAAGTCCGCGGTGTTAACAAGGCGCGGGGGAGGAACGGGGGCGTGTTGCAGTTTTCTTGTTTCTCAACAACAAGCCCCGAGAGCGGAGGAGACAGAAGGAAGCAGGAAAAGACGTCGACAGCGTGCGGCGAAAAGATGTGGGACGGAACACAGTTGCTGAATATAAAAATGACGTTTCATACGTTTTGTTCGCGTTGTAGAGGAAATAAGCTATGGCACAAGTCTCCCTGTTTTACAATAGAATTAGACAGACTCTAGAAACCCTAAAATATGTATTATCTATGGCAGCGTTTTTTTTTTTCTTATATATGTAGCCCATACTCATTTATTTTTATGCCTCCTAGATTTCGTTTTTGTTTCGCGTCTGTTCTGCGCAAAGGCGTGAAATTGACCTTCAGTTCGCACTCCATAACAATCCAAAGTAGTTGTGATCATTAAACACAAACTCATTAGTCTTGTTATTCAGGGTTCAGTGCGTTAAATTCAGAAAATTGTGATGAACGTGCACGGCTCTTGTGCACAGAAATGTGTCTGCATGATTGTGGGCTTCGGGCTCATGCGGTTTTATGCGAAGCATATTACTAGAGCTACACTACAGCCCGTCGAGCGCGGCGGTGGAGCTACCACCGTGACCACGTGACACCACGTGACACCACGTGACAACATGACGTTACAGCAGAGGAGAGATGGGCTGCCGGCTCGCGCGGTCGGCTGCGGCGGTGGAGGCTCCACATTAGAGGCGCGGCGGCTGACCACGTGACAACATGACGTCACAGCAGAGGAGAGATGGGCTGCCGGCTCGCGCGGTCGGCCGCGGCGGTGGAGGCTCCACATCAGAGGCGCTGCCTGCTGCTGCTGGGGGTGCATCAATACAGTCTATAGGGAATGGTGGCGGTGGTGGAATAACTGAGGGTGTTTCCAATGTACTTTCCATGGGTGCCAAGAATGCTGTTGTAGCCGGTGCTGGGGCAGCGGTTGTACACTCTGCATTGAATTCACCGATTATCTCGTATATAGCTGCCACGGCAATCCTTGCTACACTTCTAGTGGTTGTATTAAAATGACCAAGTATTCAACCAAGGAAAGCCATGTATTACCAAGCCTAGCCATCAATATGCTTCGCATCTGACTAGGCTTAACCTTAGCTAAGCGTCAGCCATTTTTTTTGCAACATTTCTGCTTAAGCCACAAAAATTTATAAACAAATTGAAAAATTTCTTCACCGAGAGGTCCTCGAACTTCTTTCTGCTCGTCGTCTCCCATGGAAGGGCTATAATTACCAAAAGATAGCATTTATAATCCATTCGTCTCTCACATAATACATTAAATAATGTTCAGTAATTAGATCCTCTCAGGCCCTACTCGCAGGGAAGTTGGCTATGGTACCTTTAAGACAAGCGCATGAGAGGTACACACTGCACAACTTGGAAAGCGAGCCGTGCAAGCATCTTCCTACGCATTAAACTAAGATCAAGTGTTAACTACTCTACAAACGAAGTGAAGGTAGGTGCCCTACTCGCCAAAGAAACGTGCCTATATATTCTTTAGGTTCACGTCTTAAAAAATCTCAGAAGCGCCGCTGAACGTTCCGTCAACGTGGTGGTGTGAGTGCAGCGCACGGAGCATTTCAGGCGAAGATGAACACGGTTACGACTAGAAATTACGACCTATAGAGGCCTGTCAGAAGGGGTTGTAAGGCGGATAGAGAATATGGGCATCACAGCCGCGTATTTGTAAATATGGTAAATGGCAGAAGATCGCCTCTCTTCTGCACTTGCCAAAGGAGCGGCTGAAGAACAAGTATAGCCGCAGATTGTCGACCTCAAGTCGCTCTCTGCGATGGAGCAGTTTCCGGTGTTGTTACTCAGCGCAAGTCCCGCCTATAATATACAAGCTCAAACTAAACAAGTAGCCGCGCTGCCGGCACAGAGGGCTAAGAGGGGACTCAAAGACCAGATACGACAGTGCTGACATCGTGCTCCTGGAATCTCATTACCGAGCAGCATTATGAAGATGAGTCTGAGTGACGATTAACTTTTCACCGGATTCAACAGGGGTGAGGAAAGCGGTGAGAAAATGACAGAAGTGAAGCTGCCAGCGGGGGAACGACGTCTTGCGCACTGCGAGACAAGACAAAAATATGAGAACTTGAAATGTGTCGCTGTTTTGGGGTGATCATCTTTGCAACGTCTAATGCCTTAGTATATGTCACGTTACTGAAATATCCGCACTTGCTGTGCGTGCAGGTCCTCCATGTAGGCGGTGAATATTTTTATGCTCTCACAACAGGAGCTTTAACGGTTGTGCCAGCTTGTCTCCACCTCACTTCAAGCTACGCTTCAAGCTCAAAAAGCCTATGTGGCCGCGTACTCTTAGCTCCCATTTCCCTCATGTTTCCTTTCCCTTATATTTCCTGATTAAGAGATAACTTATCGCATTGATGAAATTCGCTCGACCGGTGCATGTTGGCCTCGTACAGTGTGTTTTTCCCCGCGAGCGCGTTTGCACGCAGAAAAGTCCTTCTATAGATGCGCACCAAATATAGCGCAACAAGTCCCACTCGCGAAAAAAAACTTGCCGGACATCTGCAGTGAGAGATATAGTACTAGGACCAACTGATCGCCCTAACAGTCTTTTAAATAAATCTGTGTCATGATAAAAATTTCGAGACTCAAGCTTTGATTGTCGCGTAATCGCGAAGGAATAGAAACCTCGTATAGATCATTTTGTTGCATAAATGCACCGAAGAGAAGCTAAACGCATAAAAACTGGAAATATAGCACAGAGTCGGGACAACCTTGTCGCCGTCGTCCTTAAGAAGAAAGCAGCAGGAGAGTGCGTTGGCTTGTGCTAATCGGTTGGCGTCCGCGAATTAGCGGAGCAACTGGCAGCGGCTGTATGCGAGCGAGCCGTGCAGTCGTCTTCCCCGCACGTGCTCTCACACTGCTGCAGCTTGCGCCGCATACCGTGCGCACTCTCACCGTGCCGGACCCGAGTGAAGGGGTATGCGACACAGCGCAAGGGGTGCACCGTATAGAGGCTGCGCCAAGTGTTGCGCATATTGGGGCAGCCGTGATTTATCGTTCGCCGAAGGACGCGCTGTGTACGAGGCGCTTGATTCCGTATGCATGCAGCTTTGCTCAACTCAGATTTCTGTTGGGAGTCCCGCCTGCGAATCAATATTAAGCGCTCCGTGATAGATGTGCGCCGGTATTGCGCGCGGCGTGCGGCAGCGTTGCAATTTCTTCGACATCACTCTCTGGCCAGACGTCAAGCCGGCACGCGGAGCCGCCGGCGTCTGTGGCGAGCGCCTCCGAGAACCCTGCACTCCGATGAGCTTTTATGCATTTCAAAACGCGCTGCAGCGACTTTTAAAGCAGTGAGCAATAGAGTGCGTCCGCCGAGCGGGTAACGCCGCCGGCGTGCCTCGGGGCGAAGCCCACGCGCGCGGGAAGCTTTATTTCGTGCGTGCTCGCACGGCCGTTTCGAGGAGATGCGATAAATCTGCATAAAAGTTGCGTTCCACTTCAAAATATCGACGATAGATGTGCGCCGCCTCGTGTTTGGCGGTCTTATAGCGCGCGAGCAAGAAACATAAGCAAGTGCGCGGCGAAGGTTTTGTTCAATAGAGATGCGGTTTGCTCGCAATCGATAGGCAAAGTTGAGGCCGCTCAGTGCCTGCCCACAAAATTATGCGTCAGGCAGCTTTGTTTTCTCTTCTTGTAACAGTCGCATTTATTGTCCATTTTTTTTAATGCTAGCTTTGTTCAACTCCTTGCACTCTGCAAAGGGCGAGTCGGTTCGTTCCAGAATCCGAACTTTATAACGGGAAAGTGAAGTCTGAAGAACAATCATCCCCAAAACCGCGGGATTTTCCTTTTTTTTTGTTTTTCAGGCAGTTTTTTTTTCTTTTTAACGTCACGGCGTTTCGCTTCTATATGGTTATGCTATCGCTAGACTGTGTCATTGAGAGGGAGCGCGCATATTGTAAGCGTGAGAGAATTTCAAATTTCAATACGAATTGAAAGGTCGTGATGTACGCGAAAAAATAAATGAATAAGTATTTTTGTATATCTGTTCTTTTCGCTAGCTCCGCCTCTCGCCTGAGACGCTTCACTTGTGCACACTATACAATTTTATCTCTGCCTGACCACATCGCCTCTTGCTTCCTTTATGTTTTCGGCAACTTAGTTCCGGCACATCACTGTGCACCGCTTATGCCAATCAAGTTTGCCAAAGCACTTCATTCGACTGGCCCATGGCTACGGGAAGCGAACATCCGCTTCGTTCAAGAGCTGTTGAAGAGGCCTGCTCGCACAGCTTCCCAAAGATTTGATGCGAAACTGTGTTTTCAGAAACCAGTCTTTGAGACCCAACATGTCTTTCAAAACATTTGCTACGGACTTCAGGAGTGCCAAAATGTCCATGAAGTTGGTTCATTTGGAGGCATTCACTGTCAGATTGACTGACAGGCTTTTTGTGCAGTTCTTGAGAGCCTACTCACTGCAGCTTGCATCGGTAGAACCGGCGCGTATTCTGTTCCAACTACGAGCGCCTTTGGCCCCCATATATGATACAGGGAAGCGTATGATGTTTACGCAGTCGGACTATTTTCTAGAACCGTAGCAAATACGTGTATGCCCAGAAGCTACTGCCTGATTCAGCAGTGAGATCGATGTCCTTAGACGGAAGGGAAAGGACATGCGCTTGAGCGAACCAACTCAGCAGTCTTGTCTTTTCAGCTTTTTTTCTTTTTTCACTCGAGGCCGCCTTTGCTGCCAAACCTGAGAAGAAAAAAAAAGAGAAAACCAGATTTCACTCAAGTTCTTTCCGTTTCTGTGTTTATTCGTAGTACCTCTGCGTTAGCACGGCATGAGGTTCTTTTCGTGGCAGCTTTAATTTTCCTTTCTGGAGTAGATACAGCCTTTTGCTGCCGGCAGTGTTATTTTTTTTAATGCAGTGAAGAATATGCCGGTGCCTGTGCAAAAGATGTTCTTGAAGGCTCCCCTGTCGTCGACAGACATTCCGAATTCTCAACAGCTCTCGTGTTACCACCGAAGAATAGCCCAAAGTCGGGTGGTGGTGGGAGGATGGAGGAGGTAGGAAGGAGTGCGGCATAAGTTCAGCCAAAGCCCACGCTTTGACTTTCTCTCCCCCCCCCCCCCCCCCCTCCTCTCTTGCCCCCCAAACAACACCAACGTTCAGCGAGCTCTAACCGGAGTCAGTGTGACAATTCCTTTGTGACTCTTTGCTCTGCGTGCGCGGGTACTATGACAGTCGGTGGTCATTCACGAGAGCGCACGTGTTTCTCGGTTACACCTCTCGACCGGGGCCTTCCCCCTCGAAACTTTTTTTTTCTCCCTCCCTCTCTCTCTCTCTGGAATATCGGGTCCCGCGGACAAAATGCTCCGCTTTCAGGGCCCCTCTTTGAAGCATGGTCGGCGGTTGCCGGGTCCAACAACGAGCCGTGTCGATGTGAATGAGCTCCGTGGCAGTGCAGGGCTCGCTGTTCTCGACGAGCACGCATACATCCAAAGGGCTTCGTTGGAGATCACAAAGCTGCGCGCGGGCTGCAGCCGCTTGCTTTGCGTGTGTACATCGCTGCCCCATATTCACGTATGAGATAATAGCGCCCTCTATTCTCCCTCATGCGGGGCCCAGCAGCTGAAACGAGCCGCTGACTTTTTTCTCTCCTTTCTGTAACGTCTTTGCTTTGGTGGTGCGCAAGAGACACTCTCTTTGACTGTCGTTCAGGTGTGCAATATTACGCCGGCTGTATACGCTCGCCAACACTGCCACGGATGCTCAATGCGCAAATGTCGGCTCAACCGTGACTTTTTTAAATGCTTTTTTTTATGTTGTGTGTCTTGGTATCGCTTGCATGGAGAATATGCGAAGCAAACAAGATAAAATAGTGCGTTCTGTTAGCTTATATTGGGAGTTAATTTTTTTCCTACATTGTGTAATTCACGTATCTGTCAGCACATGTCTAGGTCGGTCTGATTTCTTCGCATCCATCTCTCTGCGGAAGTTAGTGGCTTCATCAATCGTGTTCTTACAACATTCAACACACCTCAATCTCGTTCAATTCTAACTCTTTCGCTTACCCTATTGTCGAAAAGACTCTTTATGACATATAAGCCTTGCGCATTTTTGTTTCGGAATGTGGTGGTGATACTTGAAGTCTAGTGTTTGACGGAAACCCGTCTGGTCGGGATGGTACATGACGAATTTAGAAGTCTCGCAGATTGGGAACAAGGCTCCCGTGGGGGAGCCGAAACGTCATCTCATCCTTTCTTTTGGTCGGCGCCTTCTAATTTCGTCGTGGTGGTGATACATGGGAAATATTTTTTTTTTATTTTTGACGACTCAATGATAAACGTTACGCATTTACCTGTGTACTGCATTGTATACAGAGACTTTACAGAGTCGTCAGGAAAGTAAAGAAAACAAGGTACGGGTCGGCATTTTCATGCATGTCGCTGACTTTATTTAAAGCAAAATATTTCAAAAGTTTCATGTCGATCGGTCCCTCGTGCCTTCGCGTATACTCTCCTCTGTGCCCTTCTTTTTTTTTTATTTAAATATACTATAGGCGCTGCATTCAAGTAGGGCAGCAAAGCGGATCTCGCAGGCGACACCTGCCGTTATTAAATGTACCTCATCAAGTGATTTCATGACAATAGTAACTTTTTAGGCGTTGCATGTAACTGAAAAATCTGTACCGTACGTCTTCGTCGATTGTAGACCTAAGCATGGGATGCATTGCTGGAAAGACGTAGTACATTCTCGTAGATGAACGCCGTTTCTACACAACTCGCTAAATATTTCTTGCATACGGCTTTTCCTTCTGGGTTCACTGGTGTGCCCACGCCATCGTAAGAGAAGCACGGGACGGGAAAGCTAATTACGATTCCAGTTCGCAACACTTTCTGACTCCGAAGTGAATGATGAGCTCACCTTGGGCACAAAATGCGCTGGCTGCGAAGGGTGGGCTGTTCAACGCAAGCTGCTCTTTGACAATGCAAAAGTGGGTTCGGTTCTAATAGGACATAGATTTGTGTTCTAAAAAAGATGTCAGAGTGAATCGCGCAATTCCAACATGCAAACGCAGTCTCGCAACGCACAACGGATCCTTGCACGACGCATTCGTTAGCGGTGTTTGAGATTCCTCGCAGACCCTAGAATGTCCGAGTTGTACGTGAGCGTAAAGTGTCCTTCAGTCGTCCTTTTCGACTAATAAAACAAATCATAATGGACATACTACACACGGACGCGCGAATATGAGGACTGTAAATCACAATTTTCTTGTCGTACCCTGAAGCTCTTCTCTAGCCGGGAGAGCTTCACAAAAGTAAACAGTAATTCGAACTGAGAGCTCGAAGAGTGTGGGTGACCCTAACCATTCTTATTTAAATGACGAGGCTCCTTAGCTGAAGGCCATGCGCTGTTGACGCTGTATATAGATTTGCCTTGGCTATTTAGCAAGGAACAGTGGAGCGGGCAGCAGTTGGAGTGCATCTCATTTGCGGAAAAGTTACTCGGAAAACATTCCCGAAAGCATCAACGAAACACTCCTGCAACGTTTGCACATATAAGCAGGCGGCAAACAAATGGACACGCCATAAGGTGCAGAAAAACGGCCCTCTCCGAGCTGCGTTGCATGGGCCTATATAGCGGTGGTCTGCTGCATGCGCGCGCTTCGCGCCCAGCGCTGGATTTATGGCCGGCCCAGCTTGATGCCTCGGTGCGCGGCGAATGTGGGCGGCGGCGCAGGTCGGCCGGAGAGGCGCGCACCTGCGGCTGCCGTGGCCACGCCGCTGCCGGTCGGCGTGTTGTGGGAGGCGCCCTTTCGAGCAGCGGGGCCCCTTTCAGCGCGCGGCACCCCGCGGGGTTGGCCGCCCCTGCGAAGCCACCGGCCAGCGCGCACCGAGGCTTCGCGGCATGCGTGGAATGCCGCCCGCATAACGACACGATTGTTGCCGCGCGTCGGTTTAACGGGTGTATACTGCTCAGTGCATGCGCACTGCATCACGTTGCTGCCGTTTCATCCCCGCTTGCAGAAGGCGATCCGTTCTGCGTTCTCTCCGGCGTGAACCCGTTTTGTACTGCTAAAGCGCGCAATGCCTCTCGAAGATTTATGTGGAGCAGAACGTGTGCATGGATTAGAGCTATTACGAAGGTGAAGAAACTGCAAGAAAACGGCGGCATACGTTGCGTAGCGCATTTTTTAGTTTGAAACGGCATAATTTTAGTGTGAGACGAAATCCTCCCGCTTTTCGAGCACATTCAAGGTGTGCAGATTTCAGCCGAAAAGAATAGCGTATTCAAATTTAAATGCGGTTGATTAGGACCTATATTGAGCATCTGCGGCTCTGTCACCGCTGTCTATGCACTATTGCGTCTATGAAGCAAAACAACGGACACCCTGGGTTCGTATATAGAGCGCGTATACAATGGGTGCCGAGTCGCGCTTGCTTTTGTTCGGCCTCTTCTTGAACAGCGCCTGGTATCCTCTCACAAAAGCAACACACGCTTCGGCATGTACAGTTTAACCTTAAACGCGCTAAAGAAACCAGTCCGCTGTAAGGAGGCGCCATTCTTAATGAACCTTAGGAAAATTTTCATAATATCGAATGCTGATGCTGTGCAGCGGAGAGTTCGCTTAACGGATTTTTGATTAGTTATGACGACGTTGCTGTAAGTGGAAGTTCTTTGAGCATAACATCGTTGTCAGTCGTGCAGAGAGAGGTATTGACGTTGACGATGCCGAAGAAGTGGTTGACTGTCCCGATGATGCGCCCACCGCTTCAAAAGTTCCTTTCGGCTGTGGAAATGCTGCGCTTTTGCTCTGCTAGCATTGAAGGAAGCAATCGTGAATTTGTGTGAACAGCATCGTTCGACAAGAGCGCTATTCTGCTCAATGATGTAGACCAAAATGAAAAACAAGGTCCATCTTCCACTTTGCACAATCGTTACCCTTCGCATGACAATGACTATTTGGCCTAGTTAATTTATCATCTCGAGAAGGAATAGCGCACGCAGATGACTGACGAACGAAGTACAACGAACATTAAAAGTAAAATAGCGCGAACACAAACGACCACACGACGACGAAGAGACGACACGACACAGATAAGCGTCCGTTTACAGGCGTTCATTTGCCACCAGCGTTCATCTGTATCACAGATCATCACACAGAAGGAGCGTTCATCTGTGTCACACCATCTTCGCCGTAGGGTTTTATGTGCTCACGCTAGGAAACTCTTAAAGTGTGCCATACCACATAGCCCAGCAACGAGTATGAGTGTTTTGAGCGATAAGCGAGGTGGTGCTTTTTATTTTTTAGTATTCATTATCACCGTAACTTCTGCGAAATTCTTCTAAAATAGTTTTGCTATACATGGCCTCGACTAATTCAAGCTGTTAAGTATATTGAATTCATTTTCGCGCATCTTTTTCTTTATTGTAAGCCGTTTTTACAAAACTTACTCGAGTAAAACTTGAACTTGACAAAAGAGCGGCCTCTGTATTCGGCCCAACCCCGTACAGTTCCGCTATGCGTGTGTTTCTGGTGAATGTTATTCACAACATACCCACTAAAGGCTGTCCAGGCGTTAAGTCGTCGCGGATAAGGACAGCCGGAGTGAAGATATTCAATAATGTCGCTTATGTTTGCGGCAGAATGTTATTAGTCTATCTTGTATAGAAAGTATTGTTTGTCTTTTTTCGCTTCGTTTGCAATGGGACCAGCGCAGAGTCGTGATTGCATCACTTATATTTTATTTCTCCATTATTTACTTTGTTTTTTATATATCACAACTTTGCAACCTTGTGTTCCCCCTCCCCCTAATGTAATCTCCCTAACGGGACCGTTAAGGTAACAGTGAATGACTATGATCATAATGCAACTTGTAGAGATGCTACGTGTCCAGCTGCTTTTGCAGGAACAATACAAAAACAAAAATTTACAAGGACACCTAATTACCCTATATGTTGGCAATGCGATAACATTAGAAGCTGTTCATGCCTTTAGCAGAAGTGACGTCACCAGGCCGGAAGTGACGTATATTACTTCCCTCCAGTCAATGGAAATTATCCGGTCCGGTGACGTCACTTACCTTCATGCAATCAGCGAGTTTTTTGACCACCGAGAGTTTTTTTTTTCCCCGATGAGGCTTAAAGTTATCACATTAAATGCTCTTTAATGTTTGAGGACGACGAATGACGCCACTTGGGGCATTTTCGAGAACTCTAGCTGCGTTTGTAGCGAACAAAATTAATCTAAAGTCGCCAATGTTATTTCTCTATATGAATCCAAAATTCATCTAAAGTCGCCAATGTTATTTCTCTATATGAATCCATCCAAGTAATTTTATGACGTGTTTTATGGCGAGAACTACGACATTTTGTCACGTGAACTCCGGTTGTTGTTGTTATTCTCGACCAGTCTGGACCGTTGATCGCATTATACCTGACAAATATTTCACTTCTTGTTGCAATAAACTGATTATTTTTTTTTTAATTAGGGCGCCGTGCACAACCATTTTTTACAGCAAAAGAGCAGGAAACCCTAGACCAAACCTGGGAAACGCGGCAGAAGATGCTTAGCGTGACTTAGCGCTTAGCATAGTGACGATACTTAGAGTGATATCGACACAAGCCTCTCAAGCTCGCATGTACCGTCTTTGTCAAAAGTAACCAGGCTGCATGGTTTGCTTCTAGCTTGTATAGTGGAGCCCTTGTGGCTTTCCTAAAAATCAAAACGTGTTGGAAGGTAAGAAGACCCCCAGTCCTTACCTTTAACGACCATTTCAGCTTTATGGAAGCTTTAAGGGCTCCACTGTACGAGCTAGAAGCAAACCATGCAGCCTGGTTACTTTTGACAAAGACTGTACATGTTAAAATGTACTAGTGAATGCAAGCGATTACCCCGTTTATGAAACGTTTGATGTAATCGAAACAAGTATGGCATTTTGTCGTTCTGCAAGACAAGCAATTTTTGCGACTAAGGATACTCAAACTTAAACTTGCCCACTTAAATTCAGTTAAAAGTGGCTACAGTATGAGAAGATTTAAGATAGATAGGTGCGAAAATAGTAATTTGGCATAAATGATTAAGACAAAGTGGACAACCTACCGTAGAAGTTTTGTTACGAAACGTAAGTGTCAAAATCCTTCAGAGTTTCTCTTCCTAAGAAAAAGCATTACCTCGAAGATGGGCTAGTTATGATCACAATGTCAATGATGAAGAACAAATGCAGTTGGAGGGTAATAAAAACGAAATGAAATCATTACATTTATACAAACCGAGGGCACTTATCAATTGCAATGCTGGTATGAACGTTAACTGCAAGCTTGCTTCACAGCGCTTTACTTGTGCTGTCAAGAAAGCCAACTTACTGGTATTACTCATGTTCGAAGAAAAGATTACAAGAATGATTACTATTTCCTGATAGAGGAACATAGCGCTGTCTGTAATTTTTCAAAATGAACAGTTCGGTGAAATTACGACTAATTAGGTGACATGTAATCGTCTGGGAAAAATTAGCGACCACTGACTGATATTAACAAACACAGCAGCTTTCGCGGAAGATTTGAGCAACGACTGACAGAATATGCTCTCGTTACAATGAATAGTGGGATAGAAATACGATTCAGTTCTTTTCGTAGCAATAGTTATCCTCCAATCTCTATGCTTCCATTTTGTCATTGTAGAACAAGGAATTGGCGCGGTACGCGATTATTGGTCTGAAGACACAACATGCGGCTCGTTTCAAAACAAGTATAAACGCCATCGTCGCCAGGGCAGAGACATATTAAACCAAGTAAACTTTCTGCGGTATTTATTTTTATTCACGTGTAATTAAATTGCACTGTCTAATTATTCGTCGTTGTCTCGTGTGCTGAAAGCGCTTGTGAAAAGCTAACTTATAACAGCGTTAACACTCAGAAAAAAGTGGCAAGTAGTAAGTATAAGTGGCCTAAATATATTCTGGTTACTAGCTGTCCTTGCATTGAACACTCCGTGTATCTGCAGCAAAAAAAAACAACAACAAAAAAATGAGTGTAAGTTAGGCACTGCATCTCTTATCCCATACAACTGCTCGCGAACACATTCTGTGAAACTTATTTTCACCAGAAATTTGCCAGTCGTAAACATCCATTTCAGCCGATCATTCGTATTCTCCTGTCTGCTTGCTGGTTTGTTTCCTCGAAAGTTCTCTTCGAGGGCACATAATACTTATTCCCCATTTTACTCCACTTCTTAGAAAACAAAACAGTGACAGAAGTTCGCGATCGCGCGATCACATCAGGCTATTGAAATAATCCATCAAGCCCGAAATGTGGCTCTGACTGAAGGAAAGGATATAAAGAAAGAAAGAACAAGGTCGCGCAAGAAAGAAGAAGCAAACGGGCAAAGCCGCCTTTCCGGGAGCCGGTGCGGCCGGCGCGCACGAGGCGTCGTATTTTTCAATCTGTTTGGGATTAGCCGGGTGCTACTCAAGCGGCTTTAAAGTGCTACATGATACAGGATGCAAGTGGGCACACATATGGACAAGGCTTTCGCGCCTTTGGCCTCGATTGTATTCGCTACAAATTCCTCGTTTTCTTTTTGGTTGAAAACTTGAAAACCGCGAAGAGGCGGGGATGTGCTCTAGGTAGCTTCTAGCGCGGGACAGCTGATGGAAGAGGGCGGAGAGAGGCGAGGAATGATACTGATAAAAAGAAAACTGAGAGGGAAAGAAAGCAAGCTTCCGTCAGGACCGAGGGAGAGAAAAAGTCACCCGCACAGCGCCGGCGAGTGCCTGTGTGCAGCCGGGGAGGGGAGCGGAAAAGAAGATAGACACGACAGCGGGATGCATTGGGATTGGCCGCGTTGTCTCTCGAGGGGCGAGAGGCGTCACGCGAGGAGGAGGAGGGGAGGCTAGAGAGGCCGCTGACGCGGCTGCCGCCGCGCGCCCACTCCGAGAGGCGCCAGGGCGAGCGCTCATTTATCATAATCGCCTTTTATAGCGGCCCCGGGCGGCTTTAATCGTCGCCGCGGAATTATTAATTCCCCGCTGCTGGCTGTGCGGTGCAAGTTTGGCTCTGCGACGGCGGAAACAGAAGGCGGGGGAAAAGAAAAGAAGCCCGCAAGGTGACGTCATGATTTGGAGCCTTGAATACAGCCGCCGAAGTGACGCGAAAGTGGGAGGGCGCCGCGGGGCCCTTCCGAGAAGCACGCGTACTCGTGGCGCGTTGCCGTGGTCAGCGCCCCGACTTCCTCCTCCCTGGACAAGGGACGCCGGCACTTGCGGACCCTGCGGCCAGAACGGGTCGGGTTTTCCGAGCCGCTAACTTCTGCGGGCGAAATGGTTGAGCAGAGACTCCCCCATCTAATACTTGCGCCTTTTCTGTGATGCGGTTAGGTAGGCAGATTTTTTCTGGCGTCTTTTTGGATGGATGCTTTCGTAGGCGAGGACGGCTGCGTGTGTACAAGATGACCTGACGCCGATAAAGCTATTGAGGCTTCATCTGTGTTGCCTTGCACAATATGAAGCTAACGTGCACCATTGAACGCGATTCTTGTTGTTAATTTGCACATCGTTTCATTCAAATGAGAGTATTGTGTACATTGTGAAAATTTAATGCAGCGCAAAAAAAAAAACCGCGGCAAAGAAACACAAAAAAGACAGGACTAGTATTGTTCATCTTTCTGTATCTAGATTTTTGAACAGCACAAGAAACGAAAAAGAAAAGCAAAGAATGTATTACTACGTCAAATAGAGGCAATTTTTCGCGACTCTTCATTTAAACACTTGTAAATAATCCCTGTAACAATTAATTAAGCACCAAGAGAAAGATAAAGGCTGATTTATCGCATTTATATACTTGCTTTCCATTTGTTATTATGCTGCAATGACGCGCAGTAGGTTTATAACTAGAGAAGCGTTCAGCTTTGGTTGGCTGCTTGGCTGGCTTTTTATTTTAGAGTCATAATTGCTGAACAGAAGAGGTTTTATTTTTTTTTCTCCTTCACTCTGTTTTCTGGGGCTTTCTTTTCACTGCAAAGCGAGACCACACCTTGCTCTCTGGCTTGGATTATAGGGCTCAAAAAATGTTAAGCCCAGATTTTATCCTTTTTTGTGTCGTTCCTCTCTTCGGCGCTTCAAGACATACCTGTCAGAAAAAAAAAAAAAGATACAACTAGTGCGTAGGGCAAGCGTCACGCTGACACACCGTGTGCGTTTTTTTCTTCTTGTTGTTGTTCTGTATACGCCCACGAGTCAGATGTGAAAAACTGAACGAAGTCTCCAGAATGACGTGGTTGTACTTTAGAATTGCTTACAGAAGAATATATTATAGCGCATTAGTGATAGGTGGCTACAGTAGAAATTATAGTATTGGTTATAATTAGTGGTTGGACATTTCAGTTTTTATTTTTGAAAAAAAATTAATTATTTTTTTTCTGTTTATTTCAGAACGCAAGATTCGTTATTTTTTTGTTCGTGGAATATTACTTAGACGAATGAATAACAGACTTTTTTTCGGTGAGTCAACGTGGCAATCCTAGCTGTGTGATCAAAAGTCACTCAGAGTCTATCTCGGCGTTTTTGTCAGCATGAGCAGTTTGTCTACGAATAATTAACGTATAAACGGTAATACTTGGAGCTGAGATTTTAGAAGGAATTGTTATCGTGATTAAAAAAGTGACGCAAACTAAATCAGGTGGCCGGCAGACAAAAACGCAAGCGCAAATTTGCGTCTAAGAACTAGCTTGACATGTCATCGTTGGATTGTCGCGCTGGGGTGAGAGAAAGGGCGGGGCATCACGTGGTCTGCTTGTTGATGGCAGCGATGGAACTGCAGCTCAATTGTCGTGGTAGCCGGAAAATACTTTTAGTGACGCTCATGCAAGGTTTCGTGTCAGCGTCCTAGAAGCAGTTGATAAACCTTTTTGACTGACTCACTGCTCTAAGCGGGTGATGGTAGCGAACAATCAGTGCTGGTGGGATGGTGGTGGTGCTTCCCGGCCTGCAGAGGCATGTAACTTAAACTAGGAAAGCAATACCTCAAACCGCAAAACTGCGCAGCTTATTCAACAATACCACCTTCGCATCACGCCCCTGGCTTCCCTACTTGGTTAATTTTAAACTTTAACTGGATGCATCTCGTACTCAGCAGCCAGCTAGCTAGTGTAACGTGGGAGATAGTTGAAGTCATCATATTGCAGAAACGGGGCATACATGTGTTAGTGACCCTTCAGTTGGCTTGTCTAGTGGAGAGATAAGTTTTTTGAAAGAGCGGTTGGAAACCGCGTGTTAATCTTTTCCTGCACATCGGTCGGCATGTGACGTGCGATTACTCTGGGTTTGTTTTGGTTTTTGTTGTATATATAGAAGCTTCTGAATAAAAATTCTTGTAGTTGCGAGTAAGCGCTGTGTCCCCTCTGGGTCGTTGTTTTTTAGCGCCTTGATTTTTCGTTATGCCTTGCATGCCAAGAACGCTGACCTTTTTAGATTGAAACCGAACTTCGAAAACTGAATTCGGCGTGCTGTTATCGATATTTTTGGTTTGTATCGAAAAGTGCAACGCCTAGTTATGATCTGTTATTGCAAAGAACGAGCCCTGTAGCTTTTTTCGAAATCTTCTGAGCGTCTTCTCTTTTGAATTTCCACGGTTTGAAATGAAATCTTCTCTATTTCAGTCCAGAAATATACATATAAGCTCGTTCCGTCAGTTAATAAATTAACCGCCATTTGCCACTTCGCAAGAAGTCGCCGCCAACAACTCCACGTAAACGCTGCTCTGTTGCTTGCGGCTTTCGCAACGTGACCGCTTTCCCGACGACGAGTCGCAGCTTCTCCCGTGTCCCAGGTACGGCTCCGTCGTTTGTCAACCGTAAAACGGGGATTACCGCTGTCGCCCAGATTAAAGAGAGGCAGGACACGGCCCGCCACAAAAACGCAATCACCGTTTACAGCCGTCGGCAAACACCGCGATTTGACGATGCGACCGCAGTCGTCCTTTCGCGCGTTCTCCAGCGTCCCGCACGCTCCGAAAACAAGCCTCCGCGCCTCCATAAAAAGACCTGAGAGGTGCTGCGGGAAGGCCGCGCAGATGCAAGTCTGAGGCCGCCGTGCCTCGGGATTACGTCACGTCTCCACCACCTGCTACTTTTGCGCGCCTAACTGCGTGTAGTTGAATGGAGTGAGATGCATGCAACGCCTCCTTTTACGTTGCATCTCTACGCGCTGTTTTCTTTTACGCTCACATCAGATGCCAAGCGACGGAATGTGTTCGATTCGTCACAAATGATAATCCTTGTGTGAAGAAAAGGAGATACGTTTGCTTAGAAAGAGGTTCTACGCCATGTTATGTATTTTTACTTGTTTGTTTGTTTGTTGGGGTTTAACGTCCCAAAGCGACCCAGGCTATGAGGGACGCCGTAGTGAAGGGCTCCGGAAATTTAGACCACCTGGGGTTCTTTAACGTGCACTGACATCGCACAGTACACGGGCCTCTAGAATTTCGCCTCCATCGAAATTCAACCGCCGCGGCCGGGATCGAACTCGCGTATTTTTACTGATTGCATACCCTTTGGCCGGGGATGCTAGAGGCCCGTCTACTGTGCGATGTCAGTGCACGTTAAAGAACCCCAGGTGGTCGAAATTTCCGAAGCCCTTCACCACGGCGTCCCTCATAGCCTGAGTCGCTTTGGGACGTTCAGCCCCCCATAAACCTAAAATATCTCGTTAAGAGAGTTGCCTATGAAATCAACAAAACTTCCCGCGCGTAGACTGCTTTTTCATGTTCTCGCATCGCAGCCTTCAGCTTCTATTTGTTGCTTATCATGTGATCAAGCTAAATCAATTCATTCAGGGATTTTGCTTGTCTTCATTTTTATTCAGTCATCGCGAGTCTCCTCTGCCAGCTACCTGCTTCCTCTTTTACGCGAAGGAAACATTCTGGCTTCGCTAGATTCGTATGTCTCTCGACAAATTATGACATCTGTCTGCAAGCGGCAGCATCACAGGAGCGCCGAAGGCTGACAAACTCGATATTTGAAATATGGCTCATTGGTAGTTCGATTAAATGTACTGGACTGCAAATTCTCAGCAAAGTCTGCCTTAACGTCTGCCGAAAACTCTCGTTAACATTTTCTTACCCTTCAATACACGTTTCATGTACAGCAGATAGTCAGGCTACATTTATTTTCCATAGTAGTTGTCTGGTAAATTTGAATATTAGCCTCAATGTTTTTTTTTTTTTCCCCGTTTCCAACTTCAGAACTTCACTCGTAACAAAGCATCCAAAATGTTCTTGTTCATGCTGTGTCTGATGATACTTGCAAGGCTTCAATGGTTTCCTCTATGCAATGTTTGCACAGGCGATTATTGAGCTACATGGCATTGTAGGGACTTACCGTTTCGATCTAGGTAAGCTCCCGTTTCGTACGCCGAATTAAAACATAATAACAGAAAAATGAAGACGCTGACACGACTAACGTCACTCGGAACATGAGGATCAGCACTCCAACGCGACAGCCTCAGCACGTGCCAGAAAAAAAAAAATGCTTGGTAAAACCTAACTCTAGCCATGCATGTCCGACCGGTTCTTGCACCAACAAAGCAATTAAAATTTCGCTCGGGCTCTGACCGGGGCCTAAACGAAACTCGAAATTTTTGCATGGACAGCAGCATTATCTTCCAGAGAGATGAATTCAATATCACACAAATTTAAATGCAGTGTGTTGCATCTAACCTTTAAAATAGGAGCCGAATTTGGCCACCGAAAAAATACTCACCCGTAACAGTTAGCCTTGACCAAAGGACTAATATGGCTTCTAAACATGAGACCGAATTTTTTTGAGCTTGGTAGGTGTTTCTCTTTACTGGTTTTGTCACTCATATTAAAGGAAAACGGTTCTCCTTAAAAGCATCCATCTTCAACGATAGACCTGACCGCACGCAAACTAAAGATGAGGTGGCTGTTGCGCATTCACGTCGGTTCTTCCGCCGTAATCCGGGACCGGCCGACGAGGGATGTTAATTAGAGTCTCGCAGCAGCCGCCGGCCCTAATTGGGCCCCGATGGTGGTGCGCCAGCTCTGCCCGCCGCGCTGAGCTGTGCACACTCTGGTCGTCTCCGGTGCTGCAGCGCCGCCGCGCGGCCCGATGGCGCGGCTCGTCGAGAGCCCCGGGAGACCCCGCGGGCCAGCGGGGCACAGCTGTTAAGCTCTCCATCTTCGATTTCGCATAAGGCACCGCGCAGCGTTTCCGGCGCTACTGATGTTCGGCTGCTCCTTATGACCCGGCGCCGGAGCCCCGGCTTAGGGCCCGAGCTCGCAATCAAGAGTCCATTACGCCTAAAAAAGAAAGCCACCTCTGTTTTATTTCCCGGGACGTATATAGCGTTTTCTAATGGCCCCGGATCGTTTTCCTCCGACGCAAGGCAGGCCGCCCCGAGGAGGCGTTTTGTGCCGGGGCCAAGGGTGGCGAACGAGCATCGAAATCACGGCCAGCCAGCCTCTGCGTTCAACCCAACTCTTGATCTCCGCACCGGGACGCCCGAAAAAGGAGAAGAAAAAAAAAGCGGCGGACAGCCCTTCTGTCCTGATGGCATCGACATCTCCAGTCGCGCATCGATCGCACTGGCAGCGTGGCCGTTTGTTGGGCGGCGCAACTCGCGCGCGCATGCGACACCCGTGGCGAGCAGAGAGCCGAGCGATGATGTGCAGGCTTTGGTCTCGACGTCTTCCGCCAGCCGCGGGATGGCGAGGAACAAAGTGTTCGCCGGGCATCGGGATGATGTCTCCTGGCGAGCGCGCCATGCAAATGACCTCCAGATGGGGATTTAATTCTGCATAATGTTTTTCGGAAACCGGGCTACGAACCTTGATGATCCTTGTGGTCCCCGAGAGGAGGGAACACAGAGGAGGGGGCGGTAGCGTTAACGCACACCTAGGTGACGGTCCGAGCGCGCTGGGGGCGTGCGCTTTTCCTTTGCCTATTTTGTCGCTAATGGATGGGGGCAAAAATCGAACGGACAGATTTCGGACGTGGTCGATCAGGAGCCGTAGTAGGCTTTCGCTGGAACGACCTTTCCTTTCCTCCTCTCCGTGCTCGTGGTAGAGACGAGGAGGAGACATCGCGCAGCAGTCGCGCGGTCCCGAAACGGCCGCGTGGACCCCGCTTACCGCGTTTATTTTTTTGCCCCGATGTTCTTACTTTCTGTCACCCAGGACGCGGCCGGCTCTTGCCTCCTGACCGTACACTCTGATAAGTGGTCTTGGGGCACTTTCGCGACCACGAGTGGTAGTCATCCGGGATGCGGGGCGGACGAGGGGCTGTGATGGGTCGGAGTGGGCCTCTCGAGTAAGGCTTGACCACCCCTCGGATATGCCGGGTGAAGACATCGGCTTGCTTGTGGTTGTTTCCACGAGCCAATCACTATTTCCAGGCTGTGTGTGCGAGCGTGCATGTGTGCGTGCGCGGAGGGAGGGGGGGGGGGGGGGGAGCTGCACGTGCGCTTTTTTCAGTGCTCTTTATTTCTTAGAGTTAACAAGAAAAAATTTGATCCACCACTCTTACCGCGGGAAAGCGATACTGCGAAAACTATCAAACCTAGCAACTGTAACAAAAAAAAAATTGTTAGTGCTAGCAGCGATCATTAGCCTCCTGTTTGTAAGCAACCTTAAAACTTGTATGCATCTAAATCATTACAGTTTAGTTTAATAATGCTTTATCCTACAACACTCAGTGCAACAAAAGTCCGCTTATAAGATATTTTGTTCACAAAAGAAAACATTTCTAACAATAGCAAAACACAGCAAAAAATGCAGAGGACAGGGTTAATTGGAGAGACATGGGAGAGGCCTTTGCCCTGCAGTGGGCGTAGTCAGGCTGATGATGATGATGAGAAAAAAAAAAACATCTGAGCAGTTAGTTACAGGCATAGGTAAGGTAAATTTGAGCATTGACTTTGACATGTGTATGAATTTAGTGCACTCACTTTTGATAATGTGATAGTGCATACAGATTTACTGTCGAAGGCAAACTGAAAACCAATAAGAGAATACAAATAAAACAAACGATTATTTTGGTTTAGGGCATTAAGTAATAGCAATGCAGCGCTTACTTGGTGGGAACACTCATCACATTCTGTAACCTATGTGAACCAAAATCGTACTATACTTCAGGAGCATTATTTTTATGACCTCGGTCGTCTTTAATTTTCACCATAGAGTCTATGCATGCACGTTCTCTCAAGTTTTAATTAATATCCTTAATTATTCTTATATTTCCTCACCGTTCACACGATCATGCGAGGCAACCGCTGCATAGTTATGTGCCCCTGAAAAGTTTCCTCAGTTTCCCTCATGCCCTAACGCAAACGAATACAAGCAATGGAACCAGTCAGTCAAGTACGCGGAGGCACAAAACGCGTCAATGTAGCATCGTTTATACACCTGCTACGTCAGAAGTTTTAGTGGTTAATGCTCCAAATTTCAACGGAACTCAGCGGTCACCTTCTACTACCCAAATTTTACGACTGCGGATTCTAAGAGTGCCTTCAAAGCGTCCTCGAGATTCTCCACGTCCACTGAATACAGGTGTTCTAGCTCACTCTGCAACCAAACACACAGCAAAGAAACGAATGCGAAAAAATACAAAATGATCGACGTGAAGCCCGAAGACGTACGATCTGCGCTTTATCTGGCAAAATTAACGAAGCTCTTTGGCACTATCATGGTCGTTTCTCCCCGGGACCGCTAAGCAGGCGTTGAAGCTTCTTGTCAGGCATACTTAGATAGTAATATTACATTATGTTGTTGTAAAATCACTGAGTTTTTTTTTTTTTCAAATTAAGCGCGTTTCCAGCTGCGCCGGTCTTGATCTATATATAATGCATTTAAATAAGCCTGGAGCGGGAAAGGTCTACTTTTCAGTTTATGATTGTGTGATCCCAGAATACCCTCGTAAAAATGCATCTCTCAGCTAGTGCTCTCTAAGCCAGGGCTCTGAGGATGGATTATGGATGTGCTTTGACGGAAAGGTATGATGCCGAATAAATGAAATGCGACGAACGTGTCTTGAGCTTGTGCCGACCAAAGGGCTCCCTCTGGTTCCCGTCACCTAACCTCCCTGAGAAGGGACCACATATCCGGCTTGACATCGTCGCCTCCGACTCTGATTCACGGCTCGTGCGCTCTGGATCGGAGGAATACAGCGACGTGTCGAAAACACCGATAGTTTGCATGCTTCAAAGGGCGAGTAGGGAAAGTAACGAAAGCGTCTGATATATGATTCCCAAAGCAGAACGGATGGCGTGCTGCCGTTACCACTTGCGAAACTTCCGATAGGGTCCATCGGTCCATGTATCGAAAAACAGTGGTTTGTGGAGGCCAAAATTCGGGTGTTTATGACTACAGTGAGGCTCGAGGTCAATAACGCAAACCGTGTTCAACTTCGAGATTGTTGATAAATGCCCAACCGCCTGTAAACAGGATGAGAGAAAGATGCATTAAACACCGAAAGATTAATTAAGAGGTAAATCGAAAAAAAAAAGACTTTTCCGATGAGAGTGGCCACATGTCCCAATAGCCTTTTTTGGCCGCTTACAGATGTCGGCGCCGTCTGCAAGCACTTGAAAAGTATCTATTGGGACTAGTCACTTTTATTGCGAAAGCAATACTACTCCCAAGAACGGTCTTTCGCGTAGCGGCGGCCACTTAGCACGTTTGACCTTTAGAATGACCCCTAGCGTCATACCATGCCTAGTGAAGTCACAGCATGACGTCATACCAGGAGCGAGAGACGGGCTACCCAACTCGGCTCGTCGGGTAACGGCGGCCGCTTGGCACGGCGCGCCGCGCTCCTCCCGCTAGAGGCGCTAGTGACGTTATGGCGTGACGTCATAATAGGAGCGAGAAACGGGCTGCCAACTCGGCTCGTCGGGTAACGGCGGCCGCTTGGCACGGCGCGCCGCGCTTTTCCTACTAGAGGCGCTGCATATGCAGTATAAAACACCCGCTTTCGCAACCTACCAGGCTTAACCAAAGCTAAGCCCCCGCCAATTTTTTTGAAGCGGAGTTTGGAGGCACTATAGCCGCCAACGATAATGCATATGCATAAGCTGCTGGAGCTTTGGACTGAGGACCCCACCCACTGTCGACTCCAGTCTCCTTTTCCACAGTAAAAGTTTATTCCCTCTCGCAACTGGGACAAATTTAGCAGATGGCGCCCGCTTGCTGCGCCACAGTGGCGCAAAAAGAATGATCAGGCTTTTGGCTGCTACGAGATTCTCCATTTGCGATAACGGTATCCTAAACTAGAAACATTTTTCCAAGTGACTGCAAACCTCTCCGACCTGAAAACCTAAATATATTTAATTAATTCAGTCACTAAAACCAGGCAACGCTGTAAAAATTTAAAATCATCAGTTAAGCAACACTGAAAATATAACGCATTTTAAAGGTAATTTTTGCAGTTTTGCAGTGCAATGTAAAAACATAAAGAAACATACCAGAAATAATGTTATCTTGTCCCACATATTTTTTTTTTTTTTTTTTCAATTTGCTTGAAACGATCGGCCTCCACGCTAAGTGGCGCCACGTAAACAGGAAAGATTTTTGTACGCGCGCTTTATTCAAATCATTCGATTCGCGATACTTTAGTGGACTCCAGGCAGTGAGGCTGCTAACAGTCTCGCCCGAGGTATCTACACCCATGCGGCCGTGGAATCACCCTTACCCGGGTTGAAGGACCCGCTCATCACGTACACGGAAATCACGGCTGAATACAGAGATGACATACTAGACCTCCAACCTCCAGATCAGTCTCTAGCACCTAAGGAATGCAGAGACTGGAGAAGATTACAAACCAACCGATTCTTTCCCTCTTATCTATACGGCGAAGGAAGGAAGAGACCCTCCAAAGTTCTGCACAAGATGCGGGATAACAGCTAATCAGGATCATCTCATTTTGAAATGCCCCGATTCTCCCGGGCATATTGATGGAACCACAGAGAAAGAAGCCTGGGATGCTCACCTCCGGAGCCGGGCTTCGGAGTAGCAAGCTCGAGCAATCCGTCTGGCACGGGACGCTTGAAAGACGTCCCCCTGCGGTGCTCCGGCCCTCTCCCTTGGAGGAACCCTAGGGCCTGATTGGGGGAGCCGAGGGGCCTCTACGTCGACGGCAATAAAGTTATCTTAAACTTGAACGTAGTGGCAGACGTTCTTGTTTTCGATTCTTGTTTTTGGCGTGAGTAGCATGTTGCTTAGTGCTGACGCATGGCTGAAGTGCGCTAAAATTACTATTCGTGTTGCGTTCTTTTGTGCAAGTCGAATGGAAAGAAAACTGCAGGGATATCCTTCGACAAAGTGTCAGGCTTGTGTGAAAAATGGCTAGCTGCTATTCGACGGAGTGGTTTTACAGTGAACAATACATACGTGACTTCAAAGCGCGCGCGCGCGCGCGCGTGTGTGCGTGTGCGGGTGTGCGGGTGTGCGGGTGTGCGTGTGTGTGTGTGTGTGTGTGTGTGTGTGTGTGTGTGTGTGTGTGTGTGTGTGTGTGTGTGTGTGTGTGTGTGTGTGTGTGTGTGTGTGTGTGTGCGTGCGTGCGTGTGCGTGTGCGTGTGCATGTCTTTTCTAGCGCAATTCCCTTGTTTAAGCCAGCACATAACAGTGCTGTGCAAATCAAATGCGGGCCAGTGGGTTTCGCTCAGCGTCGGCAGGTTCGGCGCCGTTCGACTGGTCCTGTGAACTACTTTAGGGTAGGTGATCAGGATGATAGGGACGAAACGCAGCAATCTTTAAGCTCTTAAAGTCTATAGAGGTGTGTTAGCCTGCTTGTTCGTCATCGGCCGCTACTTACCGAACAGTTTAGCGTCAACTCTATAGACGGACTCTTGTTTACTGCAGTGCACAGCACAGATGACACTGCACTCGTTCCTTTGCCCATGCTGAGCTTAACTAACCATGCATCTCGCAGCTTCCTCTATTTCGGATAGATATCGGCGCTTACATCCCATACTGTTGCGTACGTACTTATGCACTAAGCGATAAACCACCGCGGCAGAACCGTAAACCTGCCGCTGTTACTGCGGCGACAAGCGATCAAAATATGCAATGCAGGAACTCAAAAAAAAAAAAGAGAAAAGAAAGAAAATAATGCGAGCTATATTTTTTGTTAAATGAGCAGTTCTGTCGAGCATCAACCACTGCCACAGTATAGAGGAGTCACGTTATTCTATTTCCGGCGCAGGATAGACATATAGTGCCGTTCGCTGCAATGGTGGAGATCGCATGTAGGTCGTATACATGGCTACCGAGTCATTGGAGATATTTGAGGCAGCTCGATGTAATTGGAAACTGGCCCTGCTAATACTTGATTGTGTTGTGAAGTAAACCTCACACTTTCTTTTCCCTTTTGACGCTGAGGTGATGCACTGCGTTGCTGAAGAGACCGGTCAGTGCATTGTGTCTCAGAGGTTCCACTGGAGCTGCGGACTTCCCAACATGCCGTTTAGACTTAACTGTATAGATGATGGCTGAGAGTTGCATTTACTGGTTGTACTTACACCTCTCGCTTCGCGTATGCGCCTGCTTCGAATAGTGATTGGGCCAGCTCTTGGAATCAGTGGACGAAGTACTTTGTGTCTGGGCCAAATATTCGCGTGAAAAGGATACGTTGGTCACACACTGGCTCGTCTGGCGAACTAGTCACTGACAAACGACTTCATATTTGGCCCATCGAGCAGATTCAAAACCAATTGATCAAGTCATCCGGCCTTTACTCGACTATTTTCGCAGCGTGACACTGGACCACTGATTGTGAACACACCGACCAGTGATACAGACTCGCCCCCCAGTTTCCCTCTGCCTTCAGCGCCACCCATCATGAACCCTTTTTTTTTTTCTATTACCCACCACCCTGTGTAAAGCGGCAGACTTCATAAATCTGCCTCAGGTCAGCCTCTTTAGTCTACTCTCAAGAATTCTCTCTCTCTCGCACACAATAAAGATTGGCCACGCTTTCGCCCAAGCCAAGAATATGGGCGTTTTTATACATGCCGTCGTGGGCTAACGCGTATACGCTACGCAGGTTTAAATGATTAATCCTATCAGGAAACAGAAATCTGGCAGCTTTTAAAGCCAGGAAGCCACACAGCATTGTCCAAAGGCCAATCACACTTTTCGATTAAGCTTCACAAACGCTACCAACAGGCATCTTACACAAGCGCTATGGCCGGTGGAAACCATATAAGAAGACTACAGCACTTCAGACTGGTCCCAGAAATAGAGGAACCGCTGCGATCTGCGCCGTCAGGGTCACGTGTGCCTCCTATCGCTCTGCTGTCGTCTGCGCCGAAGACCACGCGCGCCACTCGACAAACCCCTTTCTTTCCTCCTTGGCTCTAAAAACGCAAGAAACGCCGACATTTTGCCCCGACTGCTTGCCTGATTTGGTTCGGCCCGGCGCTGCCACCGGCCGTTTGCTACAATGGTGAAAAACCAACTAGCCCAGCTTTCCGCCTTGACCGGTGAAAGCGTCGCAACTTTTTTATTCCTCTGACAACGGCGTGTAAATTTCCAGCATTAGGTATATCGAGGAACCGGTATGAGTGCTGTGAAAGACAGGACATGCGGAGCCGCATGCTCATTAAACTACCTTACTATGCCCTACATATTTGATTAAAAAGGAAACACACAAAATGCAGGCCGTATTTGGCTTTCAAAGAGCAAGCCACCATTCTGGGGCGAGCAGTCTAAGTACGAGCAATGCACGCGTAGCCAAAAGCTCGCTGCCGATTTCCATATATTTGCATTAGTTGCAACCGGAACTGTTCCCAACTAAAGGAGACAGTCATAACGCGCACCCTTTCCATTACTTGTCATGGTCGGCAAGTAAAAATGAACCGACGCTCAGCGAAGAGTTCCAAGAAAAATGACACGAAGCGGCAAACAATCCGTATCAGAAATGAAAAAAAAAAGGGGGGGGGGGGGGGGGGCTGAAGATGGCGCGAGAAAAGTTATCAATTTTTCACCCGGCGCTTTATTACTGATATTATTTCCATATGACTTTGCCGTTGGGATGAAAATCACGGCTAGCGCCGCGCGAGGAGATGCAGTGAAGAGCGACTCGCTGGCGCCCTCGTCTCCGCGTCCCCGGCTGACATCTGTTTCCTCCGGGGAGGATATGAAAGTCTAAACTTTCTTCGAGGAGAGGCGCGCCTTCGTCTCTCGCTTATTTGTTTCAACTCCGTACTCTTCTTTCCCCTCGCCTTGCCCGCGCACATTCTGTGCTTCCAGCTCGCGGCGCGATAGGAGGCCCAACTCGCGCATATTGTGCGGCGTTTCTGCACCTCGCCGAAAGGGTCCGTATGAGAAATCTCGCTGGCGAATAATTGAAAACAGTGGAGCGGGAATTTCTCTTTTCTTCCTCCTCGTTCCTTCGTTCTTTTTCCGCGGCGGCGCCTCTTTTTAATAAAAGGGCGATATTATGAGGTCCCGCCGCCGAGAGCCGTATATAGAGCGATCGTAGACGCGCTCTGTCTACGCACCAATCAGAAAGACCCCAAGGAGGCGCATCTGACAGCGAACGCGAGGGGAAACAAATGGCCAATGGGAAGAGGGCCGACTCCGTCCTCGCTCTCCCCGCTCGGGCCCGACGCACCACGCGGGAAGGAGAGATAAACGAGAAACGGGCTCCGTATACTCTTCTCTCGGGTGCGCCCTTGGGGGAAACTACTCCCGGTATCAAATAATTTCGACTTTTCTTTCTCCCGCCGCGAGGCGCGTACACCGTTATGATTTTATTATTCCTTCACTTGGCGTATGCGCCCTGTCTGTAATGCATACGCCCTTATTCATTTTTCGCGCGTCGGCTGCTCGGGCGAGCGGGATACGAGCGCCTGGCACTGCATAAAAGGGCCCGTGCGGCCCACTTTCTGCCCCGGGATTGTTTGATTTCGCCCCGGCAGGGGGAGCTGAGCTCAGCTCCGAGACTCTTCCCTGGGGCTTCAAATAGTACAAGCTCTCTAGATTCCGTCAGGCATACAAAAGAAAACAGCGATTGAATGAGATAAAAGCGATGAATTTTTGCGCCTTCCTTCACCGCCTTTTTTATGAAGGCGCCAGGAGAGAGCACGAAGCATGGAAATCACTTGCATAACAAGTCTGGTGCGCATGCTGAAATCAACATGCCTCGTTACAAAGTTCTACAATAATTTGAAGTGGTTCTAGCCGGTACAACGTCCATAGCGTGACTTAAAACTACTATTCCAGTTATTACACCCTTGAGAAACGCGGGCTATGCTGTGCGAGCGGCTTGGCCATGTCCGTCGAAGGTTTTCTTATTCCATAATTGTAGAAATCGTGCAACCATCCCAGCTTTCGCAACCGAACTTCTCATTTTTTTCCAAGAAGTAAACGAGTATGTTCGCCGTTTAGATGCTAATTCTATGCAGAAAAAACAGAACATAGCTGGATTGTTGGAGAGAGAAAAATTTCAGACCCTTGCAATCTTTAGGCCGCCTGATCACGTCTGTCTGGGGCTTGGCCTTTTTCATTCAGTGTGAAAATGTCGCGGTTAATCTTTCTATCAAAAGAATCGGACTCAACACGAATGTAAAGCGTGCATTCTATGAAGCAGTGACTGAGTTGTTACTCTTCACACATACAAACTCACAGACATTCACCGAGTGTGTCAGCCTGTCGGCATCTTGGCGTTCTGTTGGCACCCCAAGTAGCACAGGTAATCGGCCCAATATTGGAAACGTATTGGCAAAGGCCGGCTCTACAAAGGACCAGAGTGAAACCGTCCAATTGCGATATTGGGTCTATCTGCGCTCCTTGGAACCGACAGTTGGTACGCTGTCCCCCCTTTTCTTCCTTTAAGGTTTTGGCCGGATTTCGATGGAAGTAGCATACTTCAAGCTCACCAGCCAGCTTCTTCGATTAATCTCAAGCTCAGGTAAACACAAGCCTTCATTTTTCCTTGACAAAATGTGCTGAGTTCACACCGCCATAGCGTCGCAAGACCGGGATTGTTGGCGCTTCTGTGCGGCTAATTAAGATCGCCAAGTCCCATCGAAAGCGCATCACAAACACGGTTGCTGGAGTCCTGGTAAAATTTAGCG
The DNA here is from genome assembly GCF_055824585.1 of Amblyomma mixtum. NCBI lineage: Eukaryota > Metazoa > Arthropoda > Arachnida > Ixodida > Ixodidae > Amblyomma > Amblyomma mixtum. The sequence goes on along the minus strand of NC_143014.1, from coordinate 88,339,668 downwards.
ATGCCCCCAACTAGCACCGCAGCCTCGTCTAGATACCACGCAGCGCGACGTCCCTCAGCATCATGCAGGTCGCGCCGATCTCACCACTGTTCGAAGCAAGCGGCGCAATTGATCGGCCAACATGGCATCATTTTGCTCCAATGACTGGCCGCTGTGCGCGCTCATGCCTCCTCCTGCGTGCAGTCGGGAGACGTAGGTATGGGCAGGTCTGCGACAATGGCACGTTCATCAAGTGCACCTAATCCAGCTGTCGCTCTTGAAGTAGAACGAGAAGAGAAAAAGAAATAAGGTGTTATTTATGGTACGCGCTATTTCAACAGAGGCCCAACAGCAACAGCTATCCCTGACACCTGACTGCTACCACCTGAATTAAAAAACTTACATAGCAGTGATGACGAAGTGACTGTAGCACCACCCTGATATGCAGGAAGTGCGAGGTTCGACCTCCAGTGCGCCGGGTACCCATCGGTTTACCAATGGATGCAAGCTCTTGCCCTGGCCTGACGCCCGGCTATCTGAGGTGAAATGCTGTGAAAAGTTGATCTTGACCGCATCCCGTGAAAACTAGAAACTTTACATGGTTCCCTTTGACCAGGCTCCCTGGTGTCTTTAAAATAAAATAATAATCGCCATCATTTCATACTTGAGTCTTATGAAACGTAGGCTGCTTTTAAAGCCTCCAAAGGCTGCAGCAGCAGGTGAAAGAGGCTATTGAAAAGAGTACAATCCTCTGCGCAGTCAGCACATCATGTCATATGTGATAGGCGGGCATTAGCCATCCTGGCTCATGATCTCTGGGAGAGCATCGACCAACGAGAAACACATACGTCGGCATTCCTCGAGGTACCGTGCCCTCGTTCACACCAAAGCTCGAAATATGGTACTTTGCCATGCTCCGAAGCCTTTTATTCTTTGCATTTTACGACCTTCATCCGATTTATTTGCTCTGGGCATCAAATCCACCTCCAAGAATATAAAAAACTGTGTAAAAGATCACCACGTATACACGGCGCTCGCGTTATTTCCTCTGCTTTTGGTTTCGTGCACCTAATTCACATTGGGCCTAACCACGCTAAATAGTGCGTCTGTTTGCGGTGAAAGCTCTTTATCAGCCATCTCACAGTGATAATTTATTATTTGCATATGGTTCTGTTTACGTGCTTATGGCGCTTATAGAAGAAAAAAAACTCTAGTTAGTATCGTCTTTCATCGATTTAAGTACATTCCTTCGTCCTGGATTCCCTACGGCGAAAGTTTCAGCGGATTGCGAGTTGCACAACTCTGTTACCTTGACGCCATTCCTTTTGTACAGAGCACCGTTTATTTTTTTTCTCCCTCTCTTTTCTCTTTTACTCAACTCTTCTTCCTTTTGTAACCGTCTCTCACGAGCGGAAGTCTGCCGATAATGAACAAAGCTGCCTCGATAGCAGGTAGTTTCTCGAGAACAGGAAGAAAAACACGTCTCCTCGGACGGCTTGAAGCAAGTTTTCTCTGCATCGGTCTCACTTGGCTCCCTCCTGTCCGCTCTGCCTGCCTCCGTCCTTCCTCGTGCTGTGTGCCAAGCGCCTACTGGCGCTCCGGCAGCTGTTTAGTGGAAACGAAGAGCGATGGGCGCACCTTCAACCCCAATCCATCAGCGGGCCCAAGATGTCACGAACAAGAAACTTGCGGTGAGCATTTAATTAAGGTCACAGGTTCCTCATTCTCGAGTCCGTGTCCCTCTTCGCGTGAAGCGCCGGGAAAGGGGACGCCGGGCGACGCTGTCTCGCTCGAGACGAACGCCGGGAGCGCCAAGGAAAAGCGGTCGTCGACGAAGGAAACTGCTCTCGTACCGAGCGCAGCCATGTTACCGACGCAGGACAGGGCCGGTCCCGCTTAGCAAGAAACTGGCCGACCGTGCTGCGCGCATATTTTAAATCTCAGGCATTACATTTTCTCGTTTTTTTTTTTCCCAGCTCTTCATGCGTGCTTACGCATTTCGTTATTATCCTTTCTTACGTTTAGTGAAAGCTTTTAAATGTTGCTCATTGAGCGTCATGGGAAGACACTGTTCGCCCTAACGAAAATTCCTATAGTGCTCGGCTGTCCACAGAATTACGAACCGACGTAAAGTCACGTCAAGAGCCATTTGCTTGTTGTTTTCACACTCACATTCCTATTTATGTCACTCAGTAACTCTTTCACCTGACAACGAAACTTCTTCGGTCATAAGGTGCGCACGAGTTAGAAAACTTTTCTATTTAGAGTATTTTCTCGCTTAAGGGTGTCAGAGAACTGTTGCACGCAATGCGCTCATCGATTTACGACCTATACCATGCACAATTGATGTGGCATCGAGAGCAGCGTTGAAAGCCGTAAATCTTGGAGACATATACACTGATAATAATTCAAGTAAAGAGCAGCTTTCGAAGGAATGCATGTAATAGGAAAAAGAAAAACACGTGTCTTCTGTCAGCTGCGGCGAGCGTCATCTTAGTCGGGATTTCAAGCGTCAGCTTTAATGCAGTCCTCATTCCCTGTGCTACGAGCGTGGAGGTGAGTTATGTGTATCTGCCGCTTTATCACCCACTGTATTTTCCTCCCCACTCCTTTTTCACTTACCTTTGCCGGTATTGGAGAGGGGGGTGGGGGGGATGCACAGTTTACTCACCTAAAGAAACATTGGTCTCTTCTATTATAGTGTTCGTGCACCCCTACTGTAAATCTGGTTTTGCCTTTAAATATGTGTTTATCTTTACTCCATTTTATTTTGTGGAGTGGAAGCGGCGAGCACAAGGCGAGGGCTTCGACAGGTGTATGGCTGGTGAGAACACGTGAGCACATGAGAACATACATATGTGGAAACTATCGCCTCGCGCTTGTAACTCCACTGCAAAAAGTAGCGAGACAAAGTATCGGCAATTATACGCAATGTAAAGCAGGTTTTGCCACACATACACTCTTTTGAAGGCAAAACCAGATTTACAGTAGCATACGAGATGGGAACAGACGTTAGGAAGTGATGTTTGTGGTAGTTACTGGATTTGTAAGGCTCAGTAGAAAACACTGCAGTAGCATGGTAATGCTGTTAATAGAAATATAAATATTTGCATTTTTGAAGTAAATTGTAGTTTGCATTTTTGTGCCGTCTGACTACCAAGGTTCCCCCCATGGGGCGCTTCCAAAAGCCTTACTGGTCCTTTTAGAAACGTTGACATCTCAGTAAGAAATCCTGATTATCCGCTAGAAGCTGCCGTCATTATGATCGAATTAGGAAATTTTAAATAAAGTACTATGTTTCTTATCACTACTCGTTGCTAGTTAGTGCCGAGTAGTTTTCCACTTACCAAGCCTTATTTCTCAACGTCGTTTTTCTTTGACAGTCATTGCCTTTTGCTTGGTATTTTACACCGCCAGCAATTGTAGAAAGGTTCTTACGCATTCCCGTCAGGTGTCGACCGTCGTCATTCGCATACCTCCGCGAACACCGGACAGGCACACGGGTGTTGGGTTACGAAAAAGAACAACAAGAAATTAATTTTTGTCTAGGCGTACGTGCTCGAACACTACTGAAGAAAAATTCAGGAAATGAGGCACAGAAGAGGGAAGGGGCAAGGACTACGAATGCGGCGGGTATAGGTGCCGAAGAGGAAAGCGACGCAGCAGCGCAAGTGGGTAGACAGATGTGCTGGAGTAGAAGCGACAGAGCGGAACATATGGAAGAAGCGGCCAAGTTTTAATAAAACCTTCGCGCTGAAGTGGGACACAGTCCTGGAGCGTCGAAGTGGTAGATGAGTTGCACTAACTGCGGTGCCATGGATAAAGCGGAGCTACGGCGCGAGGAAGTTCGTGCTCGTAACGCGGCGCGTAAGAGAGAGGCATGAGCTCGGAAACGTCAACGTGCTGGGGGTGGTAGTGGCACCGTCACAACACATTACGCATTCGAAGAGAAAGCGACAGCACAGCGCAAGGGCAGAAACACGAAACGCAAACACCTAGTGCTGATTATCGGCATTACCACGGGCGTAACCGCCCTTTACGCTCACACTGCGTTCAAATGCAATTGTGCACTGTTTTAACGACCTGACTTTCGTTTAGAACTAGATGCGGCAGATCTGCCAAGAAAATTGGGCAGTAAAATCTTGAGTTACGCTCGTCACAAAAACGCAACTCTTTTACGCTTTTTGACGGCAGAATAAATGAAAAAGTTGACGGGGCGTTTGCGTAATAGGACACAACTTTTAGCGTTTTTGCGTCACCTGGTTCAGCATTAGCTTGAGTCAGTTTCAGCATCAGCTGTGTAAGGGGAATGCGGCAGAAATAATCTGACAACGAATCTGTTCGGGGCTTTATTTGCGGGTTTAGTTAACTTTAACGATGGCGATTAAATGGTCCACGTGACTAATTTAACTAATGGGCCACATGTCCCAAGGGCAATTTATTTACCTCATGACTCATAATCTGACCGATGGGCCACGTTACCAATGTTTCACTTGGAATTAATGGGTCATGTGACTTTCCCATGTGAGGGCGTCATTTCATAAGTGCTATCACCATGGGCTCTCGCGGGCTCTCCGTACAGCAGCTAACGCTGTAATAGGAACCTCAGCTTCCTAAGTACTGCTCCTGGAGAAAAGAGGCGCATGTTTCGCTTTCTACTTGTAGGAGTATTTGCTGATATAAGTTATTCACTTTTAAACCATGGTACGTACTCGAAGAGTTTCAGTTAAAATGTGCTGGACCAAAATGAATTCCAAATTGTGCTGTTTAAAAAAAAAAAACAGCTTCACTGTGAGCCAATTTTTTCACACTTTGAAGAAAGGACACGAAAACCTGAAGGATAAAAGGGTCGCGGGAGCCCGCGCATGCGACAAGCAACTGCAGCTGCTTGAACTTTGGTGGGCCATCCTAACGGTTATTATGGGAATGCTGCAAGCCACGCGGTGTTCAAAATGCGCGATCCTGTCGCGTACGTTTTGTATTTCGCGTGTTGCGATAAGGATGCGGTTAGATGCCTTTAAAATGAAGCTGTCACAATAAAATTACGCCACTTGTGGTTTTTCTTAATGATGTACATTTACCTAACTAATACTTTTCACCTACTCCCAGTGGGGTTCAGAAGTTAAGTTATTATTTTAATTCATTCAAACATTATAAATTTGCGAGGTACACTTGTTTGCTTTAAGTGGCCGGCCGCAATAGTGTAAAGTTTCATTTTCGCGACTGGCTGAGTTTTTCTTCTCATTTAAACCCTTTAATCACTTTAGCTGGCTACCCTTTATGGTGCCTCTTCGGAAAAAGGTGTGTCAGTTTGTAGGTCTCATATACATGAACTCAATATTTCCATTCTTGCAGTTATTAAAAACGAATGCTTCGTTGACTTTACAGAAACTCACTTACATAGTCTCATTTTTCTGATCTCAATGCTACCAGCGTAAAGAGCCCTGTGTACGGGCGTTGGCTACACGCCAAAGGACAACAAAGCAGCAAGGAAGGTAAGAAGGAACCACACTTTCTTTCTTTGAACATGTTATGCCACCTACTATCATGTTTTTAGGACCCTTTTCATTCCCATACGAACCAAGGCAGCAATGGATTAAGTTGACAATTAATACTGCGTCGTACCGTCATTTCTTTCAAACAAAATGTGTTTTGAGCACGGTAAGTTTTCATAACCATTAGGTAAATCGGTTTGTTGTGCCTATATATTAAAACATGCACGTTAAATGTATTTACAACCGCTCACCAAATTCAAGAGTTCGATGAGCCAGATGAGGAACCATTTCATAGCTATTATTTTAATACCACAGTCCTACCTTCATAGCTGTTTGTGCTTAACCGTAAAGCTACAAGCAGTAGTTTAAGTATTGAGGGCTGCTGCATTGTAGTTACCTGCACTGCAGGAAGCCGCATACTTATTGCATAGGGTAAAAACACTGCTTACTCCTGGTTATACTGCTCGGAGTTCGTTGAGGCGAACTGCAAAAATGTCCATGTGCCGCGATTTGAAAACGAAGCGGTTGCGCAAAAGGGCATAAATTAATCCTAGTCCTTGACTGAAAAGCGCCTTACAACCGACCAGTTCAGTCATGCGCATAAAACTCTGGCAACTGAGGTCCCTAACTGAAGATTTTGTTTTATTTCGCTTCACTTCTCATCAACGTGCAATGATTGGGTATTGTTAGGCTGGACACATTCGCAAACTACGCAAGAGCTACATGATATACTCTCCATCAGGCGCGACCAAAGATATTATTAAAAGCTCCCAATGCAGAAGAAAAAAATACCTCGTTTTTTGAACATATGTTCTGTCGCTAACTTGGCGCTTTGTTCGGTCGCTACTGAATTCTCCGAGCGCCAACGTCAGTCTCCTTCCTCACCATCCTGCCCGTTCTCTCACCTCTTTCTGTCCTTTTTTCCTCGGAAACTCGGTGGCTCAAAACAAGGCGCCCTCCGGTGGACGATGTCGAGACGCATCGGCAAACGCCAGAAAAGGGCCATTTGTTGTTGTTGACTGCCCCACCACAGACGGGAGGCGATGGAAGCCGAACCAAGGGGTAAGTGCGATCGAAAAGAGGTGGGTGCCTGACCATCACTCTTTTCGATTGCATCTCCGGACGATCCGGAGGGCCCCGCGCGGTGCCTGCAAGCAGCGTCCGCGCGGCGTCTCCGACCTCTCCCTCCTCGCTCCAAAAGGGAGGGATGAAAGGGGAGGCGCGGCCGGCGTCAAACGGCCGTGCTCGCGCATCAGCGGCCCGCGTTTAACGCGCGCGCCGTCGGGGTCGCCGAGCATGCGTCTCTCCCACCTAACACCAAGAGAAGCGCTCACTCGGTGGCCGATTGGCGCGACTGGTTTTTCGACAATGGACGGCGGCACGCTCTTTTGTGGGACGCTCGCTGGGCGCCGTGCGAGCTTAATTAAATTAGGCGCACCTCCCTCCTCCGGCCGGGGACGCGGCTAGAGCCTCGCCGCCACCATTACTCATTGTAGCAGCTCAAAGAGGGGGGGGGGGGGGGGGGGGGGGGCACTCTCGATGGGCCCCGCGGTCGGGCTGAGAAGCGTGCGTAGGCGGGATCCCCCGACCCCGCCCCGGCGCCCGGGGGGAGATGCTCCCGCGCACCGCAGCCGGCGACCGCGTGTGCCGGCGGGACCCTGCGCACCGGCCACCGGAGTTGGCCATGCACGTTCCCGCTGCGACGGAGTGCACGTCGCTTGGGCTCCGGGCACGGTTGGTATTAGACTACAATCGCTTCCGTAATGAGTAAATGAATTCCACTCGTCGCATTCTCTTCGGAGTTCTTCGAGAATAAAAAATATACAGTTGATTAGGCACTACGATCAATCGAATAATAAGAGTAGACGTTGCACTGGAGGCTGCACGGAAACTGAAAAATAAGGGCAGAAAAGAGGCAACAAAGAACCAAATATAAAAATTTAATTTAAGATCATTGAGATTCGCTGGCTTGATGTTGCCTAATTTACTTGTTTTCCAGGAAGAAATGTCTTGCCGTAATCGCACCATAAAGAAACTGGCTAAACTACGTTGCGTCTTAATAAAAACATTCGGCTTGACCCATCATATCTTTCTGCTCTCTCCCCTTTCTTTTATTCTTCTTTTTATTCTCTCCTCTTCTTCTCGTCTACACCTTTCTGGTTTTTTTTTTTTCGTTTTTTCTCCAGTCTGACGTTCCTCCATTTCTCTCCTTCTCTGACTTTCTCTTCTTCTCTCTTCTTTTTCTTCATCTCATTGTCAACTTTATCGTCTTTCTCTTCTTTCTTCTCTTCTTCTGTCTTCTCTCGGTTCTGGCATGCCTTGCTTTGACTCTTGGTTTGGCATGTCTGACCTTGCCGCTCGTCCACTTAGACTCCTAGACAAGACATGCCAACCCAAGCCAATTACAATGAGCTTCAGTTTCATGACCAGTCGTGGTGGGCATCCGTTAACGTCTCTAGCCGTAAAAGAGAGGAGGGGTAGGAGGGGGTAACCGATATATCTATTTTTTATATGATTTTTGCTTTTTAGTTAACACTAAGATTCGACAAACCGATGTGTTAGTTCATGTCGTCTATTTTTGAGGTATCATTGCTATGTTCATATTATTCATGTGTGTCACTGGCACTGCGACACATGAATTCCAACGTGTCTCAATAGAGTGCAATGTCACAATCTGATTTCTGAACTGTTCTGCCCGAAATGTTGAAAATCGCTTCTACGAAAATGCAGTTCAAAATATCCCGGAGCCCTCCAGTACGACACAGTTCGTAGTCATACCCCATGGGGCAGATTTGGCACGTGAAAGAATATAAATTATTTCTATTAGGCTGCTGTTGGTGCCGCATGCTTTCTGCTTTAGTAGTGAATTTCGCAAAACTCGCTCTATTTTACTTTCTTTTTTCTTTACTAGCAATAGTGACGCATTAAGCAGGGGAGTACGAATATTTGAAAATTTCGATTAACGGAATGACCTTATTTTTTTTTTTTTCACATTTCATTTTACGAAATCAATGTATGCAAAATAGTTTGGGAACCATGGCAATTATGGCTAGTGAAGGGTCCAAATGCAAAAAAAAACATAGCAGAAATGACAGACCGTACAACAATTACATAAAACAGATGCAAACACTTCAATCATAGCAGTGCAAATACTTTACATGCTAATTGGAACGAGATGCAAAAAAGAATTTGCAAATGCACAAATCAGATCGCACAAACGAGTTCACTGCCACGTTCGATTCGCTAAACAACTGAAACAGTTCACGTTCAAATTATTCGAAACGAATCGGGTATGTTTTGAAGTTCTCAAATAGTTTTTGATTAATCAGTACTTAGTTTAAATAAGGTTTGTTTTAGTTTACTCTGATGACTGTCACAAAAACAGGGTCCACTCCGACGAAGCGCAGCATGCTGTTGCAATCGGTCTGCGCCGGACGGAGGGTCCAGCATGGTTCATTCGTGTGGAAGCGTCATAATGCCCATGAAGCTTAAAGCTACTTCTCCTGTGAAAGTGTAATTGCGCAGTCATTATGAATGAATGAATGAATGAATGAATGAATGAATGAATGAATGAATGAATGAATGAATGAATGAATGAATGAATGAATGAATGAATGAATGAATGAATGAATGAATGAATGAATGAAACCCGACCGGGGCGGCCGTGTTTCGATGGAGGTGATACGCTAAAGGCATCCGTGTGCTGTGCGATGTCAGCGCGTGTTAAAGATCCCCAGGTGGTCGGAATTATTCCTGGGACCTCCGCTACAGCACCTCTTTCTTTCTTATTTCATTCCCACCTTTTTAACTTCCCCCACGGCGAAGACGGGGTGTCCACCGAGAAGTGAGACAGTTAATGCGCCTTTCATTTCCGGATAACCAGTCATTACCAGTCATGAATGAATGAATGAATCCATCAAGCAATCACTCGATCATTTTCGTCATTTTAATCAATCGAAAGAGAGAGAGGACGACGGGCTACGTCATTCAGCTGGTGGATAAATTGTTACCGCCGACGGCATGCGGTTGTCGTGTTATTTATACTCCCCACCAGACATGCACAGTAAATTGAAAAACTCTGGAAACGTTCGATTACTCAGGAGAAAGAAGAAAAAACGGGGGACCTCGCGGCTGACTCTTGCCTACCGCCTTGTCGAAACCTCACGTATCGTCGTAATACTACCGACAAACAAGCCGCATTCAGCGTGCCTCGTATGCGGCGGGAAGACATTTCGCGTGCGTCGCCACACCGCAGCAGCTGGGCCCTCTCGCGCGCAGGGCGCAGTTTACTTTCTGGGCGGCGGAAGTCCCTTCGGACCCTGTCGCGCCACTTTGCTCCTTTTCTTTCGGGGCCCGACGGTGCCAATCGCGCGCCCCACTGGCGCGCATGCCAAATGGCCGGCGGCGTCAAGGGGCTCCTCCACATCGCCCGCCGCGCCATTCGTTTCGGAGCGGGACGCCGGGCACCGGGAGCAGCAGCACATCGAAAGAGCGGCCAAACTGTGTGGTTACGAGGTTGGGGCCCTGCAGCAGAAACGGCGGCAGCTGCGCGGAATAGCCGGTCGCCAGGGCTCGCTGCACTCGCGTCATCTTTTACGATTTTGTCCGGGCGTGTTCGGGGCAGCGCTCACGCCGAGGTAAACGGTGCGCGGCCCTTCTGGCCACGCGGCCAAGGAGCACATAGTTTTAATAGGCCCCGTAATAATGCACCGCCCCGAAACTGCGCCCTCTCACGGCCGAGAGAGGCGACATGCACCGCGCGAGGAAAAGCTCGCGTCCGCCTCTACTTCGCGAGAGAGGAAACAATAAAAAAAGGGGGCAGATAGCGTGAGCCGGGTATCGCGAAACGCGCTCGTGTAACCGCGCGTGGTAAATTCATTGCCTCGCGTCTTGCGCCGGCCGCACGAAATGGCATGTTCTCTCTCGAGTCGACACCCTGGGTGCCGCACGTGCGCACCCGGGATGATGGTGGTTAGGCCGCGACTAACCACCCTTGGTGGACCGCCGTGCCTCATTTCGTGATTGGCGTGGTTGTCTCGTTGCTGCAGAGGGCTCGTATGAAAAGCAGACGAAATATAAATCATTTTCGGAAAAAAGAGCCGTGGGCACTGCCCAAACTTCTTCGAGACACAAGCGAAAAGAAAAAGGTAGTCATTTTCTATTAACCTCACATCAATCACGAAAACGCGTAAGTTTTGAACTTGACCCAGATTTGAGTAGAGTCGAAGCAGTTTCGTTGTCATTACCCCTTTCGTTTTTTACCGCATTGCCGCTTGGCCATGTAGGAATATATCTTCGAGGTGCACAATTTTCTTTTTTAGCTTTCTTATTGTTATTTTTTTCCCTGGTCGCTTGCAAGGAAATGCACAACTGAGGCGAATTGAATGCACGCCTTCCAGACGAAATAACTTTGTTGCTTTCTCACGCGTGTCCCTCAAAGTAGCTCTGCCTTCTAATTTTCTTGCTAGCTGAATAAGATTCGGTTCTCTGGCAGTAAACGGAAGCAATCCTATTTTCTCCTTTTCACGAACGTAACACAGTATGTTGTAAGTTTTCCCTTCATCATTCGAAACAAAATTATCTTCGACTGATGCGGCAGTTTATTACCTCGCCAGCAGTAAAATGCTGCTAACTAGTCATTATTTAACTTAGTTATCGATGTCATAAGCACGTTATCAATGCCGAAACCGCTCAGCTGTCTGTCTTTATATCTGTTTTCTATTCATACTGTATAGTTTCGACAATAGCGCTGTATTAATGTTTGAAGCAAATGAGTTGAACTTAGATGCTGCCTTTTGTTTACGTGGCAGGAATTCAAGGGCAGCAGGAGATTCAGACTGTGCTCATTCTTTGTGATCTTTGCTTTGTTGCACAATCGTGCTTAGTCCGAAAAGTTTGGATTCGGTGAAACATAAAAGCAAATGAATTGACCCAAATAGACCCTTAGAAATAGTCATCTATTCACTGTGTCAATCCATCTGATTTATATATATATATATATATATATATATATATATATATATATATAGGGGAAGGGGGATGAGGGGCTCGTTATAAATATGAGAGAAGCCAACAGCCACAGAAACCAAGGAGCACAGGGGATTTTTTTTAATTTTTTTTGTGGTGTTGATCAAGTAAGAATATTACTGAATATGTTGTCGCTTAGAGCTAATTGATTAGAAAAGCAGAAGAAAAAACAACCACATGCCGCCGGTGGGATCCGAACCCACGACCTTCGAATTACGCGTCCGGTGCTCTACCTCTGAGCTACGGCGACGGCTGTCAAACCTTTCGGGGGTATTTTTGTTTACAAATAACCTAACCTTGAGAGTGTTCATCAGCGCCACCCACGTTCGTAAGCGGCGGACGTGGAACGTCCTGAGTTACCGCTGGTGTGACGTAGAACGCCATCGAACGGCGAGGGTGGCAGCTGTGTGAGAACCCTCTTATGCTTCCTATGGCGTCAAGGCTGCCAGAACCGAGGCCCTCGCTAAGCAATTAAGCAAACAAGGGAAGGGGAATGAGGGGCTCGTTATAAATATGAGAGAAGCCAACAGCCACAGAAACCAAGGAGCACAGGGGATTTTTTTTTGTGGTGTTGATCAAGTAAGAATATTACTGAATATGTTGTCGCTTAAAGCTAATTGATTAGAAAAGCAGAAGAAAAAACAACCACATGCCGCCGGTGGGATCCGAACCCACGACCTTCGAATTACGCGTCCGGTGCTCTACCTCTGAGCTACGGCGACGGCTGTCAAACCTTTCGGGGGTATTTATGTTTACAAATAACCTAACCTTGAGAGTGTTCATCAGCGCCACCCACGTTCGTAAGCGGCGGACGTGGAACGTCCTGAGTTACCGCTGGTGTGACGTAGAACGCCATCGAACGGCGAGGGTGGAAGCTGTGTGAGAACCCTCTTATGCTTCCTATGGTGTCAAGGCTGCCAGAACCGAGGCCCTCGCTAAGCAATTAAGCAAACAAGGGAAGGGGGATGAGGGGCTCGTTATAAATATGAGAGAAGCCAACAGCCACAGAAACCAAGGAGCACAGGGTATTTTTTTTTTAAATGCATGTGGCATGTGGTTGTTTTTTCTTCTGCTTTTCTAATCAATTAGCTTTAAGCGACAACATATTCAGTAATATTCTTACTTGATCAACACCACAAAAAATAAATTTAAAAAAAATCCCCTGTGCTCCTTGGTTTCTGTGGCTGTTGTCTTCTCTCATATTTATAACGAGCCCCTCATTCCCCTTCCCTTGTTTGCTTAATTGCTTAGCGAGGGCCTCGGTTCTGGCAGCCTTGACGCCATAGGAAGCATAAGAGGGTTCTCACACAGCTTCCATCCTCGCCGTTCGATGGCGTTCTACGTCACACCAGCGGTAACTCAGGACGTTCCACGTCCGCCGCTTACGAACGTGGGTGGCGCTGATGAACACTCTCAAGGTTAGGTTATTTGTAAACATAAATACCCTCGAAAGCAGAAGGTTTGACAGCCGTCGCCGTAGCTCAAAGGTAGAGCACCGGACGCGTAATTCGGAGGTCGTGGGTTCGGATCCCACCGGCGGCATGTGGTTGTTTTTTCTTCTGCTTTTCTAATCAATTAGCTTTAAGTGACAACATATTCAGTAATATTCTTACTTGATCAACACCACAAAAAAAATAAATTAAAAAAAAAATCCCCTGTGCTCCCTGGTTTCTGTGGCTGTTGGCTTCTCCCATATTTATAACGAGCCCCTCATTCCCCTTCCCTTGTTTGCTTAATTGCTTAGCGAGGGCCTCGGTTCTGGCAGCCTTGACGCCATGGGAAGCATAAGAGGGTTCTCACACAGCTTCCACCCTCGCCGTTCGATGGCGTTCTACGTCACACCAGCGGTAACTCAGGACGTTCCACGTCCGCCGCTTACGAACGTGGGTGGCGCTGATGAACACTCTCAAGGTTAGGTTATTTGTTAACATAAATACCCCCGAAAGCAGAAGGTTTGACAGCCGTCGCCGTAGCTCAGAGGTAGAGCACCGGACGCGTAATTCGGAGGTCGTGGGTTCGGATCCCACCGGCGGCATGTGGTTGTTTTTTCTTCTGCTTTTCTAATCAATTAGCTTTAAGCGACAACATATTCTGTAATATTCTTACTTGATCAACACCACAAAAGAAATAAAAAAAATCCCCTGTGCTCCTTGGTTTCTGTGGCTGTTGGCTTCTCTCATATATATATATATATATATATATATATATATATATATATATATATATATATATATATATATATATATATATATATATATATATCAAAAATTATTTCTTGGCAGCCGATTGATTAATATAAGATAAAGTCACCAGAACTTGAAAAACATAACAAGATTTAATTCACGACGTTTCGGCTGGAGGCTGGTCCTCCAGGTTTATGACGCATCATGATAGAGAAACCCAGGAGCCTTATCTTATTTACAAATTTGATACTTTTTCTTCTGATTTAAACGAAAGTCCGAGTGTACTGTCTTGTCTGTCCCGCCAACAGTTTTGTTTTTCACATGCGTGTTACCATTTATAAATTTTCACGTTTTTTTGTATCTTTCGTTTTCATTTCTAACTGTATCCACGTAGCCAGGTGTGTTCTGTGTGCGGTTCCTAGTCATAATAAGCTCTTGGTAGTTGCTGGCTTAAAAGCCTCCGATCAACAACGAAATTGTTTACTCTGACGAAGGCCGGACCCTGGCCGAAACGTTAGAAATATCCCTCTTCTTACACCTATATATATATATATATATATATATATATATATATATATATATATATATATATATATATATATATATATATATATATATATATATATATATATATATATATATATATATATATATCTCACCCAACGAAATCGTTAGATTTACTGTGGGCTGGTGTTTTCACTAGTTAATTACTGTAGCTGCTTTCGTTGTTTTTTGTTTTTTTTTTGCTGCTGCTGCATTGTCTAAATTCCATTTACACATGATGCATCCCTCACACAGGACAGATGCAGTCTTGTTGTAATCTGTTGAAGTAAAAATTCATTTCCCGTCGCCCAGTTCATCCCAGAGTACTGAACCGAGCATATAGGCCGAGCTCGCGCGCGCCGCATTTTGGCGCGGCGGGTTTCTCCATACAATTCCTCTTCCGATCATAAAGCTACAGTGATTGTATATTCCCCTCAATCAAAAGCCGCTATATGAAGTGGGGCTGCGCTTTCTTATTCCCCGCCTTTTCTCTGAATGCGTCGGAAAAAGAGGCCTTCGATACAAATGGGGCCTTAAGCAAAACTGATGCGACCGAGCACGAGAGGAACAAAGAAAAGATGACGGGTCTAGATTAAACCGGAGAAAGCTGCATAGGGGTGCAGAGATTGCGCCAACCCGCTGGTATAATGCGCATAAACTGCGACTGGGAAGGAAAGCGCCCGAGAGAGGGCCTTCATCCATCCAGGCGCTTATTTCGTCATTGGGAAGTCCAAATCTTCATTTCAGAGCTGGAACTATGCGGGCCGGCGCGCAACAGCTTGGTTCTTCAATGAGCGACAGCGGGGAAATGAAAGGGGGAGGCGGAAAGGAGCAATGCGCCGCCGTTGTATGCAAAATAAGCTGCGTCATTTCTTGGCGTTTCTTCTTCCCGCCGCACGGGCCGATCCGACATGCAACCCCCTCCTCCTCTTTGGCTTCATATTTTTTGTGCTGGGCTAGTGCTGGCTGGTGTGCGCGAGGCCCTCTGTGTGTTCTTTTTCGCTTCTTTCTCTTTACATTACGCAGTGGGGGCGTATTCTCCACTCTCTCTCTATCTCTCCCTTTTGTTTCTTTCGCCCGCGAATGATGAAACTGGGCAGGGAGAAACGTTCTCCCCTATATTATTGCCGGCCTCTGAACCGCATTTGATATGGAGATATGTCCTCGTGAAGGATTTTATTTCCCTATCCATTTCGGAGTAATATCGAGAAAGTCTGCAACGCGCGCAGCCCTCGGGGCGCAGATCGACTTTCGCATTTGCCGCTCGCTATTCCTTTGATTTGTCTCCTTGAAGGGCTTTTTCTCTGGTCTTCCTTTTCCTTTCTTACTCCCCCCCCCCTCCCCCCCCCCCCCCCCCCACTTCTTTTCTCCCCCGGCCTTCTCTTCCCAGCGTCCCGCTCTCTGTCCTCTTGAAAAACGCGAAGAGCGTGCCGCCGGCTAGGAGATTTTCCTCGGCCTCCAGTCGCGTGTGCATGTCGCTTTGATACACAGGCGGCCGCTGTTCTGCCTCGTCAGTGCTTTTTGGCGACAGGCGGTACCTCTTGGCCCACGGCCTCCCCATTCTCCCTCTCCTCCGCGTTTTTGACTGCTGACGCCGCTACGAATCTGGTTCATTCAAGACAATATCAAGGCTGATGCGCGCCCAATTCGCGACGCTCCGGTCGTTCGCTCGAAACGAACGGCTCTGAAACTTCGTGCGTTCTAAGGAGTGCTGCAGCGTTGGGAAAAAGCCATGTTGCAGCAGGGGGCGACTTCTTTCCCACTTCTTTCCGACACTGTTCCCACTTCGAGTTATAGATCAATTCGCTCTCGCCCTACCATAAGCTTGCCGTCCCGGTTAGCTCAATTGGTAGAGCTACTGCTCCGGTGTAGCGGTGGTCCCGGGTTCGAACCCCGGACCAGGACGAATTTTTCTTTAACTACGAAGTTTCTGTGAAAGCTGTATAGCTTTCCTTTGTGGCCGTATGGCTGCGCTCGGGTGGACGTCAATGAGTAATTACTCCCTTATTACTTTTCTCTGTTAACGCGTTTTAACTCAGACGTCCTTTCAGAGTGATCCCGCAATATCGGGTACGACTCACTCTGAAATAGATAACTATATCGAAATGGAGAGTTCTGAAACTAACGGTTAGCGAAGAGGCTATGTTCCCAACCGGTTCTTTCTCTCTCTCTCTCTCTGTATAGTATGGCACAAGCCGAGCAAAAACTTGATCAAACAGGGCGACAATTTTTTTTTATTGCGTGATTACAAAAAATGTTTACAGCGCTAAATCGACAAAAATTAGGTATGATTTCATGGGGAGAGGTGCAACAACCTGCGATTCTGTGGCGATGCAGTCCTGCTAAACAAGTCGGAGATGAATTACAGCCAATGACTTCATAATCTGGATGCGGCTTCAGGACTTTAAACCTGTGAATGAAACATACCACGAATGACACCCTGTATAGGGCAAAGTGGCAAAGTGCAATGATAGGGATGAAAATTTATTTTATTTTATTTTTTAATTTCAAGTTCATTTATTTCACAGCACTGCATGCACACCGGGTTGGCCCAAGCGGGAGGGGAAAGAAACAAAAACTCCAACGGCACGTGAAAAAAGACATTACTTTGCATGTGACATGCATTCAAGGGAAAATTTAAAAAAAAGGTAAGGAGACGAAGAAAAGCACCTGTAAATACTGAAACTCAGAGTATAGAAAAGTCAGCGCCTTTCTAAAAGCAATTAAAGCAATGAAAACAAAAGCAATTATTCACAGTTTTGGGAAATGAGCAGCAAGTTACGATGGGCAATGATGCACTGGATATGGTCATGGAGTGCATCTATCGAGGCAAAATGCGCACGGCATATCTGGATCATGAAAGAAAAATTGGCAGAATTATAAGAATAGCGTGGTGTGCATTTAGCATTCGCTGACGAATTCTGAACAATGGCTTGCCATCATCGCTCAGAAAGAAAGCCATAACGCTGATATATCGAGCCTGTACTCGCCCACAAAACCGAAGGTTAAACAAGCTCGAAATGAGAGTAATTGTACGGTATTCGGGGATGTAAAAGAAAATGACCGGTGTCACGTTACAAAACAGAGAGAACGCAGGTGAATTCAGAAACAAGCACAAGTTGTGCATATTTCAGCACAAGTTAAGAGGAAACTAACTTGGTCAGGGCATATAATGCGTATAACTCATAGCCGATGACACCTTAAAGCGACAGAATGAATACGGCTTCGTCCTCCGTGAATGACTCATACCATTTAATTTTCTTGACAATAGTGTGTCGTAGCCAAAACCGTTCGCTTGCTGGACAAATAGAATCGCGAGTGGACCGGAGTGATAAAAGAGATGGGAACCGGAGAGTTGGCGCTTTCTGGAATGTGCTGCGATCTTTCGTCATGTGGCTCATGCGGCCGTGGCAGTAGTACTCTTATGAACGACAGTGTGGATGCGATGCGACGTGGCTGTCTCTGTCTCAATTTGAAACTATATATATTTTTTTTACACACGACCGGAAATTTTGTGTGCCAGCGCCGGAAGAAGGTCATGTACGCGAAGGGGCACATTGTACAAACTTGGCTACCTGTGGAAAGACCAACGACTTCCACACGAAAGAAAGTACTGCTAATACGACGATCAACCGACTTCCTATCGTGTTTGTTTAATTATTGAGTTGATCTGTTATTCCTTGGCCACTGGTGCGCGTGTTTTGCATCGTTTTCCACGACCGTGTTACGTGAGTGGTATTGAACAGCTAGCTGTTTTTTATAAGGTTCATTGCTGGTAGTCTGAACTGCTGCGTAGTTTAAGACACATTTTATGTAGCCGTTGTTCTTTAGTTTTATCTGTTCATAAATGCGACTGTGTCATTGCGTAAAGTGCAGTAATTGTTCACAATCTTTGTCATGAGTTGACACCAATCTTTATTGGCGTCAACGACACCAATAAAGATTGGTGTCAACTCATGACAAAGATTGCGAACAATTACTTCACTTTACACAATGACAAACGACACCAATAAAGCATTAAAACTCTCTGCCGCTTCTCCTGTACCCTCAACCCCCCCCCCCCCCCCCTCCCCTCCCCAAAGTTTCAACAGCTGGGGAAACCCCTGGCTGTCTTTTCTTCGCCCCAGGGAGGCAATGATATGCCTGAGAGGAATTTTGCATGCTGGCATTATCTGTGTGAAGCCTCGGTGAGTGAAGCCTCAACCCTCCAGAACCACCCCCCACCAGCCACCTTCCCACCCCACCTCTTGCCATTGGGTAAAAACATTCATTAGAGTAAAAACCGTCAAAGCAATCGTCCAAGTGGGCATTTTGGCGGCCTGTTGGTGCATATTGTCAAGTGAAGGAAGCAGATCTAACGACAAGGACGACACGGCGCCTGTGTAGTCTTGTCTCGTCCTTGTAGTTATCCCTCACTCAACAAAGTAATCATGGAGGGTAAATCCAACTGCTGTCGCATCCGTCGTGTCATCTGTCATGATCGTCCGGTCAGCTTTTTTTTATTGTTCGCTTTACTTTGAATACTGCACTTAAGAAAGTTGTGGCGATATCGAGGTTGCCCTTCCCAGAGCTAATTTATCGGGGACAACTTTGTTTGCCAATGAAGGAAAAGCTACGAGCGCGATCCTTCAGCTTCCAGACCTGCCTGATATTTCCTCTTGGTCGAGCGAGAGCAGCAGTCTTAAGGAAGCCGCCACCTCACACCCATATATTTCCCTTAAATACCAAGCAGAGTTATCCCGAAATGAACCGCTTCCTTAGTGTCTTCTCCCTCATTTCAGTGCTGCGTTTACCATCCTGTCGTATGTCAGGATCACTGCCGTTCTTAGCGCGTACAATAAGACGCACTACCGGCGCACTATTAAGGTGTCGCTATTTGGCCTTCGCGCGCGAAGTCATCCCGTGGCACTATATGCCATCGGCTCCAAGTCGACCGAGATCATATCCGGCAATAAAATGCTTTTGTGGGGTTCCTGAATGCTGTTTTGCACAGGCAACATGAGACTCTTTTTCCAAGCGTTTAACCCTGAGAAAGTAAAACTCCAGGCTGGGAGGTATATGCATCCATAACAAGGCCTTTGGGTCCCGACAGTGTCGAGATTCGAACCAGTACCAGCATAAGAGATGGATGCTCTTCCACTAGCCTTTGCTCTACCAGGCCGACTGGATAATCCCAAAGATATCGAGGCTCGCTTAAGTGATGAAGATGAGAGAAAAGAATAAAAGTGCCGCAAAATTCGAAAATAATAGTTACATAAGCCGGAACCTTCATGTGAATGCAACAAAGAAAACAAAACCAAATGAGAGTTCGTCGTTTATCTAGAACCACCTCATTCCCGGAGATGCTGCTGAAGCGCCCAGTACCAAAAAAAAAAAAAAAAAGGCGGACAATAATACGTTGGACAGAAAGCAAGCAACAATGAAGAAAAACCCGCATGCAGCGTTAAATGTCCGATATAATGTCTCCAGAATGCAGCATATTTACACCACGTATGCCAACATTACCAGGAATTCGGGACAGAGCCCAGCTAGGGCCGTTAGGCCTAGCGGCCTATATAGAGCTTCAATGGCAGCCACTCGATCATTCTCGTTCTTTCTTCCGTCACGGATGGTATCAACGCGCTATTTTCCAAAGTTCGAAACCATGCGCCACGTGTTAGCAGCCAAGGGAACTATAAGCGCTTGACCCGAACTCCTTGTAGTGATCACGTGATGAAGCTATTTGAAAAGTTACGCAAGGCGGAAATAAAGAAATGAAGTTGGTCCCGTTAGAAGCGTAGAGACCTTTTTTACAGAAAATGCACCACTTTTTGTATAGAAGTATATAGATCTGTCCCTATATGAACCTTGTTTCGGGTTCTTCGGCAGACCTTTAGTATCCTGGGACACCTGATAAATTCACAGCCGTCATCATTTTGTTTAATCCACCGCTGCCTAAGTGCCAAGTCGTTGAAGAGGCAACTTGAGACGCCAGGAAACAATTCAAAGCTTTCACGCTGTGCTACTGGAGTGAGGCTTTATTAGACACTCTTGTTGGAAAGCAGACCCCCGCATGTACGACGTATACGGCGCTCTAAACCGCACAAAATGAAGGCAGCCCTATAACACCGAAGCTCGTCATAAAGACTAGCTGCTCGTGGAATAGCGGTCATAAATATGAAGTAGCGGTAAAAGGATAGTCTTAAAGACGTTGTAGGTACAGGTTTTATGTCAAGTAAGTGCGCACTAACAACGGTAAATGTGGCGCTGATGCCGCCTGAGAACGTCGGGAAATGAAGCCACCAGAGGCGTCATTTATGGGGCGACAGCTTTGTGAACACAAGCCTTAAGGGTTCACATATACTGCCGCGATGCTCGGAGGGGCACTTAAAGATGCCGTTGCTTTCCCTCTCCTTAACTTCGCTGTCTTTCATGCACTTCGTTTGTTACTTTAGCGTAAACACATCTCTTAAGTTCCTCCTGACTTTGCGCTCTGCAGAAAGGTATACATTAGGTATTTTCGATGTAGATTTTAAGCAACACTTCTCATCATTATGACGAGCTGACATGGTACCCAAGGAACGGTTGTAATAAACTGTCTATATATTTTCCAGAAGAACAAAATAGGAAAAACGTTTAGGAAGAGAAATAATTAAAGAAAAGTGACGCTATCCATACTCATCGTTAGTTTTTGGCGCCCAACCAGGAGTATTTCTATGGTTCTTTTTGGTTACGGTAGAGGTGACGTCTTTGCCAAAACTCACCTTACTGCTTCTCGTGTTATCAGCGGACTAGGGGGAGAGGGGGAGAGATTAAATGTAGAATACGTTTAGTTTATTGCTTTTTTACGTGCGCCACCACCAAATTTAGTTTAAGCAAACACAGGCATACAGCTAGTGCGACAGTCAGCTATATAAAAAAAAGGAAGCTGTCACAAATCCAGTTCGCGCTAGGGCTTGAAACACAGCTGTATAGCAGTATTTAGTTGCTTCATATTTAACCGTTGCCGCTAATAACTGACCGTCTGGAAAAGCCGCAGTGTTTTTTTTGTTATTTAATCCCGGAAATGGTGGCGTGTCCTAATAGCCCCGCTGAGCTCAGGAATATCAACGAGGAAGAAAAGCCGCCAATTCGAGATCGCAAATTCTCGTGCACCGGACCAGCAATGTTTCACGTGGCGTGAGTACGCCGGTACCGACAACGTACTGAGCTCGCCAGTGTTCCTGCGGGCTGTTTGGAGCGCTCGATTTTGATAAAATCTGTTACAAGCTTGCGTCGACGAGAGATGGCGATTCGAAGCACGTAAAAAAGTGCCTCGCAGCTGTTTCCCTCCGTAACAAATTGAGCAGTTTTCGCGGCAGCAACGAAGCGACGAGAAAAAGAGGGCGCCGGGGCGGCGAAGCTAGCAGCGGTGTCAAGTGCAAAGAGGGGGAGCGCATGCAGAAGGCGACGCAAGCCGATGCGCATTATCGTCGCAGGTTCAGTTTATCAAAACTTTTACCGTCTCCTAATGACAAAATGAACGCCTTGACGCCTACTCTTTTTTTTTTCCTCACCTTTTGTCGCCTGCGGCGTCTGCTACTGTTTTCTTTATAGGGCAAGGAAAACCTGCCACGCAGTCACATCGTTGTAGGAGCGCCACGTTCTTATAAACTTCCATCATAAGCCTGTGTCAACGTGCGGCTGCGCAAAAAAAGCAGTAACAAACTCTCGAAAAGGGCGATCCCCGAGGCAGAACCGTGCCAGTGATGAAGTACACAAAAAAAAAAGAGAGAGAGGAAAGGTTAACGGTAAGCAGGGTGTGAAGCGTAGAATAGCAGAGAAAGAACGGGAGACTGAGTTAGGGCGAGAGGACTCTGGCCATAATAATGTCACGCGATATCAGACCCCCAACAGGGAACATCTGACGCTTCGTTACACCGAGCCTATTGTCATTGTAATGACCCTCTTCCGTACCTTCACGCGGCGCCCTCTACCGAGCGCTCTCTGGGCAGACATGCATGGCTCTTTTTAAGCGCCTGTCGCCTTCTTTGCTTCGGCGCTCATAAGCGGCTGCTCGCTTTCTCCCTGCAGTCCATAGCCGTGTTCGAGCGAAAAGGCTGAGCGGGAGGGAGGCGGTATACGCCACTCCATACGCGACGTGCTTCGGGGTGACTTCTTCTGGTTAGCCTTTTGTGCCTGTTGTTTGCCTAATCTGGAGCACCCGTATCTGTTTCTAGGCTGGCACCTACTCCCCATCTCTCTTTTTTTCACTCCCTCCCCGTTTTCCGCCCCAATAAAAACACAAACGGCGCCGCGAGCGGGATCTGCGGACACTGCGGCGCGCGTCCCTCGTGAGCGCCACGTGTCGCCAACCGGCTGCGCGGAGGCTACCGGATCCGGCTAATCTGGATTAGCGTGTAAAACGGGGGCTCTCCTCAGCAGCGCGCTCCCCCGGATCAAAAGAGTGCGCTCCCCCGCCCACTGGTGCGCCCGC
The DNA here is from genome assembly GCF_055824585.1 of Amblyomma mixtum. Taxonomy (NCBI): domain Eukaryota; kingdom Metazoa; phylum Arthropoda; class Arachnida; order Ixodida; family Ixodidae; genus Amblyomma; species Amblyomma mixtum. Next base: position 88,316,986 of record NC_143014.1, on the reverse strand, counting down.
GTTTACAAACGCCTCTTCCGACGGCTGCCGCCGCGCGCAAATCCGGCCGCAGGGGAGAGACAAAACGGAGACGTATGGAAATAACGGCGCGCCATCGACATCGGCGCCTCCTCCCGCGGGCCGCGAATGATGGGCGCGGATCAGCTGCGCGGACAAGCCTCCCCGCGGCGCCGAGCCTGTAGTCCTCTAATCGGGGGCTCATCGGGGCCCCGCCGACTGCGCTGCAAGCGAACAACTAATGACGACCCGCGTGCGCCGATAGCCCGCAGGGCGACAGTGATTAGTGCGGCCTCCCCGCTCCGGCGAAAGGTCCAGTCCACCGGCTACTTGTCCCCGGCTGCGAAATAAGGGAAAAAAATATATACTAAAGGAGCAGGAATTTTCAGAACGGCATCTCGAATTGTGAAAGCAACTGTTCAAGGTGCGACTGCATGCTCCTCGTTGGCAGTCACTAGAACAGTGATACTGGAGCCATACAGGCATCGATGTTTTTCACCTTTCCATGGGGCACTAAAGCTGGGTGAATAGTGCGTTGCGTATTCAGTGCTTTGTTGTGTGATTTTTTAATTATGATTTTAAGCATTTATTCCTGATATTGAGAGAGACTGGGCAACTAAAATTGCATCGCGCTATTTATCACGATACAGATATTGCTATTTTAATATATCCGATGAACGGGATTTTCAGTGCACCGAACCTTGCGTCCCGGCTTCTTTCTCGCATGTCCCGCGAGAGTCGCAGCACCTGTCAGCAATACGAAGAAACTTGGGAACCTTCTTAACCACATTCTTGAAAAAAAAAAGACAATGCGATAGTGTTTAATTTGCCTGCAATGGTGCCTCAAATGAGTGCATAATGTTTTCCTTGCGATTTTCCCGCCAAAACTCCGGTTGAAACAAATTCCATTGCAGTTATAGGTATGCATGAGTCATTACCTTCTTGATTGTTCGAGTACCTCCCATTGGATTATCCGATGGGATTGTATTAATCCGACCCACTCATCCACCTTAATCCAATTTTTTGGGTAGGCTTACTTTGAAAATTTTGGGTGACCTTTGGAATTTTTTGAGGTGGGTCAACTTCCAAATTTTGGAGGTCTTCAAATTTTCAAATTTGGCGGTACACTATGATTGGTCCACTGGTATTGATAACGTCACGACCCTCTGAATCTCATTCGTAGGTCGCGGAGAGTCCTCATACCACTGCTGGCGCATTGGCGCAGCGGTTAAGAGATGCCCCGACAGGTGGAGCGGTGAGAATTTTGAGATCCAGCTTGCTCTTACCGAGCTCCATAGATCAACTGCCATTGGGTAAAGCACCCGGTCCTGATGGTTTAGGAGCCGCCTTTTACTTCAAGTCAGAAATCGCCCTAATTCTGCTGAAAGTTATTGTCGAAGCGTACGACAAAAAGCGTACGCCATTGTCATTCACAACATCCCACACTGTACTCATACCGAAGTTTGCTGAGCCAGAAAAACGCCTGTTGGTGGGGTCTTGTCGCCCGATAAGCCTCACCAACGTAGATTATAAGATATTCATGAAGATTCTGGCAAAGCGAATTCAGGGCGTCATAACCATGCCAGTGGGGAGTCATCAAACTTGCGGTATCAAGGGTCGGAGCATAGCCACTAATATACACATAGCGCGGAGTGTGCTTGAATGCTGCGATGCACTAGGCGACAGGGTGGCAATGATGCAGCTAGATCTCGCAAAGGCCTTTGACCGTGTATCTCACGAGGTTCTGTTCAGCTTGCTAGATCAGGCTAATGCGGACTGTGTAATAACGGAGGGCGTACGAATGGCGTACGCGAACTGCACAACACGCGTCATTGTTAATGGGGAGCTGACGGAAAGCCTACACGTACGATCTTCATTGAGGCAGGGATGTCCTTTGGCACCCCTCTTGTTTGCAATCTATCTTGAACCCCTTTGTCTGGCTATACTAAACTCTGAGTGTATAACTGGCTTCAGGTTACTGGTTACTGTCAGGCATGTTAAAATCTTAGCTTATGCTGACGACATCGCCGTGTTCTGCTCAAGTAAACAGAGTATCTGTGAAGCCACGGCTGTTGTTGAGAAGTTTTGCAAATGCACCAGGGCGCAAATAAATTGGGAGAAGAGTTATGGATTCTGGCATGGGGACTGGGAGGAAACGCCAGACTATAACTCCCGACTTCGGTGGGCCACAACTACGACGACGTATCTTGGAGTACCGCTGAAGTCTTATAACAACCCCAAACCATACCGGAATGAACAGGTGGCAATGGCAAAGGAAAAGGCCAGTGGGTGGCAGGGGCGACCACTATCAATGTTCTCGCGCGCCACTGTGTGCAACCTGTTCCTCATCTCCAAGATATGGTATGTCATGAATGTGTTGAGCGCCTCGCGGATCAATATTCAAAGGATCCATCGGGTTTTTGCTGTATTTATTTATGCGTCGACATGGGAAAGAACTAGTCGAACAAACTTATTCTTGCCCGTGAAGAGAGGAGGTCTCGGTCTTGTTCATTTATTTGTACGACAAATCGTGTCCCGCTTTACGTTTCTTCGCGACCAGAACGATATTTTTCTTCGCACAGTTATGCAAGTTCGTTTATGTCGATTGCTACCAGGAGTTGTAGTATGCTCTGTTGAAAACATGCGTGGTACAGTGAGAGGTTATCTGCGTGAAGTTTTGCTGACGTTCAGAATGTTACAAGTGCGATTTTCAATGCAGTACCTCTCCAATGTCACTAGAAAAAAACTGTATAAAGATTTAATTGAATCAATGCTCCCTGTACCCATTTACCGATTGTCAAACTGCGGTGGCCCAGGAGCAGATGTGCTCAAAAGGGTTAAAAGAATGCCAGTTTACCGATCTTTGAAAACTTTCTTCTTCAAACTGCATACCGGAACTCTGTCGGTCAAAACATGGATGCATGATAAAGGACTCTTTGTCCCTTGGTCAACAGATTGTTTTCTATGTGAAAAACCTGAAACAATAGATCACGTGTTTTTAGATTGTTGGGATGCGGTTTTTTTTCTGGGATGTGCTTCAAAGAACCTTAAAGAAAGATTTACCGCTACACCCGCATGACATCAGGTTCTTACCGGTAAGAAAACAGGACATCCCTTATGACACTATTATGCTCCTTGGCCTCCATAGTTTATGGAAAACAAGGACACAATTCAACGATGCAGAAGTAGTTGTGAGATCTCCACGCGAGCCTTTCATTGAAGGTGTCATACGTCTGAGGGAAGTGTATCAGGCACTGCCTGATCAGCCAACTTGGTTAAATGTGTTGGATGACTTGGTTGAACTGAAAAAATTTCAACCTGCCCTGTCAGTGCAAGTGTTGCTGACAAGTTTTACTTGTTTGTACCCGTTGTGAAAATGCAGTAAAGAAAAAAAATAGGCTTATGCACAGCGCTACGGTGGGAAGGTGGTAATTGCATTCTATTTATTTGAATTAATGTCCTTGCCACGTGCTACGGGGTCAGGGCATCTCACAATCCTTTGGCCAGGTTGCCATGTGCCATGGTGGCGAGGTCACGATGACGTCGCAAGATCACATGACGCCTCTCGACCAATCATTAGTTTGCCTGCCATGGTTTGCCGGTTGTGATGACGTCACAGACCCACGTGACCTCTCTCGATCAATCAGGGAATTTCGTGACAGAGAAGCAGGAAGTCTTTTTGTGAGACGACAACCTAAACGCTATTTCATTAAAACCAAAACGCAATGCAAACCGGAGCTCTGAGAAGCAGGAGCGATCCATTTTTATATATATCGGGTGTGACACCTAAGACGTCGCGAAATTTTCGGACATAGTCTTTTTGAGTTAGAAGAGCGCTTTGTTCGGAATGCGCTATCAGCGGTATATAGTACATCACAGTACAACTAAGACGGGCTAACTTGTAAGCTGGTTAACTACTATTGAATACCTGCTTTTTATTACTATTTGGCTCCGTATTTATTGATAGACATGTAGGCCACCGTAAGTAATGCCCATTTCAGTTTTTCGAATTTCGAAAATGCAGTCACGCTCGGCGCTGTGGCCCAACAAATTTTGGCTATTTCGACGAGTTATATGCACTGGAGGCGTTGCTTTGCCTGCAAGCTTTTCGAAAGCGCGTGTATTTTGACGTGATGTAGGCAAAATTTGTTGAGCCACAGCTCCAAGGGAAGCCGCGTTTTTCAAATTCTAATAACTTATATCGATATTACTTACAGTAGGCTACACGTCTCTCAGTAAAGAATGAACCTAACGGTAATATTTAGAAAGTTAGCTCAATATTAGTTAACCAGCCTATTAGCTAGCTTATTCTGATGGCTACTAGTAAACATGTCTTAGCTGTAATCTGATGCGTTACACTGCTGACAATTCTTTGATGAAAAACGCGCTCTTCTAAAACTCAAAAAGCATTTTTTTTTTAAATTACCGCAGTGGCAGTGGCTTTGGTGTTAGGCTGCGGATCGCCGCGGGCTCGATCCCGGCTGCGGTGAGCATTTTTTCGATGGAGGCGAAATAAAAAAAAAAAAACGCCTTTGTGCTGTGCGATGTCAGCGCACGTTAAAGGGGACATTGAGGTAAACTATACCATTTTTTTTTTTTTTTTTGCAAAATCCGATAGCTCGTCATTTCGTGTCCTTGTCGTCGCTTGACAGGAGGCAAAGGATGCATTTATTGCTAAGAAATTTAGATTCGAAGTTGAAAAACTTTTTTCCGACAGTCTGATTCAAGATTTGGGCTCTTTGATGACGAAAGACCCGAAAAGTGACGTAAACTAAAGTAAACGCGGACTCCGTGAGCGCAGGCGACGAGCGGTGCAGCCTAGCAGCAGCCGAAATGAAAAATACTGCCGGCCGTACGTTGAAGGCCTCTATCAGCCGTCGCTACCGTCTCTTCGTTTACGTCTGCACCAACGTTACGACGGATTCCGTTCCCGATCCCGACAACGAAGTTCTCGCAAAGAACTGCGGCCAGAGCCGAGGCGGCGGGTCTGGCAGGATATTCCAAGCGCCGGGGAGTCGGCAGCGTGGGCAGCAAGCCAAGCTACTGGTGCGGCAGCTGTCACTACCGAGCCACCATCACAACTGATGAGCAGAGACTGGTACGTGCGAACATAATTAAATTATGTAATAATAGTCCTTTGTAGCGCTGGTTATGCAGTTTAGCGTCTTGGTAAATTGACGAAGCGAAGACGCCGAGCGGTAGGTTTGCTAACGTGAAGGTTGTGCAACATTAGCTAGGCAGAAGTGTTTTCTTCGTCGCAGGCGCGTGCCGCGGCATGAACTTCGTCCGAGGAGCACTAAGAGGGGCACTTGTAGATCCTCTGCAGTTCCGCACTTGTAATCGAAGCGCGTCAAAAACGAAATCACGAAGGCACGCAAAGCGCATAGCCGTGAAGCACCAAAACATGCCGAAACTCAGCTGGCCGCCTGTTGGGCATGTCGGCAAGTATAGATTTTCTTTGACTTCCAACATTTGTCTCCTTTCCGGCTTCCTCGTCTGATAAAAGTGCACTAGCGATTTCAAAGCATAACTTATAAACTTCAATATCCAAACGCGTGACCTTCATGCACGTTTGACAGCCTCAGAGATCCGTGGTTATTTTCGGGTATTTCGTCGTCGCGCTTGTACTTGTGAGATTGGCCTGTGGCAGCGATACCTGCATTCTAGTTCTGGCTTTTTTTTTACTTTACAAGAGCTTTGTTTTCAGTAAAAGTGGTCATTTTACGGTTAGGAGTTGGTATTCTATCGATAAAAGCGAACTTCAATTTCTCCTCAGTGTCCCTTTGAAGGACCCCTGGCGGCGTAAATTATTCCGGAACCCTCCACTACGGCGTCTCCCATATACCGTGTGTCACTTCTGGACGTTAAACCACACAATTTAAAATTCCATTTTGACATAGAGTGATTTGTGTGTGCTTTGCTGTGATCTGCGTCACACCTGCGAAAGAGAGAGAGAGAGAGAGAGAGAAAGAAGAACGGAAAGGCAGGGAGGTTACGCGATCCCTTACTAAATACTGCTGATTATCAGCACTTAGCGTATAAATGGAACGTCCGTTCGTGTAAAACCAGGCAGTGTGAGGTATCAATGACGCGACTGTGGTGCAGGATTCCCAGTTTAAATGTATACCTATGCAGATGTGGGTGGTCACCGACAAACCTATGGGTGGTCACCGACAAACCGACAAACCGGGGACGTTGAATCTGTGGACCATTTCCTTCTCTACTGTCCAAAGTTCGCACTTCAGAGAAAGATTTACCTGGAGGTCCCTCTCTCCAGGTTAGGGCTCCCGTTATCTCTGCCAGTGTTGTTATCGTTCGGTGCGAGCGTCAAAGGATTTTCATTGGGTTCAATTTGTGGGAATCTCCATGATTACATAATTGCAACTGGTAGGTTGATTTCCTAACTCCTTTAAAAGTCTTGGAGTTTTCTTTTTTTTTCGCCAAAATGTTCTTTGTTATTTGACTTCAAATATTCTCCTGTCGTTTTTCATGAATACATATTTCAAAATTGACGTTTGGCTGCGATATTTTGTCGTAATCCTATGGAAATTTCCTTATTTATACCACTATACCTTGGCCAATCCCCCCCCGTGGGTATGTGCCATTACAAAGAGGAGGAAGAAGAAGAAGAGGAAGAAGAGGTTAACTACGTCGCTCATGAGGTACCCAAGAACAGTTGATACGTCCTCATGACGAGGATATGTGCGCTCTTTCAAATACTGCGAGTCCCTTTGACGAGTGCGCACATTGAAACAATACCACGCATTTCGATACCACACCCAGTTAGGAAAATCCGCACGTAATCAGTGCACCTTGATCAGGCAATAGTTATACGTACCCGCACGACGTCGGTTATGGGCTTGCACCGCACTGGTCATGTGGTAGATCGATCGATGTTGCAAGCGCAGAATATCTGGACAACGCTTCTAGTTACCGCCGCGCTGCCACTGCCACTGCCATCCATTCGTTCTGCGTTTTTAAATGATCGGCGGCAGTACGAGTTAAGAGACAGGCTCGCCTATGTCGCCAGCGCTTCTTTATGTAGCCGCACGCGAGTGTGAGAACGCGGCCTAGGTTAGGCCTAGGCGGCCTAACGCATCGCCTACAGCGCCGTGGCTGCAGCCCCAACCAACGAGACCATGGAATATAGGTCCCCTCATTGTCTCTCAAGACCTCTTCAATAAAGATGTTCACTCCTGATCCTTCTCAAGCAGAGAGGTACGCTGAATGCGCTGCCCAGCACGACACCTTTAGCATACCATGTACCGTATTACCGTTACCGGTACCGGTACCGGAGTACCGGAGTACCGGGTGCCCGCCCACCACCGCTGATCCCGCGCTGATTGGTCCCGATGCTACACGCGCGCGCGCAGATGCCGGGTACGTGGCGCCATCTGGCGCCGACAAGGCGATCTGCGCATGCGCATTGGCTGCGCGCGGGCGCCCGGTACTCCTGTACCGGTACCGGTAACATGGTACACGGTATGCTAAAGGTGTCTTTATAAGCGGCTGAATGCGGCGGCTCGTAATGCACTGAAAATGGTGAGGGACGCTGGGCGAGCTGTTCAACAGGAAGAGAAGCGGCTGCTGGCAGCGGCTTTTCAAGCGTCGATAGGAAGGTCATGCGTGCTGCCTGGGTCCAAGAAAAGAAACCGACAAAGGTGGCGGTCCATACAGCAGCCAAAGGAACTAGTCAAAATTCGTGGGACACGGAAGCTCCGCCTCAAGGGTATGGCGTGATAGCGCTAATGACACTCTTCGGCGGCCTGGTGTCCTCTTTACATATCACTCCGCAGACACGGACGCGGTCGGAGAAGACAAGACCTCCCTTCAACCAAGTCGAACGAACGTGACTGAATGGCCTAGAGAGGTAGCGTGTCTGAGCCGCGACCCAAGGGTCACAGGTCTGATTCCTGTTTAATTGCCCCAATTTTTTTTTCAGCGCATTACTTTACATTCTTACGTGTCATAAGACGTTTTCGTCACGTTGCAACTTTATAATCAAAATATATCTAATGTTTTAATCACTTTTCAATTCCTCTCGAACAATGTGCATTTTCTTGACAGTGCTCTCCGCTGATCTGGACCCTTACCGCAAGCGCTACCGCCACCCATGAGCCGTCATATAGGATGTGCAACGCTTTTCCCGCGTTGCGTTTCATGTTAACGCCCACTCTCAACGACCAGACTGCGTTTTAGAGCGCAGCGTCAGCGTAGTCGGCGCAGTCGGTATGACAAGCCACCTGACGACCGTGGCAGGTAGTATCAGAGCGAAACGCCACGTACCACGGCGAGAGCGGATAAATGGACGCCCGGAAGGTGGCTAGCAGTGTAGCACGCCACCTGCCAGCCGTGGCGTGAAAATACGTGAAGAGCTGCGCTTAAATTTCGCATTACCCGCTATCGTAATCTTCCGTAAATTATTTTTGTTCTGTCGACTGGAGCAGGGAGCCGCACCTATCCCATTGGAACGTTAGCGTCACCATTGCTTTCAGCACGCTTGTCAGCGTTCATGAGACATCTGAGGCTTAAACACACTCATAGGAAGCACTTCTTTATTGTAGATGAAGATGAATGGCCCACAATCCCTTTTCCTATACCCTATCCCGGTGCTATAGAGTTTCACATTTGAATGAGGTCCAGTATTGTATCTAAACTTGCCATTTCACGAGCTTAACACTTGTAAAGGTCAAAGGCGCTTGCAGTCCAGCAGAAGGCATCTTTGCTAGGGCAGGGCGAAGACAGAAGAGCTGTCGATGTCACTAGTCTGGATGTAAAATTCCCACGCAGCAGTAGCACGAGCGCGCGCCCAGTGCTGCCACACTGGAAATGTCTTCATTATTTCGCGCCCCAAGAGAGCGACCTGCTCGTCGCGGCGCTCGCCATCCTCCAGCCGCACAACTGAGGTCGCTCTGATCAGGTAGCTGATCCTCCACTGTTCATACTCGGTGCACGTCGCAATCAGGTCGTCCTTCATGTTGGACAGCACTTCAGACTCCACTCTCGACATGTGGTCGCGCATGCGCCTGCGCACTGCCCCTAAATTTTCTTCCTTAAGACGCAATTTGCAGGAAAGTACAAATCGATTGTGCATGCTGTCCGCCCGGTGCTTGAATTTCATCATTGCTCCAATCCAATGTGACTTTAAAGCTGCATTGATCTTCTTGAAAATCGGATCATCACCTACCAACTGCCGGATGTCGATTGAAATATCGAGAACATGCTGCTCCTCCTCCTGTTCTGGGAGATTGACCACTTGTGTCATCTTCGCTGCCTCATGCTGCGTTGAGAGTTAATTAAAAGACTAGCGCATAAAACTAGGACAAAGACAGAGAAGGAGACAGGACAGACTCTGTCTCTGTCTTTGTCCTAGTTTTATGCGCTAGTCTTTTAATTAACTATGTCAAACCAACTAGCCCAGCTTTCCGCCTTGATTGCGTTGAGAGCGCAGTAGTCGGTCCCGAAATCGTCGAAGTTCGCCGCATGGCGATCACTGGTCGGAGCGGGTTGCCGTGGAGCGGGTTGCCGTGGGACGAACAGTGGGCCATCTTGACGAACTGGACCGACAGAACACTACTTCAACGTCTTCTGTTTTCTGCTCTCGCGCGTGACTGCCACGATGACAATGTGGCAGCCTCCTTTGCTGCTAGCATTCGCCATCTACCGCAAGTGGCGCCGCTAAGTGGCAGCCGCAGTGTAACGCTACAGGGAGCCCTTCTTTTATGATGAATTACAAAAAAAAAACCGCGTTTATTTTTGTTTTAAAAAATGAGGCCAGCTCTGATTCTCCCATCCTGACAAGGCCCCTCGTACGATACGAAGTTTCACAGCAACTTGTCACTGCATGCCTCGTCTGCCCGATGTACACCTCTCGGCATGAAAGCTGGATCTTACGTCGAGCAGACGGAGTGGTACGTGAGCACGAGGTTAAGCATAACAATTCATTCTAAGGCCACGCCCGATCATTGTTGAAAGTGCAGAGGCTACTGGCTCCGATCCGAAGCGACTTACGTCGTATTTAACTATCCTGAACTGAGGAAGAGGGATCGTGAGCCACTCGCCCATTCATTGCTTTGCGTGACGCTGAAATCCGACATTGCGGCCGCTTGAATATGCAAAAGAGATGTTTTTTTTTTGTTCACCAGCATTCTTCAAGAGCGAAAGCACCAAGAGCTTTTCAGTACATAATTCGCTTCCTTGCGCTGAAATCCTTCATACAGCGCTCGCGTTGCTTGTTACTTCATCTGTGCCGCTTAAAAGAATATTGCCCTTTTGCGCTATTACCGTTCCCCATGTACAGTTTTTTTTTATTTTCAAATATCTCAAAATAATGACAGGGCTTACATCCTACGGACGGAAACTTTGGCCAAATTATAGCGGTCCCCCCTTAAATGAGAAGTCCATGTAGGATATGTATATGCGACAGCAAGATATTTAATACGGTCCTCCAATGTCAGCCTTTCTCTGCCACTTGTTACTGCTGCTCCGCTGCTGCCTCTTCGACGATGCCTTCGACCTTGATGAAGAAACTTGCGTAGTTCTCGAGCCCGGCACGAGTGCGGCGGCAAAGATGGCGGATGTCGTGGACCTTCTTCTCTAATATTTTCTTCTGGTCCACGAAGCGGCGAACTAGAGGCAATATATCGCATTGCCGAGCAGCTCCGCCAGCTTCACCATCACAGCTTGCCGGATCGGCCACGTTGAGGGGCTCCGGGTTACTGGGCCCGGCCTCAGCTGGCGCAGTCGTTGTTGAGCCCGTGGCGATGTTCTCTCTCACCGACACTGACGAACTGGAAGCCTGTCGTCTTTTTTCGCACACTCGCATCAGCCACCTGCTAAAATTCAGGTGCTCGCTGAACTTCCCGTTAATGAGGTCAGTGACCCGAGGCGCATTCTCTTTGAAAATTTTTTTAAGGGCGTTCTCAAGAAGGAAAAAGTTCCACTGCTTATCAAAGCCACGCCCATTGTCGACTTTAATTTTTCCTCGCTTTAACTCAGCGGGCCAAAGGTTGGCGACCACTTCGCAATAGACCTCTCCCGATGTCACATTCGAAAGTCCCTTAATATCTCTTCCCGTCTCTCTTCTCAGCCACATGCACAACTCGTTCGTACTTGCGTTGTTCACTGCTGGCTTCCTCACGTTGCGCTGCTTCAGCTCCATTCTCTTCGTAACGCTTCCTGGACCTCGGCTGTTTTCGTCGAAGCACTGTGCTTTGTCGGCAGAGCGAACGCCCCTTTCTCTTCCTCGCAAGTGATGACTCGAGCGAAAATGCAACTAATAAAACGTCTCTCTCTCTCTCTATTATCCTTGTCTGTTGCACTTGCTAGTGATTAGCGCACCATGCTGCAAACATACGCAATAAACAATTCTTTTAAAATGGAATAAAAATTTGAAACTGTCATTCACAGTGGTCATAAATTCCATGAATGACAGAAAGCGGCTCTACGAGCGCCGCTGGCGGAAAGCATCAGCTTCGGCAATTTTGCACTTGTCGTCTCCCGCGAGAAAGAAAAAGGACTAAGATATTTCTTCAAAAGCAGATATTTTTGCCCGAAAACGACAATAATAGACAGGCAGCGAATGAGAAGGAAAAATTTTGGAAATAATAATACCATAGTGGTGTGGTTTTCGCAGTGACCGCTTTAGATTCAGTATACAAGCTATACGAGGTCTGTTAGAAAAGTATCCGACTTTATTTTTATTTTTTTGCGAACACCTCATGGATATGAAACAAGCGCGCTTACAGCAGTCGACCTTGAACCCTCGTGCCCATGCACGAATTTTTTCCCGCCTGCCGATAGCGTCAGTCGCTGGGAAACAGCGTTTGAGTGAGGCAGTGGGCAGTGCTCTCGTCGGTTTTTTGTTGCAAGGAAAGTGGCGGAGCGAGAGGAGCAGCGCTACTACCTCAAATTTTGCCAGAAACTTGGCGATAGCCAAGTGGAAACCATTCGAAATGTTCAGACGGCTTTCGGTGATGATGCTATGAGCAGCACACAGATTAAGCAGTGGTGCAACTGGTTTAAAGACGGCCGCACATCCGCGGAGAGAGAGCCACGCTCCGGTTGGCCATCAACATGCCGAAATGACCAGGTAATTGCCGAAGTGAATGCTGTGGTGATGCGGGACTGTTGTGTGACTATCCGAGAAATTGCGGAAGAGGTGGACATCAGAAATTTTTCTGAACATTCCATTATCATCGAAGATTTGGCCATGGAGAGAGTTGCGGCGAAATTCGTGCCGAAGCTGCTGACGGTGGAGAAAAAGCAGCTTCGTGTTGAAGTCTCACAGGAGATGCTGGATTCCACAAACAGTTACCCTGACTTCACCGACGCTGTAATCACTAGAGACGAGTCTTGGGTGTACGGGTACGACCTGGAAACCAAATCCCAGTCGTCACAGAGGACGCATTCCACGTCACCAAGACCAAAGAAGGCCCTCCAAGTGTGCAGCAATGTCAAAGTGATGCTGACTGCTTTTTTGACTCCCACTGTGTGGCACACCACGAGTACGCACCCCACAGGGTCAAAGAATGACTAAAGAGTACTACAGGGATGTCCTCCATCGCCTACGTAGTGCTGTGCGGCGCAAGAGACCGGAATTGAGGTCAACAAGAAATTGGCGCATCCCTCGCGGCATTGCTCCTGCACATTCCTCGCACTTGATTCAGACTTTTCTGGCAAAAAACCAGACTCCTGTAGTTCAACAGGCTCCTTGCTCTCCTGATATGTCCCCCTACGACTTCTGGCTGTTTCCTAAAATCAACAGGTCATTGAAAGGAGGGCGATTTCAGAAAAGAAAGGACATTATGGCTGCAACGACAGCACAGCTAAATTCCATTCCGAAAAGGGCCTTTTCGGAATACTTCCAACAACGGCAGCACCGCTGGGAGATGTATATGGAGCCCCAAGGAGACTACTTTGAAGGTTATTAGCTTTTCAACGCTCCAGTTATGCCAGTTTTTTTTCTTCGGCCAAAGGTCGGATACTTTTCTAACAGACCTCGTAGTTCCTCAAGGAGGCAGCAATTCTGAGGTAAAAAAAAAAAACAAAAAAAAACTTTAGAAGGTTAGTGCTGTTGCGAACGGCAGGAAAAATTTCCTTAAATTATTTTCAGTTCTAGATCGCGTTTGCGTAAATATATCCGTTTACAGCTCATCAAGGTTCTCCCTGTAGCTTATTATTTGTTTACTGATACCTTCCCTGGCGCGTCCCTGGCGAAACATTCCATCTGATCATTTTCGTAACTCCGTACGTTTCCCGCATGGCGCATAAAGGACCGTATGGACATATAAATTGCGATTTCACGTCGCAGGCGTCATAAAAAAAATGGTCTGCATGGTTAATCAAGCTTTCGTTTATGGTCAACCTCGCCGAGGTTGGCTCGAGGTCAGCGGCCGAGCTTGGCCCAGTCTTGGGGTTTATAACACGCCATAAGTAGGTCATAAACATTGGCCAGACATAAATGACAGATCTAGCGAAATACAAGCCAAGACAAGACGGAGGCTGTGCAAGAGCCGTACAAAGGCTCCAGTAACACACAGTCGGCAAATTCTGCGTATGGTCAGTCGCATTGCGACACTTCACCATGGCATGAAGGAGGAGGATACCATGCGCTCAGTTCAAGCCCTGGTAATCAGCCTTGTTGTCTACACTGCCACCATAACTCCCACTGAAGCCCAGAGAAATGGATCAAGTCGAGGTACTATTGGTTTGGTTTATGGGGTTTAACGTCCCAAAGCGACTAAGGCTATGAGAGACGCCGTAGTGGAGGGCTGGGGTTCCATCGCACAGTACACGGGCCTCAAGAATTTCGCCTCCATCAAAATTAGACCGCCGCGGCCGGAATCGAACCCGCGTCTTTCGGGTCAGCAGCCGAGCTCCGTCACCACTGAGCCACATCAGAGGTTAGCCGAGGTACTACTGCGAAAAGCATACAAATAAGCTCTAGGCCTCCCATCGCACATGGCGATGCTCAAACCAGAGGCACTGGGAATGCACAACACGGCCCGAGAGCTCACTGAAGCCCACCTCACCAGCCAGCTCTACTGGCTAACCAGAAGCTCCCCATTAAGGCATGTTCTCCGTAGACTGGGCTATCCAGAACACAACGGGGAACACTGTCAAACAGTGACAATGTAACCTTACCTAAAGACAAGAATCAAATTACCTTCGGCGCATCCCAGAAAAGAAATCATGGCTATGTGCCTGACTCAGAACTGTTCGAAAAGAAGGTAGCGCCATCTCTTATACGCGCTAGAGAAGTGTTATGATAATGAAGGATCATACTCTGCTGTTGACAAATAGTGATGAAGTGCTGGGAAGTATCTGAAGAGGAATAAAGGTTCCAAGCTTATTTTTGGGCATGCGCTATAGTAGATAAGGACGAAGTGCAAGCCAGACTAGAAGTAATCTAGAGAGCTGCAGGGATATTAGCATTATATTCCCACGGCGAAACTATAAATGAGGAAATGCTGGGGGCAACGATACAACTCATGTCAGGCTAATAGGGGACCTATCGAGAAAACTCAAGAATGCATTAGACCAATAGAGAGTGATACTGGGTGATGACTTTGGCAAGGCACTGAATGATATATTTTAGATAATGTATTCGGTATATTCTATAATTTTATTTGTTGTGCTTGTTTTGCCGATGACTGCTCTTGTATCGATATTCTGAAGATTTTATAGTTGTGCCGTTCCAGTTTGGACCTTAAGAAATGTCTGCAGTATTTGCATAAATTGTATAAATAAATAAACAACAAATATGTATTCGAATTTAAATGACTGCATCACAAATGTTAACCTAATAGTGATAGCACCGCTCCCATCCTGTCATCGGTTTCGTGTGTTGCGCTGCTTTTTCTTCGCTGCAAATGAACCATTTAGTTAAAGCCTATTGCTACTCTCACTTAAAACAAGACTAGATCTAAAAATTTTATGTGTCAGAGATGCCTTGATTCCAGAAACATTACGGGTCGATAGCGTACCAGCGAGATTCAGTTTATTTTTATTTAGCCTGCATTTAACAAAAGCTGGTAGATGTCTAATGTTAACTAATGGCTTTTCCTAAATACCGGCTAAATAAACGTGATCGCATTAACAAAGGAAAAAGAGAAAACAAATTATTGCCTCCTGAAACTCCGCGACATGTAAATTTTGAAATAACCTACCTTCCTCTTTACATATTATATGGGATTGCCCAGGATCAAAAAGTTAATGGCGAAAATAAGGAAGAGAAAATTTCTCCCTGCCTTCGCGCATGTGTGTCTGACTTTAGCGACGACTTTAGCAGACCAGCCAATTTTAGTTTAATGCTCAAAATAAGCATTACAGCTACCCCAGTACCCGCCACGGTGGCCCTGTGGCTTTGGAGTTCGGCTGACGAGCTCAGGGAGGTGGAATCCGATTCCTTGCCGGCAGCGTTTCGAGGGAGGAAAAACGCATAAGACGCTTGTGGGCTGTGCTGTGTCAGTGCACGTTGAAATAAAGATCCTCAGGAGGTCGAAATTAACCTGGAGCACTCCACTACGGCCTCTCCTTCCTTCTTTCACTCCCTCCTTCAGCCCCTCCCTCACGGCACGGCTTAGGAGTTCACGGAGAGTGAGACAGTTACTGCGCCTTTCGTTTCCTCACAGCCAATTATTATTATTGCTGTTACCTTGACAAAAGCGAAAAACTACGGGACAAAAGACCCTAGAACACCAACTATGAAACAGAGTTTTCTTTTCCTTTCCCTGCAGGAGCCACAGCCATGGCGTGTGTATTTTAGTGAAGTTATCACAGAAGCTGGAACTGTTTGAGGTTTGCGACTCAAATATTTCAACCTTCGTGATCGTATCTGGTGGGTGCAGTGCAAAGCTGTCGATATGTTTGGATGGATGCAAGGCGATTCTCATAATGGTCACCATGGCCGGTGGCAACCCGACGCTCCGATTTTAACACAATCGGACGCCCCGAGTCGGCGGACATATCGGTATTTCAGAGTTGGCGGAAGGGTGGTGGGCTACTTCGTCACCCTTTTAAGCCTCAGGTGAGGCAGATGATGCAAAGGACAAGGCCAACGACATGAGCCCTGGTCTGGAGTGGTTTTGTTGTGGCCCAAGGCGGAAGAGTAGGTGCTCCTCATCGATGCTGACGTGAAAACACGACCCGACTTGCGATGCAGTGCCTGTAATTGTGGGCGGTTGTTTACTGTTGGTGTTCAACGTAACGTGCATCAGTGTACTTGCACTTTGGTCAGCTAATCAGATGCCGAGTTTACAAAGCTCGGAGCATCACCAAATTGATCTTCAATGTTTTCTTCGGTTCTCTATCAACCAAAGTTATTTGCACGAATTACAATATACGCAACGCATAAATTAATTAAATGAAGCGCTCAAATGCAGTGACGCTACTGAAGCAGTAATATCTACAGTATACTGAGCACTTCCTCAGTGTAAGGCATCCACTCTGTAGATTTCCAACCCAAGTAAGCAGTCTTGTTATTTCTATTGTTGTTAAAAAGACAACACGCCTTCGCTCCGCTGAAGCTTATACCGATTCAGATATTAAATGTGGTGACATCTAACGCGAGATTGCGCGACATCTTGCGGCACCTCCGCTTCGTATGAATATTGAGCAAAATTACTCAATTATCCTTCATCGCCCATAACGACTTGTGACGTTACGTTATGCAGAGCTTTACGTGATAAAAGCGACGTTTTTTGCCTGACACAGCACCAAAAGAAGGGAATGCCACTTAAGATGAAACTGTTATCAAAAAGAAAGTATGCTGAAACATAAAAAGGACACATACTTTAATATAACGGCACGTGCGCAAGAATAGCAATCAAGCATAATCTTACATATAAAATTCTGTTGATTGGATGCATAAGCATTCTTGTTTCAATTACAGCGAACCGACAGCGTGCAGAAATGAGGGGCCAGCTGGTCCAAATTAGCAGGCTCGTTTTCTGTGGAGATGCTATAGATGTGTCTGTCCATACTGTTGATCGCATTCGGCATTGCGGAAGGGTTTCGTTCACAAACTACATGAAATCCTACGCGTGCGGACCCCCCTGAACTTAGTGCTGCCATCTGTTGAGCGTATGGTGAATACTGAAGAAGGTTTGGCACTGCTCAACAGATGGCGTAGCATCTGCGCACTAGCAGCAGCAGCGACCACGGTGGAAGAATAGCTATGGGTATGGCATTGCTGCCGAAAGCTGATCAATTTGAAAAGAGTTACACCAACTACAGTTAAACTGTACTTTTCCGGTGGACAGCCACTATGCAGTGGGTAAACTAAAAGCAATTGATAACGCGCCGTTATGGTGGAAGCATTATATGTGATGATGGCCTGAATGAACCTCTGCTATCACGGACATCACCGAATGGTCCAAGCAGCTACAAAGCGAAGTCCGATCCGTAACTCGTCCCCTACCTGAGGACTGCCCAAGCGCCACAATTTACTCCTGCCTCCTACAGTTATGGGAAGCTAAAACAGGCCTAGAGCGAAGCTGGCAATGGCAGCGATGGAACCGAACGCAAGCAGCGAATCTTTCACGTGAAAAATGGGAATCTATCTGCAACAAGCTTGATGGCAATATGAGTCTGCCTCAGACCTGAAACCTCTTTAGGCACTTAATAGACTCAACTCAGTCTGACTACACAGAGACAGGCCCTCACCATACTCATACATACTTCCGATATACCTCCACCAGACCTCCTCCAAGAACTTCGAAATCAATACCTCCCCACCTACCCTCCTGTAACCCACCCTGACTATGCAAGACCACCTAACGATCAGCTTGGCCAACCCATTACAGGAGCAGAGGTCCAGGCTGAACTTTAGGGACTTAACACATCCTCAGCCCCCGGTTCAGACGGGGTACATAACAAGGCTCTCAGGAATCTCTACGCACAATCCATTGCTGCACTTACAGAATACATTAATGAGTGCTGGCAACTGGGAACGCTCTCACCGCAATGAGAAGAGGTCAAAGTCATCTTCATACCCAAACCTGGCAAACTCTGCTCACCTCTAACCTCAGACCCATCTCCCTCACATCTTCTGTTGGCAAACTCATGGAGCATGCACTCCAGAGCAGGCTTTGCAAATACCTAGAAGGCAACAGTCTCATGCCCACTAGCATGTTTGGATTTCGACCACGACTTTCGACGCAGGACGTCTTCTTACAGCTAGAGCATCACATTCTCGACTCACAGACCTCCGACACCAAAGCTATCCTAGGGGTAGATCTCACTAAGGCATTTGATAACTTACACACTCAACTATCCTAGCAAACCTTACGACACTGGGAGTCAGTGCCAGTATGTAAAACTACATCCGAGACTTCCTCAGCCACAGCACAGCCACGCTTACCTTCGGCGACCACCGACTCCCAGGGATCACGCTGGGAGCACGAGGTACGCCCCAGGGAACCGTCCCCTCCCATATTTTATTCAACATAGTACTTCTCCACCTACCCCAACAGCTAGCTCAAATTCCCGACATCCATTTCAGCCTCTACGCCGACGACATCACTGTCTGGGCATACCGTGGCAGTGATGCCGAAATAGAAGAACACCTACAATTGGCACAAACAACCATCGACGCATATGTACGGGAGCGTGGCCTGACCTGCTCCCCTTCAAAATTAGAGCTCTTTCTCTACCGGCCAAAGCAACACGATTTAGTCAATGCGCCCATCTCCCTCACCCTAGGTACTCATCCTATCCCACTAGTACACAAAATCCGCGTGCTAGGCCTAGTTCTCCCCTCCCACGGTGAGCAAGAAGAAGTCATAAAGACACTTCAAACACACGCTCAACAGATCACTCGACTGATTCGCCGCATAGCGAACCGCAGGGCTGGCCTACGCGAGTGAAACACGACTCGTCTCACCCAGGCTTACATTATAGCCGCACCACATATGCCTTTCTATACCTACCCCTCAAACAGAAGGAGAGAGGCCGGGTAAATGCGCTACTACGTAGTTGCACGAGAACAGCTCTACGTCTTCGCTTCAGCACATCCAACGACCGACTCCTCAAACTCGGTGTACACAGCACCTTTGAGGAGCTCACATAAGCTACCTTTACGGCCCAAATACCCCGTCTATACAACTCAGAGGCTGGTCGCAGTTTGCTGTCCCAGTTAATCCTGACCCCAATTTCAGAGCCTACCGAGGGTGTCCCCCTTTCTGCTACCCTCCGCTCTAATCTCAACATAACCGCCGTCCCCAAGAACATGCACCCTGAGCGGTACAGGGACCACAGAGTAGCAAGGGCTTGGGCCCTTCACAAACAGCTTAGCGAGGGCCGTGAGGTGGTCTACGTGGGCGCAGCGGAATATACGACAGGCTCCCGTATGGCCCTGACGGTATCCGACAATAATGCCAAGCTTCTAACCTCCAGCTCAATCATTGCCAATTCGACCACACAGGCAGAAGAGGCAGCCATCGCGCTTGCTCTCATTTCTACATCTGCCACAAAAATTATCTGACTCCAAATCTGCAATTTTAAATTATGCCAGGGGCTACATATCCAGCACCACTGCGCGTTTACTACGCTCCTGACAACCCCGGCGCCCCACACCCCTCATCTGGGCGCCAGCACATGCTGGCTTCCCTGGCAACGAAGAGGCTCAATCCCCTAGCCCGAAGTCTCACATTCCGGGCAGGAGGAGTCGAGCCCCCTCTACGGGCCTCGGAGCGCCTGCTATCCTTCCGTGATATTCTCTAGTACTACCGAAACAAACAAAGGCAATACGCACCCCCAGCTCCACCCCTCACCATAGCGCGCGGGCTGCACATTGGCGACAACTACAAACCCGGACTGCTCCATACCCAATACTACTGCATGCCCGATACCCAGACCAATTCCCGTCCTCACGCAAACTTTGCGGCAAACCAGGAGACTTCTTACACACCCTCCTCACATGCCACACTTTCCCTCATCCGCCATCACCAACCATGGCGGAGTCTTACGGGGGGTCTCTTCTGACCAGCTCGTTCGCTCAAGACCAGCGCCGTATCATCTCCAGCGCTCGCAGAAGTATTGCGCTCCAGGGGCTATCCTTCGCGTTGTAAGGGTGCCTCCTCACAAAAAGGGGGCATCCAAGTGCCATGTACGAGGCTTCACCCCCACTATTTACATCATTGGCAATAAACATTTTAACCACCACCCAAGTCGCCGAGCAAGCTTGGGGCTGTAAATTGTTCAACTTCTGCAACCTGTGACTGAAGATCCAGGTGAAATATACGAGCGGTCACAGAAGTTTACGGTATGTGTGCGTGGGGGAAAAAATTATTTCGAAGCAGTCGCGCAAGTCAGTCGCCTGAAACGCCTGATGGTGTGTAGGAACGAGCATGATTTATCGTTGGTGACACTACCAGGCATCTGGGTCGCGATACAGTTCAACAATATTTAGCGCAATAGCTGAAAGGTTTCGTTCAGCGGCAACCCCGGCGTCGTCGGCGTGTCGAGAAAAACAGGTGGCCCACCTGTCACCTATAAGTCACGTGACATTGTGATGTCATGAGAACCGGCCCACCATGGCAGGTGGCAGTTAAATTTATGATTGGTCGCAAGTGGTTGCTAGGTTGCTCGGGAGAGCAACCTGGGCCTGACAGGCCCCCCCGGTGGCTGTGTTTGAAACAGCCACCTGCCAGGGCAGTTGCTCGTCGCTTAACCGCTCCACCACTGCGTCATTATTGGTATGCGGACACCCAGCGATTCTGAATGTAGAGTATGACCAATTAAACAGCACCTAGGCGACATAGAAGGAGTACTTGCGCGGGGGGGGGATCTCTAATGCTATTCATTGTACTCTTAAGTGTATAGTTAAGCATTATGTGATGGTGAAAGAAAGAGCATTGTCCGTGTCTGCGAAGTGGTATGCAATAAGGACCCCAGGCCGCTGAAGCCACCCGTTAACGCTATCACGCCATACTCGTGTCTCCTGAAGTTTGTCTATTTGTTCGTTTGTTGTTTTGTTTGTTTGTTTTTTTCGAGAACACTCATCCGGTAAACTGTTGTGTCCGATCGTACGAAACGAAGTTTCCCAGACCGCTCAATGGCTAAGAAAAATGTATGGATAGTACCGCATCAAGCTCAAATCGAAGACCAGTCCAGTATCAGTACGTTCCTTAAAGTGCCTTTGGCACTGCTAAATAAAGCTTAGACCCAGCTTTTAAAAAAATGGAGGGGAACGGTGTCACCAGGACAGTTCAAGAGCCGACTCCGTAATGCTCAGTGATGGTAGTGATCCCGAAACCACATGGAGTCAAAATTCGCTTCGAACTAGTTAACCTGAACAAAAGTATCAACATTATGCTGTCAAAATTTGCTTCGAACTAGCTAACCCGAAATAAAGCATCGACAGGATGCTGCCTTCGGTGGAAGATACAACTGGGACGCTTCGCAGGTGCGAAATTCTTTTGGCAGCTAGGTACCAAGGCTGGATATTGGCAGGCAAAATTCTCTGAGGACTCGCAGTTAGAACCTTCATAAGCCCCAACAGAAGGATTTTTTCTGGGATTGCCTTTTGGCATCTCCTCAACACCCAAGCACTTCTGAAGCAGGATAAATCAAGATTTTGAAGGCATTCCTTAAGTGTTGTGTCATTTGGATGACGTCTTGGTCACAGGAGCAAAGCTTCTAGAGCACGTCAAGCGGCTGGAGGAGGTCCTCACAAAGCTGCAAGCTTTAGGTATACGACGCTGAACAATAAGCGTGAGTACACAAAAACATCATTGATTCCTGGGCCACGTCCTGAGTGAAAAGGGGATACAGCCGGATCCTGATAGAGTACGGGCGTTCATGGACTTTCCTGCATCACTCACGGTAACCGAGGTATGCCAAATTAAGAGATCGCTTACCAGGTGGGAGCGCCGTACAGAGCATTTCCGACAAGCTATAACATATTCTACGTAATCAGAGAGGGCATAGTGTGGATCTGGTATACCCAACAGCAGCAGGCATTCGGCCAGGTAAAGCATCAAATAGTCAGTGACGTTCACACTCTATGATCCTTGACAACACCTTATGGTGTCTGGCGATGCATCCTCTGGTGCTCTAGGGGATGTACTACTGCACAAGACCTCGGTCACGTACACCGAGTTGCTTTTGTCTCCAAAGGACTAAGCAGAGAGTAGGTATGCTCAAACTGAAGGGGAGGCGTACGCTGTTGCCTGGGCATGTGAACCCTTTGGGAAGTTTCCTATAAAGATAAGTTTCATGTGCAGACACACCTCTAATTCCATTTCTTGGAGGCGGAGAGCTTAACAGCATTCCAGCAAGAATGAAAAAAAAAAAGATTCAAGTTGAGGCTCATGCGTTTCAATTACTTCGCCCTGGTTGTCCCAATGCTTCTAGTATACGCTGCCATCAACATAAGACTCTACAGAAAAAAAAAAAAGCTTGATGGGCCGGTAAATCCGGCCGAGAATAATATGAACGCCAGTAACAGACAGCTTGATATGGCGGCCAGCGGATACGACAATTCCTGCGCGGACGAGTCTGTCAAGAAAAACTGGCCGAAAACGAAGATATGTCAGTGTTTCCTCATATTCGGAAGCCGAAATCCATCTCTCTTCTCATAGCGAGAGCTCTTCTGATAGCAAGAGCCACTGAGCTGCTGTGCTTCACTTCGGAGTTCGAAGTCGATGGATTCTGAAGACAACGACATTTCGGCGTGCCGGCAGTGGAGAAGGATCAATGTGGGCAAACCCCGCCATTGCCTCTATGTTTTCTATTTAGAGGAGGGAAGGAGACGCATCTGGACTTCAGTCTGAACGCAGTAGAGATTCGGATGGCTGAAAACCTTCAGCCTAAATAAGATAGGAAGTGTGTCCGACGATTTGACGCCAGGTCTTTGGGCATCACTTCCCGCGGTACCTACACGTCGCTTCTCCATTTGCACCAACCGGTCAGAGAGCGACAAAACGAGAAGCACCCGAAAAGAAACGCGGACGAGGTGCGAAGACTATGGTGTGGTGCTGTGTGCGATACTTTGTTTTGAGAGTACCATAGCAACACAACCCTTCAGCTGCCAGACAGTCTCTTTTACAGAAGTTATTACTTCTAACCACTTTTTTTTAGAACAAAGAACAAAGCCGTATCGCAACAAAGAACAAAGCCGTATCGCGTCTCGTTTTCGCAATGAATTTTCACCAATTTCCTCATGCTCCCACCCTGTATCCCAGCGCAACTACCCAACGTGTATGCCGGTCTGCTTTTTATCTACTATAGTCGGGTCTAAAAGTTCGTCCGTTTCAATCTTTTTTTTTCCTCACGCAGCCACCGTATACAGCTGACAAGACACAATGCTTCTAACTTCAGAGCTACGAATACTTGGGGATGTTTGTGAATTAGCCCAATAGCTTGGGCACGTACGCACGTTTGTTCTTGTGCTTTCAGTCACCAACTGCAAAAGTTGGTTCGTATTACACATATGATGTCCTGCGAAAACCAGCGCACAGTTTGACTGAACTGCATCACTTGTTCTCTATTTGCAGCACTTCTTTCTTTTCCCTGCCACCGGTGTCAGCCTAGGTAGGCGGGTTGGTAACAACTTTATTGCGGAGAGATTTTAGGAAGGGAGACCAGACGGCCGCAAGCCCTTGGGCCGCGGCGGCCTCCGCCGCCCAGGTGACCGTCCTCTCTTGAGCGGCGGCTTCCGAGCTGCGCAACAGTGCCTCTCACTGTTAAGGTTGTTGATTGTCGGGTGTGTAAAGGGTACATGGTGGCATTCCCATAGGGAGTGTGGCAGTGTGGTTGGTTGTGAGCAGAATCTATCTGGGTGTATCTATCTGTGTCTATGTGTCTATCTATGTGTCAGTGGCGTAGCCAGAAATTTTGTTCGGGGGGAGGGGGGGGGGGGGGGTGCTCATGTTGCAGCAAAGCCTCCTCATAGAATTTGTGGAGGGATCAAACGCAAGAATAATAACTGCATTGCCATTGACAATGCCATTGTGTATTAGATAACGCTACGCACTGCCTAGACAAGTGAAATATGTATTTTTTTTAAACCAAAGAATGTATTCGTATGTCTTAAAAATCGTGGCAGACTTAACTGATACTAATGCTTCCAAGTTTTTGCGCGTTTAATAAGTAGCCGCCGCGGTGGCTCAGTGGTTATGGTGCTTGGCTGCTGACCCGAAAGACGCGGGTTCGATCCCGGCCGCGGCGGTTGAATTTCTTTGGAGGAGAAATTCTAGAGACTCGTGTACTGTGCGATGTCAGTGCACGTTAAAGAACCCCAGGTGGTCGAAATTTCCGGAGCCCTCCACTACGGCGTCTCTCATAGCCTAAGTCGCTTTGGGACGTTAAACCCCGTAAACCAACCAAACCAACCATTTAATAAGTAAAGAAAATATCACATGAAGTCTAGAACTAAATCAGTCCGAAGCCAGCAAAGTAGTGCATGCCGCTGATATGAAAAACGTAAAGGCCATGAAATGAGCAAGTAGAGGACAAATATTTTAATGCATCTTTGTCGTTCAAGAACCTTTACATTTTTGTACATATGCAACGGCCAGGGAAAAATCTCAATGACGCTATCCTTCGTTCCAGTGTACTGCGCAGCAGCAGATTTCACCGGTTATTTGTTGCGAGTAATTGCACCGAAATTTTATTCGCAACAGCAGGCACATGTATAAAAGAGGAGTTCTGCCAAATATACATTAGATTGAAGTGCGAAGATAAAATGGAGTATTAGAAATGTGAAGATAAAACTTGATAAAAGACAAAAAAGTGTCGCTGGAAACAAAATCACTGTATGTATACACAAAACCTCGCCACAAGATATTTAAATACAAGGAATTCTCCATTAAATCTACGCATCTAAGCAAAAGTCACTCTATATAATGGGTCAAACAAGGCAAATAAACATCTTGCGCAATCACAGATAGTAAACTTTACACACGGAAAGACTGACGATCCAGGCAAGAACAAAACCATGATAGCAGAAGTCGCGATATGTACTTAAGGTCATGCTGCGGTGACAGTTATGTATAGCTATGTGTATCTATCTGGGTGTATTCGGGAAAGTAGAAGTGAACGCGGGTACGCATTTGCCTGCAGCCGTCGCCACGAGTCGTTCGCTTGAGTTTTAATCAGTGACTTGTGCGCGAGTGGATAGAGGGTTCCGCGACAGTCGGTATGCTGCTGTAATTTCTTGGTAAGCTTGGGGGCTATCCCTGGATCCAGACGCCATCTCTCGCTGAGTAATTTCCCTCGCCCGGTGGGCCAATTCTAGTGCTGAAGTGTAGGCAGCAAAATTGCCTGGTAGTCCAGCATGAGATGGAGTCCAGCTTAAGGTGAGTTTCGATTGTGGTGCTGGGGAACCTTCACGAATGCGATGTGCACTTGGGGAGACACGGACGCAGGCGAAGTTGCGGACGACTATCTTACTATCGCTGATAATTGTGTGCACGTCGTCTGTAGCTACAGATAGGGCGACGGCCGCCTCTTCTGCTTCTTCTGGGTTGGTACCTATTATGGAGCAGCTGCCCGTATTCGCCTCTACATTAGATCGACCTGTAGTGTGTCTTTGCCACATCGTGAGCGTTTATGAGGCGGTGCTAGCTTCGGGGAATCAAGATGATGCGCCTGAACTTGCATAGTTGTACGTAACTCGTTACAAATAACTGATTACTTGTAATAAATTACATTTTACTCGAATTTTGCAACAGATTGATTACTTTTTGCAAGGGGTAGCGTTCTCAGTAATCTCTTTTTTTTTTTTTTTCAGTGATCGATTACTAGTAATTAGTTACTTGCGATTCGAAAAACATGTTGTTACCGCCGCTTTAACTTCCAGATACACTCTCGACAAGTTCTGACGTAGTGACGCACGTACTTAGGAAGTGTCGGCCAGTAGTACCGTTCTCGAATACGTGAAAGCGTCCGGCTGTAGCCAAGGTGACCAGCTGTAGGATCGTCGTGGCAAGCTTGGGCGACCTCGGAGCGCAGGTCCTCCGGCACAACAAGGAGCCACGACCTCGGGCTGCTGTCGAAGTTCTGCTTGTACAATACGCCGTGCATTATCTTGAACGTCGGCAGCATGCGCTGGAAAACGCGAGGCACCGCAGCTTCGTGGCCTTCCAAGTGCGCCATCAGCTGACCAATCTGAGGATCACTGCGTTGCCGAGCAGCCATATCTGCCGTGTCCAATGCCCCAAGAAAGCCGTCCTCTTCGTCATTTTCGCCTCCCGGTGCCGGCTCCACAGGGGCTCGAGACAAGCAGTCAGCATCATGATGTTTGCGGCCGGACTTGTAGGTGATGGTGACGTCGTACTCCTGTAGCCGAAGGCTCCACCGAGCAAGGCCGCCTGCGGGATCCTTAATATTGGCGAGCCAGCACAGCGAATGGTGGTCGGTGACGACACGAAAAGGGCGACCGTACAGATAGGGCCGGAATTTGGTGATGGCCCAGATGACAGCGAGGCACTCTTTTTCAGTTGTCGAGTAATTTCCCTCCGCCTGCGAAAGAGCTCGGCTGGCATACGCAATAACCCTCTCAGCGCCATCCTGGAATTGCACAAGCACTGCTCCTAGTCCTTTGTTGCTGGCGTCCGTGTGGAGCTCAGTGTCGGCGTCTTGATCAAAATGGCCAAGTATGGGGGATGTTGCAAGGGCGTGTTTTAATTGGCGGAATGCTGATTGTTGCTCCTCGTTCCACTCAAAGGCAACGCTTCGTAAGGCGGTAAAGTGGCGCCGCGATCTGGGCAAAGTTTCGAACGAAACGCCTGAAGTATGCGCAAAGACCGAGAAAGCTTCTGACGGTCTTCTTGTCCGACAGTGGAGGGAAGGATGCAACGGCAGCCGTTTTCTCGGGATCTGGCTTCACACCCACTTGGCTGACGATATGACCAAGGAACTTCAGTTCACTGTATGCGAAGCGGCACTTTGAAGGCTTGAGCGTAAGTCCGGCGTTCAGAAGAGCTTGAAGAACTGCTTCAAGACGCACCAGATGGTCTCTGAAAGTGCTTGAGAAGATGAGGTGCTAGCGCAGAATATTCCTTCGCGATAGAGAGACAATGGTCACTCTGCGGAAAAAGCTGCGCACTCAAGGATGTGCGGACATGCAAGCTTGAGCATTTGACTACCCCCGTGTTCCGCGGTTCGCATTTCTTCACTGCGGCAGGACAGAATGCCATGCCTGTAGAGATCTTGAGCTTTGTCCTCTAAGATAGCGAACAACGACGAAGCGCGGCGCTTTGTAAACTGCGAGATCGTGCCCAAAGTCTTCGTACGTTACAACTCCGCACTTCCCTCCAGAGCTTACACCGACAGAGTATCGACGAAGTATGAATTGCAAGGGACAAGAGATCAAGAAAGCCCCACCCGCTCATTCTAGTCCGTTTGTATTTGTCTGATGGTCATAAAGGTGGGAAGGAAAGTAACGTAATAGTAATCGATTATTATTTTGCAATTGTTCGGTTACATTTGGGGGCTGGTAATTGACCTCTGAAATTAGTTAGATTTCAAATGAAGTAATATTATTGAAATCGGTAGCTTCATTTCTGTAACGTGTACAAGACTGGTCTGAAGGTAATGAAGAAGCGAGCACACATAATCCAAAACGTAATGGTCAATTGATAGGTACTAGGTGGTTTGGGCGCTCTAGAAAACCCTGTCGGAAGCGCGACGGGCCCTGGGAGTTCATGGCGGAGTGTGTAATGCGTAGGTACAAGGCGACATGGGATAGTCGACCTTTGTGGTGCGGAAGGACGTCGCCAAGCTCTCGTTTAAGCGCCAGATGAGCTCTCTTCCTGACGGCAGGTGGGCCAGGGAGGTGTGAAAGTACACCACCTTGCGTTACGCGGATACTGAGTGGAAGACAAAACACGCACACGCAGGCCGGCTGACCGTAGTGGTGTAAAATACAGAGATACGCAACCCACGTGGGGCAAGAAATTACGGGAGCAGGTCAAAGTTACGGAGATGAACAGGAAGCGCATTGAATCACGGACGAAGCCATCCCTTTCACTGTACTACAGCGTGAATGAGAGCATTGCAGAGAAGACTATGCATGACAACTCAAAGGGCAGTGTTCACCTCCCTTCCTCCTCTTGGGACATGTTCGCCGTTATCTTAGGGCGCTTAGCCGAATGTCACCTGGGCGAACAAAGTCCTACACACCCCCTGCCTCCCAACGTAAAACAAGTGGCGGAAAGTAGGAAAAAGGGGTTCCCCCTCTCCGTTCATAGATTTTCTTAATGTTACCCAGAGGGAAAGCTGACCCCACCGTCTATGCCAATTCCGCGGGAAGACGAGCTTTCGTATTTCGTATTCGCATTTAGCCTGGTAGGACCGAAAATGTGAATTCTGTCTCAGAATCGGCAGCTGCGCCGCGATGCTCTCCTTAGCGCGCTGATAAAGCTATTCTAAAAGCTCGTTTTTCACTTTTCCTATAACTTTAACGCAAATATTAGGCTGATATAGAAACTTTCAGAGTATTTATCGAAGTTTGCCACGAGAACAGACGTATTGTTATGGCTGAATACACGTTTCATGCCCAACAGTAGCCAAGCCAAATACGAAACCCCACCTTCCCGGCATTCCCGCGCGTCGCCACGAGCAGCGCCGTCTGCTTTCTCTAGGTAATACCGAGATCTCTATGTTCCCGTTGACGTCACGCAAACATGGCCTCAGTCAAGTTGGCCGCGCGTATTTTTGGGAGGGTGTCCTTTTATAGCTTTTTTTAATCGCCTTTGTTGCCGAGTTTGCATCCGAGGTGGCTTGTCCGTAAGTGTGCAAGAACGCAATGAACGCAGGTGGCGGTTGTAAATGTTTTGGTCACGTGGGAAAAGGAGAGCGTTTTTGTAAAGGTCGAGAGCGTGTTTCCGTGAAAGTCGTTTCGAGGATCCCATGCGTTGGGCCTACTGCGGGAGCGTACCCCAAGGATAACGGTGACGGGGTCTAGACTTTGGGCCTTTGGGGTTCGGGCATTGGAATGTGGTCATTGAGGCAGATACAGGCAGTGCGTGAGAAAACTTAACTGCGGTTTCTTCTCGTCGCAGAAGTAAAAATGGGAGCTCTCTATACAGGAAAGAGAACGCGCTTTTATGCCCTGCACGGCTTCTAAGGAAGGTCTTCGTTCCATAGGAGGAAAAGATCCCCATATCAAATTAACACGTGACACTGCTACCAGTACACGTGGCCTCTACCCTTCACACGCTGGCACTTTTAGAAGTAGGTGTATGCCCGCGTCCTTCGGTTACATTACTCGCGGCATATTCCTTTCCAGTCCGTGTTTGTCTGGCCGCCTAAGGGGCGGAAGGCTTCAGGCTTAGAAGTATAGCACTCCTTTACAGCGAAACCCAAGCTCGCCGTGAAGCTGTAGCCTTTAATACGCGCCAATTTCCGGTGTGGCAGTAGACGAGCTGGCAGTCGGTGATACGAAAAAGACCAGCGGTCTCGAGGAGTTCGACGTGCTGCTGCCACGCAGCCTGCACGTGTTTGCAATTCTGACGCTTCGTGGGGTGCACGTGGCCCGGCAGCTGCTAATCCTGTTGCTGGAAATGGGTGGTTTGTCCAATTTTGACTTTCCGCTAATACCATGTAACAAGGGAAAGGAAATTGATAGGTTTGATTTGGTAAGCTATGAGAGACGTCGTAGTGGAGGGCTGAGGATAACTTCGACAACCTGGGGTTCTTTAACGTGCACTGAAATCGCACAGACACGGATTTCAAGCATTTATCCTCCAACGAAACGCCATCGCCGCGGCTGTGTTCGAATCCGCGGTTTCGGATCAGCAGCCGAGCACCGCAACTACTGAGCCACCGCGGCTTGTTGGAAAATGATAGGGATTCAAGAAATGGTGAGAGTCTGTACAACTTCCTGGTTGGGAGGAAGTATTTCCTTCCCATACTCATTGACTGGCTGTCTTCGAAACTGCATGAGGTCGAACTGCACTGATTGGTTATCGGCTATACCGAGCTAGGGTGCGAAAATAGGGATAAAAGAAGGGGTTTGGGAAGTAGCAGGGGCTGATTTCGTCAGGCTTCTTTGTGATTTAATCACCTTGGAGTAAGTAAGTAGTTCTCTTCTCGCTTGTTCATTCATCTGGTTTAAATAAGCAGGTAACCTTTCCGTGAAAATTGTCCTCGAGTATCGTGACTTAGCAACTACGCACCACCTAGACGTCATTGTATTCTATCATTAATCTACTTCGCCCTAACACCATCCAGAGGTAAACTCGACTGCATCACCTCGATGGCCGCTTCGTTGCGCACTATTGCTGGTAGTTGCGGCTCCTCGTGGTCAAATTCTACCAATTCGAGGCATTAAAACTTTAAATAATTGCAAGCTTAGGTCATGCTCCAAATGCATAAAGAGTAATAGCCGTCAGTAATCTTTCCCATATTACCCTTCGCGGTAATATGCTGAGCTCACCTGCGCCGGCATTCCCTTTTCAGGTTCCATGCGCAGGGAAATCTTTTCCGATACGACCAGTTTCAACGGGCTCTGGCCTCATCTTTCCGCCTGTACTGGTCGATGGCGTCACATGTAGCATTCCGCAAACTTAACCGGGCACAAGTGCACAAATTCATCTCGGTCCATGCGCACTTTGCGGCGCCGCTCTTCAGCAGTGGGATGGGTGGGATTTCCATTCCGAGTGTTCCTGTGTATACAGGAGCACTATCCATTGCTATCCTCATGCGCCCTCTGCGACACACTTCATATCGACGCTCTTCGGCCATCTCTGTGAATTTACGCTTCCAGGTGTAGCTCGTTGGGAACTTTTTTTTTTTTTGCGTGTCATGGTGGGCCATTTGGCTGACATATACAACCGCGAAAAACAAACACATACAGACACAAAGACGGAAACAAAAGAACAGGGTAACCACAGGCGCTTGTGGTTCTGCCAACTTTAGTAACGAATAAATTAAAATGTATTGTCAGATGGTGCCTGAAAACATTTATAGCGAATCAGTTCGCCCTCTCGAATTCTGATATTTATTGTGTTATTTTGTAAAATTCTTTAAACCATGGCGCACAGAACATTTTAGTGCCAAAGCATTTCTAGCCCCATTACTAGAAAAGCCGGTGGCATGTGTTAATGTGTACTCGCAGATGGTACAGAAAATCCCAGCGATGGCAATAAAAATAAGATGACGTCAAGCGGCCGTAGGACGCATACATCAAGCCGAGCACCGCCATTTAAGACAGTTATATAGATGCCGTTCATCAACGTACAGCGTTGCGTGTGGTGTCATGCAATTTCTCGTTTCATATATAGCTTACACGTGCTATGGTCAAGTCGGAGGCTATAGCTTGCGACAGGGATTTGAACCGACAACATATGCACCTTCAATTCAGTGGCGGTCCAAAGGGGGGGGGGGGGGGGGGGGGGGGGGGGCGGAGGGGCGACCCCCCCCCCCCCCCAAAAAAAAAAAAAAGCATTTGCACACCTTCCCGAATGTCCGTTTTCGGGCTCTCATAGGGCGAGATGTGATTTTTGACGTAGACATGGAAAGCTTTTCCTCCGTGATGCGTCAAGTAGTCCCCTACTTTGTACGTTCACCGTGTTAGCGCCTGTCTTATTTCGCACAATTCCACGTTCTACACGTTGGTAGTTATACGAGCACAGTTCGTAGTGATTGCCGAGGTATCGTGGTCCTGCCGTGCCCCCCCCCCGTTGTCTTGTCATGCCGCCGGCGACGACAGCGGTGCGATTCACCTGCGGTTGCGGTGGCCAGCTACCTCGTCGGGGCAGCAAAGAGCCACCCACCATGGGACACAGCGATGCCAGCGAGGGGATCATCCCTTTTTGGCTTGTCAAGGAGCGCCGCCTACCAGCCGCCTTGAAGGAGGGTACTGAGGATGGAACAAAGCCACTTCCCAGAACTGAGTAATGAAGGCCGCTAATCCCACTGGTGAAATGTCCTGGCAGGTGCTTTGACCTTCGCGGACATGCCGTGGCGGGATATCTCAGCCGTCGGCCTGTTTCCCCTGGTATCGAAATGAATATTGCTCGCGTAAGCGTTAGCATTCAAAGACTGAGTAATGGTATAACATCTATACCGTTCTCTATTTATTTTCCAACACCGAAGAGCACAAAAATTTTGTGGAAATAAAATAAATAAAAAATTGTTGCTTCTATTTTTTTTCTTTTTTGATATACGAAAATCTGCCCCCCCCCCCCCCCCCCCCCCCCCCTTAAACCACGCTCTGGGACCGCCACTGCTTCAATTGTATGCCTTCCCAGACTATTTACCTCTTCCCTTAAAGGGGCTCTTAAAGGGGCTCTAATAAAGTTGCGCTATATGCCTGTGGTGTTAAAGGAAACCGTTTCTCGAACATCCTCCACCCAAAAATTTTTTTGATGAGCTTTGTAGAATCTGAGTTATCTCTAGTCAAAATATGAATTTCAGCGTCTTCGCGCAGCGTCTAAGCAGTGCTTCATGAAGCAGTGTTTCATGAAGTCGAAAAAGCTAGGATTGGAGCTAGTTGGTATTTCATCTTGCGTTCAAAAAGCGCTAGTCTGCAGCTCTTCGTCCAGGCTCTGTGTTCCGCCCACCTATATAGTCATGTACCCGTTTGCAAGCCAACGCTTTTCAAACATCAGTTTCATGAAGCGTAGCCTACTTCGCACTTTACTGAAGTGCACACGAACCACGATGTGCGTTTCCTGTCTATTTAGAGGTTGTAGGAAAAAATGTTCCGTTTAGAAATTTTCCCGAAAGATACGTCCCCGAAAAAAAAGTCCCCTGAGGCAGCACCCACTAAAAAAAAAAAAAAGAAAAGGTCCTAGTGAAAAATTTTTCTTGTATACCCAAAAGATGAATTCTTTGGGAACATACTTGACAAAAAATTGTCCTCTTTATTGCTCTTTATTGGACTGTTCCTTGACTTTGAGGATAGATCTGAGCATGAAGTATTTTGCAACACCAGGTCACACTCTGGTTAGCGCAGATCCTGCCAAGAAAAGCCACACCGTAACGCACTTCCGCCGGCGACTTAGCTGAGGTGCCCAACGATACAGAGACGCACTTGCCCTCGGCCATTCCCTTTCCGCTGCCATCATTTTTTTTTTATGGACGCCCCATGGTGGGTAGGTGGG
The DNA here is from genome assembly GCF_055824585.1 of Amblyomma mixtum. Lineage (NCBI taxonomy): Eukaryota > Metazoa > Arthropoda > Arachnida > Ixodida > Ixodidae > Amblyomma > Amblyomma mixtum. The sequence continues at coordinate 88,283,930 of NC_143014.1, read as the reverse complement.
GGTGGTGGTGGCCTGTAGCAACTGCTCCGCCTGAATCACTGATTTAAATGGTTGTGGTTCTACCCCTGTTCCATAAGTCAGTGTCCTTTAAAAACTTCAACAGAGAGTGTGACACTGATCGCCACCCATTTCGGAACCCCTACGCTGCAGAGTACTCGATGACAGCCATTGCCGTATTTTCCGGACTATAGTCCGCACCCTGTGTATACTGCGCAAGGGCAAATTTTGGCTGAAAGTAAAAAGCTCTTGACAGCCTGCACCCGGTGTATAGTCTGCAGGGACGAATTTTGGCTGAAGATTGTTTCTTTAGATTGTCAGCAAGCAGTACACAACCGGGAAGCGAAACATTTTAATTGTCAAGCAGCAAAATTCTGGGCCTTTCATAGACAGCATAGAAGTCAGGCCTAAAACCCGTCGAAATCACTTTCCCCGGTTCTGTCGGAATAAAAAAGATCAAGCATGCCGGATTCGACAAAGCCTCGCCAGTGCCGTCATCGCCGTCTGAATTCTACACCTCCTCTGCAGCAGCAGTTTCTAGTCCGGCTTTTGTGAAGCCGTTGACGAACTTCCCGGATACATTCTTCAGCGGTCATATAGTACGAGGCGTTACTTCTACGCCCCTGGCATTATTCATTGCGGTTCTGGAGTTTTGCTCAGAAATCCAAGCTTTGATCGAAAAACGGCCATCACGAGCAGCATTCGCTTGCATATCGAAGCTGATTGCTTATGGGAGCTAATTTCATTATGTGATTTAGCGGGGCAAAATGTTGCAGACGCAGTAGGGCCACGTATTTTTTTTACTTCGGCTTCCACCCGAGGCTTCTTCTGTTTAGCAAAACAATCCTAAATAAGTAAACCTTGCAGAGTCCGCACCCATAAATAGACCGCACAACGCGAAATTTCAGCTTATACGAGGTCTGTTAGAAAAGTATCCGACTTTATTTTTTTTTGCGAGCACCTGATGGATATGAAACAAGCGCGATTACACCAGCCTGCCTTGAACCTTCGTGCGCATGTACGAATATTTTCCGGCCTGCCGATATCGTCAGTCGCTGATACTCAACGTTTGAGTGAGGCAGTGCGCAGTGCTCTCGTCGGTTTTTTATTACAAGAAAAATGGCGGAGCGACAGGAGCAGCGCTACTGCATCAAATTTTGCCAGAAACGGGATGACAACCAAGTGGAAACTGTTCGGAATATTCAGTGCGGCTTTCGGTGAAGATGCTATGAGCAGCACACAAATTAAACAGTGGTACAATTGGTTTAAAGATGGCCGCACATCGGCGGAGAGCGAGCCACGCTCCGGTCGGCCATCAACATGCCGAAATGACCGGGTCATTGCCGAAGTGAACGCTGTGGTGATGCGGGACCGTCGTGTGACTATCCGAGAAATTGTGGAAGAGGTGGACATCAGCAATTTTTCTGCACATTCCATTATCCCTGAAGATTTGGCCATGGAGAGAGTTGCGGCGAAATTCATGCCGAAGCTGCTCACGGCGGAGCAAAAGCAGCTTCGTGTTGAAGTCTCGCCGGACATGCTAGATTCCACAAACAGTGACCCCGACTTCATAAACACCATAATCACTGGGTACGAGTCTTGGGTGTACGGGTACGACCCGGAAACCAAATCCCAGTCGTCACAGTGGAAGCATTTCATGTCACCGAGACCAAAGAAGGCCCGCCAAGTGCGCAGCAATGTCAAAGTGATGCTGACAGCTTTCTTTGACTCCCTCTGTGTGGCACACCACGAGTACGCACCCTACAGGGTCAAACAATGACCAAAGAGTACTATAGGGACGTCCTCCGTCGCCTACGAGGTGCTGTGCGGCGCAACAGACCGGAGTTGAGGTCAACAGGAAATTGGCGCATCCAACACGACAATGCTCCTGCACATTCCTCGCACTTGATTCAGACTTTTTGGCGAAAAACCAGACTCCTGTAATTCAACTCCTGTAGTTGACTCCTTACTCTCCTGTTATAGCCCCCTGCGACTTCTGGCTGTTTCCCAAAGTCAAGAGGACATTGAAAGGAGCGCGATTTTAGACAAGAGAGGACATTATGGCTGCAACGACAGCTCAGCTGAACTCTATTCCGAAAGAGGCCTTTTCGGAATACTTCCAACAATGGCAGCACCGCTGGGAGAAGTGTGTGGAGTCCCAAGGAGACTACTTTGAAGGTGATTAGGTTTCCAACGCTCCAGTTATGCCAGTTTTTTTTCTTCGGCCAAAGGTCGGATACTTTTCTAACAGACCTCGTAAACATATATAGTCCGCGTTGCATAGTGCGAAAATTACGGTACATTTGTCACAGCGCCAGCGGGGGGATGAACGCCCGGAATCTGTTCGTTGTTTAGTGAATCCCGTGCCGATGAGTGGAATCGCTGTAGCGTACAATGTTGCACCATTGTTGGTCCTGTGTCCTCCATCATGAGTGGCTGAATGGACGCTTTACATCGCAGGGGTATAAGTGGGAATTCACCGCAAAGTTACTGTTATAGCTCTGTTTACCCGCCTGAAGGTACCGGAAACGTATCATGTACCAAAGAGGTCTAGTATTTCTCGGGTAGCTTCTGGCATTAGTCTCTTGGAGAACGGTCCACAATTAAAGCACTTCTGCAGCCATCACGTTTAGCACAGCACCAGCCGGTACAAGTATCAGTTTAGAATGCACTGCATGGCGGTACTGCACGTAACCTAAGATAAGCTTTCCCAGGCCACGGGAAAGCTTGTGCCCATTAGAAAAGTAGTGGGTATCCGGCTGCACTGGGGATCGAACCCCTCACCTCCCGCATGCGAGGCGGATGCTCAAATCACGGGGAGTTGCGGGACGTTTAATTTGGTGGTACCCGTTCGGGGAAGCTTTTTCCTACTTCGAAAATGGGGACGTTTTTCCGGGGATGTTTTTTGCAGGGGCATTTTTTCCAGTGAAATTTTATCCGCGGACGTTTTTTTCTCCGGGCCTAAGCACCGTTTTGCTAATTACGATCATTTGGGGACCACTCACCGGCAAGGTCGCAAGCTACCTTCACCTAGGCAAGCAGCAGTCAATATGCTTTCCCTGTTCTTTCTCCACGTTTTTTTATATCAGCTCTTCAAATGCGATGCAAACTCGCAAGTAGCAAAATACTAATAAACTATTAACACTTCCCACCCATCGCAAAATATTTTTAGATAGCCCGCCAAGGAGACCATGAGTCTCTATTTCGTGCCTGGCTTGACTCTTGTGTGGCTCGCTCAAGATATTCGAGTTGTGTAAGATTTTAACTAATTTCTACTTATAGTTTAATTTTTAGTCTTAAAAATTATTTTTTTATTTTTATTTTGAGTGAAAGTTAAGTTATTTTATAAAATACGAGACTGCGGAGGACGTTTGGTGTCTGACTTCCGCATTACCTACAGCAGATGGCTGATGTGATGTGATGGCGTGTAGTGGGTTTTCGCCTCACGCGTGTGGTTAACAGTCATATTAGTTCGCAGAACTTAGAATGGACACTGCGTTAATTTCTCGCCGGAAATTCCGCAGGTGTCTATGTTGTACTGGGGCGTGTAACTTAGCTGCAGGAACGTAAATCAAATCAACCGGCGACCAGGCCTAGACTGTTCACCGTCGTCGTAAAAGAAAGGTACAGGTGACTTCTGGAGTCCCATGCTGATTCCCTGCTTTCGCTTTTGGCCTCTTCTAGATATTGGACAGATATGCGCTCTTTTCCTGAGGAATCACCGTCTTTGCATCGCTGTAGGAGCCATACGAATTGGGTTGTTGCCGTTTTCCGTGTTGGCCTCGTGTGCGAATGAATGGGTTATCTCTAAGGGAATTTTGTGATCGCGTTTCGCTTATTGCGAGGCGCCAGTAGCGATCGTTTACTAGCGGTGGCTAGAAAGTAAAATTTATGTTAAATAACGTTTGCCATGGCAGCTTTATATGTCGTGAGATCCTGCTTGTGCAATCGCTGGAAAGTATCCACTGATGAATGACCTTGCAAGAGTTTTGGTAGTTGCTAAGAACTAATTCTGGTTTGAGGTCAGCTGAATGATAAAAAGCCCCTGCCTTTTTTACCTCCATATATTGAACAATTTGTGGCGCATTTGGTTTTGCAAAGCTTGAACGGAAGCCATTGTGTGACAACTTTAAACGGTCTTGTTTCTTCCGCACGAAACCAACAGTTTGTAGTGGTTACTTCCGTTCTACTTTCTGTTATTTTGTTTATTTACTTCCCTTTCTCTGCTTTTTCTGTACCGTATTCTTGCAGATAACAGTTCCAGGTCAAAATTTCAAGCTTGTGTACCGGTTCGCGAACGCGATGCTTATAACCGGCGCTCTAATGGGCTTTAGCCGCTATGAATTGTGTGCATTACACTGAAAAGATAGTTGCCCGCAGCTTTTATAAGCTGATTGTACGTTTTTTGTTGATTTTTATATCTCCCTTAGCGAAGTAGAGAGGTTAGAGTTCAGATTAGCTGCCGGTAAGGTCGCGAGTGCACGTTCTACAGTGCGGAAAAGTGATAAACCTGTGGATATGGAAATCTGTGCGGAAAATTTTAAATTTTGATGCAGCGCAGTAAGGCTGAGATTTCATTACTCAATGATGACTGTTATTTCAACTTATCAAAACAAAAACTTGGATACTCGCTTATTAAAATGGTTAGACCCTGTAAAGTCCCTCAGAAAGCATGAATGGTATGTCATATATGTTTAAAATCACTGCAGTGTCTTATGAATACAGCTTCTCTAGGCTGAGTGCATATCTTTGCTAGAAATTCCGGTGTTGGAACTCCTGCTTCAAGCCTTTTGTGTACCAACACTTCTGCTTCAGAAAGATGCCAAAGGCATAATTTTTGAAACGTAAACCTTGTTCTAGCTTGAAGTACACATTGCAGTCAGGGTAGCGGGCAGCATGACTGACAATACATGTTTGCTGGACATTTTTAAATTCAACGAGAAAAAAATGTATATATTGTGTACATTGCTGCTTGCAAGACTGAAAAAACAGATCCAAGGTTTTTTATCCGAAATAAAGTTTCTCTTTGAAAAGAAAATTCAAGGAGTTCGTTCCTGCCGCTGCTTTGTTCTGCTTGAAAGTGGCTCTTTGTAGCGTTATCTACCTTTCCTTAAAAAAATTTCAAATGCGTGCGTTTTGAAAAATCGTTTTCATTTGGTGCTTTATTATTTTGCACCAAGTAAAGTTGTAAGGCTGAGCGTTTGAACCCTCTTTTTCAGTTTTTTCGTTCCAAATTTTGTTCACTTATACTCGGGGACAACTTGTTTCGGATATGCAGGCTAGGCAGGAAAGGGAGAGAGATCGACCTTTGTCCCCATCCTTAGGGGATGAGTTTTTTTGTTCAGGCTAGGGATGTGGAGAGGTGAAAGGGGAGGGGAGGTTGGAGAGAGGGTGTGGGGGTCGCTACAACGAAGGAGCCACCGCCCCACCGCACGGGGACAAAAGCCCGTCTCTCTCCCTTTCCTGCCTAGCCTCTGCTGCATTGCCAAAAAATGTTGTCTCTAAGTACAGCATGGACACTTCATTATGAAAAGAAAAAAAAAGCCAAATGTATGCAGGTCACACAAAGCGTTATTTTAAAATTTAGTTGAAAAAGGCCATCTTTGACTTGTATCAAACTTTCAGACATTGCGATAATAGCTTTTTTCAGTTCAATCAGAAATGTACAGATTAAGTAAAACCGAAAGTTGGGCGAGTTAGTGTGTCTTCATGATGAAGAAATAGCATGAAGAGAACACGAAGGATGGACAGGATAACGCAGACAAGTGCTAACTCAACTGAGGTTTATGCATACATTCAGCAGTAAACCTGAATTGCGAGTTAGCGCTTGTGTGCGTTGTCTTCTCTGTCGTTCATGTTCCCTTCGCACTATTTTTTCACCAGAAGTGTACAGATGTGGGCATGCCTAAGACATTTGTTAGCTTGTATGGCCACGCCCATCTTAGTATTCTAGGAGTAACAAAATGCCAAATAGTTGTTACCCATTAGTTGAGTGGGTAGGTAAGAGACTGCTGTGGCTTCGAAAGAAGTAGTTGTTGAAAATGTATAGAATAAGTAAAAACAGCAAATTGCATTGCCTGATTAAAATGAACCTTTTAAGCCATGTGATAGTCAGCATGTTATGTGCAGTTATCTTTCATTTTTGCCTCATTAGCAGTCACAACCACAATCACAGGCTTAAAACAGAATCAAACAGATGTCAGAAAATGTGTCAGTCGCTTGCATTGCTGTTATACGTAGATTCTGCTGATTTTGTCTTGTACATAAGGCAGATGAGTGACAACTTAAACATAGGGGTGTGCCAAATAGTGTGCCAAAAAAGCCTGCTGCAATTTGCTTTCACTGCTATTCCAAAAACGTGGACCATACATGCTGCGTACCATGCTGCGGCAATCAGTATGCGGGGATGGAGGGTTCAGCACTGCGGTGCAGTTCATTTGCGTGGTGGTGTTCATAATTCTCATACATGGCCTCGGAGATTGATTGATGTGTGCAGGGCCCAGGCAGGTTCAGCAAACCCGGCCTTTAAGCCTGACCTCTGAGGCCAATCTTCGTAGGTAGCTCTCGCCCGCGTCTCATGTACTGAGATGTAGCGCTAGTTTATTCTCTTTTGTTATAAACATCAAAACGGTACTTTTCTTAAGCGCATAACTTGACAGTGAGGAAGTTAATACACTGACTTCGGGTTGTGACCCGCTAATGGAAATCAGAGTTGCGTCTTTTACCAGCTGCAGTTCCGAAAGCAGTGCTTGCTGTTGCCCATGATTGCTCATTGAATATTTGCACAAGTAACGAATATTCATAAAAATAATCAATTTCTATTCAATTAGGTTCTCTCACTATTCGATCCATATTCGATTCGGTTCTTAGCTGAACTATTCGCATTCAATTCGGTAGCAAAGCTACACTATTCGTATTCAGTTTGGAAAAAGTATTATTTGCACACCCCTACCTAAACATGATTTGGGGAGATGTTGCGAATATAACACCCGCACAAGTTCCGTGACATATGGCTTGAATTAAAAGTTGGTATGAATTGGATCTCTTTACTTTCACTTTTGAGCTCATTGAACAGGTTTGTATTGGTGCTTGTAATAGTAACAGTAGCTGACATTCTAGATAGAAAAAAGGAAGTGAAAGGAAAGAATTCAGTTTTTCAGTGACATTAGTACTTGAAAAAGGCCAAGGACCTGTGAAAAAAATAAATAAATAAAACATTACATTGTACACTTACAAGCTGGTGTACGTAGTAAATTTATGAAATGTAATGAGTATCTTGCGATTAATTTAATATTTTTACATTTCTATTGGTGAGCCAGATGCACTGTGGTGCAGTCTAGTGGTAGTAATGATAAGGATGATAAAGTGAGGCACGATACACAACTGAAGGGTTTCACGAAAGTAAAGCAGAGTTTGGTGATGTTTGCTGCAGTCATCATTTTATCAGAGTGAAAAGTAAAATGCTTCACATCAGATTCACTGTGGTCGCCCATGGTTGTTAAATGTTTTAAAAACCTTTTTTGTTTGTAGAAACAGAAAGCCATGCTTTGCTGTAAACCTATTACGGTTCAACATAGTGACCACAGGAGCCATGTATACTCCGTTTCATACATAGCAGTCAACGCTGCCAAAGCTAGCGCGCCTGTTCGCGCAAACTAAGTCCGCATGCGAAAAGTAGTTTGCCATACAACCAAAGCGAACACAAACATATTTCGTAGCGACAAATCTTAAGTGCCCTGACTGGCACCTCCCGGACTTCATTTTACCTCTTGCCACATTTTCGTCCTGCGACTCGTCAAGATTTCGAGAAGCAAAAAGTACACGTGGCGGTATGATACGCGGTTGGTAGGGCGAATCGCTTCTACTAAATCCACGCCCAAAATGTAGTTCACACTCCATGAAAATTATGGCCAGAGAGCCCGAACACTAAGCGCCTCACAGCTTCGACCGTGATTTTCAATGCTACTACATCGTTTTATGCCGCTCTCTGTATTCGTCCAAACAATGACCATAGTTTCGAGAAGAACGAATGATACGTGGCGGAGTAACATAGTTTCGCAAACGCACTACTTCAGCAACCTCCGCAGCATTGACTGCTATGTATGAAACGGGGTATAGTAGCTTGTAAAGTACATTTGTATCATTTGCAAGTTGAGCTTGCTCCCCTCCTGTCCTTTTCCTCCCTCTTTTCTTTTCTTTAGCATCTTCCATCGCATTTGCTATTTGTGCATTAACTGTATGTACTACCATTAGTAAAAGTTTCAAAAAATCCTGGTATGCATAAAAAAATTCATTTTGGCACTGTCACGTAGCCCAGTCACCTGAAACGTCTGATGTTATGAGGGCACACGCGTGCTCCATTGACTGGTAATAATGCCAGGCGACTGAGTCCCGAGGCAGTGCCAAAATAATTCTTTAGTGCACTAGCACTTATAGTGGCGAGTCTCCTCATTTAGCTATTGCGTGTTTGTCTGAAGCCTGCTGTATGGCAGGCTGGCCATCTGCGCACCTGTGATGGGCAACCTGCCCAGGTGTGTGCGTGTCTGCACACGTGCGCACACACACAGAGACAGACAGACTCCCAGGCATGTATCAGTATAAATTAGAGAACAATCAATTCCGCGTATATGGGCATTAATCCATTATCACTATCTGAACAACCTCCATCCATGAACAGTGGTCGCAAACATTGGAACTAAAATGAAAACCTATACAAATCGACTGTCATTTTTTATTTTTTTTTCGAACAACTGTATCCTGTCAACTTCTACTGCTGATACTATATGAGAATTGTACACAAAGTACTGTAGATTGCTTTGGCCTAATAATCAGCAGCCATTGGGTCAGTGCTAGTAGAAAGTAGATACTTTGAATATGTTATCGAATTGTACCTTATGCGATATAGATTTCTAGAGGGAATTGTACCGTTTGTCTGGTTGGGGCATATTCAGTGTGCATTAATATTTGGGAGCACTGAAAAAGATGGCTATATTATGTAAAAAAAAAAAATGGAAGAACGCACGCATGAATTTAAAGGTCTTTACAGCGTCTTTCAAGAATGCACAAATCTGTGACTTTGTTTTTCCCTGTCTGGCTCTTCTTGACTATTTACATTTTTTTTTACTTTTTTTTTGCCATTGTATGCCTATTTATAGTCCAATTTAACACTGTGCGTATGGTGCAACTGTTTTTTTTATTCAGCCTCTCGCAGGTTTGGACCAGTACCTGGTGTGCATGGTGTCCTTGAAGTGTTAGTGTAAAACACTGCTCCTGCTGCCAGCCCAGTGCTGTAGGATTGCTCGGCGATGCACCGGAGGCCCATCTCGTGCAGCCTCCACCTTTGGCAGCTGTCCATGCTGCGGTCGGGAAGGTGTGTTGCAGCAGGTTTCCACCGCTCCTGGCCCCCGTACAGGCACCTGGCATCCTCATGGCATGGCTGCACACCACTCGTGCATCGCCAACGGACACCACCAGCGGGAACTGTGCCTTCGCACAGTGTGTTGTCACTGGTGTTGTGCCGGCCCCTGTCTTTGCCGTCGCAGCGGCTGTTTGAAAAGGACTCTTCCAAGGTTGAAGGCACAGTCAAAGCACTTAAGGAAGCTGAACCGTCCACAGTAGCTGCCAAGCCAGACACGCCTGCCGCGCCTGCACCTGTGCCGCCAAAGCGGCCGCTCATCAAGAGGATCTGGGACGAGTTGGTGCACTACTACCATGGCTTCAGGCTTTTGTTCATTGACATTCGGGTCTCAAGCCGGTTGGTTTATCGGGTGCTCAATGGAGAAGAGCTAACCCGGCGAGAGCACAAACAGGTTCGCTATTCATTTCTTCTGAAGCATGTTTACACTTTGAAGCATTTTATTTTTTTTTTACGTAGTCTTGAAAAGAGCGCATGAAAACCATTTCAAGTTGCTCTGATAACTACTCCTTTTGAAACAATCCAGCTGTGCACCTGCAACATTTCTGTCCTGTTAGGAGCAGACATTCATGCAATGGTCAGACATTTTGTTGTAGCCTAGCAGCAACATCTTGGGCATTGTAGTGGCCATGCCTTTGCTGAGCCTGAGAAACCTACTTAATAAGTGTGCCAGTTTTTTTTTTACTGGTACACAGTTTAAAATTGGTAGGCCCTGTTACATATGATGTTTTGTAATAGTTGCATTTATCATAAGCCCCGCCGCGGTGGCTCAGTGGTTACGGCGCTCGGCTGCTGGCCCGAAAGACGCGGGTTCGAAACCGGCCGCGGCACCTCAGTTTCGATGAAGGCGAAATTCTAGAGGCCCGTGTACTGTGCGATGTCAGTGCACATTAAAGAACCCCAGGTGGTCGAAATTTCCGGAGCCCTTCACTACGGCATCCCTCATAGCCTCAGTCGCTTTGGGACGTTAAACCCCAATCAATCAATCAGTCAAGCATTTATCATAAAATACTTCTTTACTTTTATCATAATTACTTATATTTTTGCTCAACTTTAATATGACGCTTATGCTGATAGTCAGCCTTATGATACCTTTAAAGGACTACAGACACCTAATTTTATTGCATGTCTTCTTTCAAATGATGCGTTAGACATTAAAATACATAGATAAGTGCTTGGTATTCGCGTACTGCTGCTAGATAGTTTATAAATTAATTTCTTCTCTTGTGCTATTTCGGTTTCATCAATCGAACGATGGCTGTGACGTGTAGGTGGTGTTAAGGTCATGTGATGTGCTAGAAAAAGTGTAATATAATAACAGATACTACATAGTTCTAGTTCACTACAACACTTAAACTGCCCTCTTTCATGTCCTGGAGTGACAAAAAACGACCTATCAGCAATTATACCGCAGATTTTTCATTCCTGTCATGACCTAAACATCATTTACACGTCATAGCCATCGGTCGGCAGTTCAAACCAAAACAGTGTCAGGAAGAAATTCATTTATAAATTAGTGGTCGTAGATGAATATCACGAGGTGCTCTATGTTCACCAATATCAAGCGCATTGTTTGAAACAAGAAAACACTTAAGCAGTAATTTCCTGTCTATAGTCCTTTAAGTTGTACTGAAAACTAGGAGTGTGTAATTGTTGAGAATTTTCTAATAGTGAATGAAATATTCTTTGAATAGTGCACGTTTGAACTATTCAAATATTGTGAATATTTCTTAAACAGCTCTTGGATAATTCTGAAATAGTATGGCACTAATCTAAACATTCTTTTCCACAAATTTCTAGGCATGTGCAAATAGTACTTTTTCAGAACTGAACCAAATGTGAATAATGTTGCTAAAAACCAAATCATTTATGAATTGAATAGTCGCAGAACTGAGGTGAATATAAAGCAAATAATTGTGCGAAACAGTGCTAGCAATGGCACTACTGATAAGGCTATAATTTATGGAGCTGTAACTAGCTGCAAAGGATGCAGTACTGATCTCCACTAGGGGTATGCAGCACAAAGTCAGTACAGGCGTGCCTCGTTAACATGACCCCGTTATTACGGATGACTGGAAGGGACAGTTTATCTGGGGACCAAACTTCTTCGATGTATTTATGCCTCATTAATATGGAAACCTTCCGTCTGGATGATTGACAGGGGGAAAATTCACAGAGCCCATTGGGACCCACCTATTTTTGTCGCATTGATATTGATGGGGATGAGAACATAATCTCTGCTGCCACAACCAGTTACTTCACTTTCTGAAATTTGCGCAGGACACCAGCAGAATGCAGTAGAAAAGTACAAATGACTGGCTGATGGCCCTTTTCTTTTCCTGGTTCATGCTTTACAGTGCAAAGTTGCCGAGTCGACTCTCTTTACCATCTGCTGTATTGTATGAATTGCTGTGAAGGAAGCTGTTGTTTGTGCTATGTGGAAAGCCTAATTCAGCAGCTTTTAGTCGACTGAGTCATGGGGTCGTGGGACATAAGCACTCTTAGTAGGGACGCCATCAAGTGTGTCAGACATACGTCGGTCGTTAGGCACATGAATCTACACCACATTATTTCAAGTATGATGGCAACCAGGATAATGGGCTTGGAGTTCCCAAAATTGTGTTTAATTTCAACTTCACTGACGAAGAAGCAGACCCCAACCAAAGCATGTTTTTTGTATATTTTTTCTTTATGATTTGTTATTATGGTTGACTCGCTGGACAATTTTGCTCGCAAACCAGAATGTCCATATTAACGAGGCACTACTGTATATTTAGTCTATGACCATCATGCTATGCAAATCAGAAAATTACCTTTTGCTACTGATGGTGACAGTGAATAACCTAGCACAACATCATAGTAGATTAGATGGGTGAGAGTTATGCATGAGCCATGGCCTCCGAGATCAGGCATCAGAGCGGGGTTTGCTGAACCTGCCTGAAGCCTCCTGCATCACAAAACTTGGAGGCCATGTACAAACATATAAATGTCGAGACTCAAATGGACTGAGTCTCAGCGCTGTACATTGCATCCCGTGCAGACCAATTGTGGCAGCATGTTGTGCAGCATCAGAGTAGGCCCTGTTTTTGGCATGGTTGTTAAAGAAAACTGCAGTGTGCTTTAGTCCAGTTGTGTGCTATTTATTCGAGAAGTATTTGAAAACTTCAGAATGTATTCATTTGTTTTGTACAATTTTGAGCAAGTACTGTTTGGTTCATTTGACAAATTCAATTGACAGCTTGCATCTGATACCTCTGGTGCTTTGCGCATAGCTTTGGCAGTGCGGGCCAGAACAGGCTTCGATTAGCGATTATCGAAATGTGCACCCTCGCAGTGCTCCCGGTGCAGCAGCATGGCAGCTGCTGTGACGTTGGTGCAAGCTATGTATAACAGGAAATTTGATTCGCTTTTTGAAAGTTTTGAATTTTCACACTCCCTGAAAAACCTCTTAAGTGTCCATTATTCCGCCACCAAACAACATACTGTTGTAGTTGACATGTGCAGGAGAGGTGGTTTAACGCATTGTGCTGCATTCCATTCACATGGCTGCATCCAGAATCCAATTGGTGCATCCATGTTGTCTGCTTTGACGTGTTCTTCAACATCGTCATCTGTAGTAAAAATTTAATTCTCTGCACAGACGAGTTTATAATGTTCCATCCTTGTGTTGCTTTGCCTACGACTGCTGCTGACATCGCACAGCACATGGCTGTTTTTGCATTTTGTCTCCATGAAAATGAAGATGCTGTGGCCAGAATTCAACTCCACGTTATTGGGTTCGGCAGCTGAATGTCAAAGCCACTGAGCCATCATGGCAGTTTTTTTTTTATGTGTGTGTGTCCATGCTCTTAAAGCAAACACACGTGTTTTATTTTCATTAGCCTCTGTAGTTTCCTTGCGACAAATACCTCTGTGATGATGCTGCAACTTGCAATTGGTGAACAAGGCAAATGGTGTTTCAAGAAACAAAGTGGCCTTTGTTTTTTTGTTGGTATCTCCGCTTGGTATCAATGCCTTAGCCTGTTCACCTTTGTTCGTATTTTATATATATACTCTGCTAAGCCATGTTACGGTTGTATTTAAGGTGATGGCCATCACACTGTTGCCCTGAGTTTTTCAAGTAGCTTTAGAGCTGCTTATCTAATCACCTTTGGATTTTTATGTGCCGAAGCCAAGGGGTTGGCTGTGAGCCATGTCTTAATGGAGTGCACCAGAATAATTTAGATCATCTGGGGTTCTTTGACATACATCAAAGTCTCAGCACGCAAGTGTTTTTGCATTCCATGTTCATGTGAATGCTGCTGCCACAACTGGGTATCAAACCCATAACATTCGGTTCAGTAGCAGGATACCGTAGCCATTGAGCCACCTTGATGGGTGTAAAAGCTGCTAGCCTACTTCATATTTGTTCCTCATTTTCGCTTAATTACCCCTGTTGATCCTACTACTACTTTACTTGGAATTTTGTTATTCTGCTGATGCCAGTATGCTAACCTAGTAAAATTTCAGGGATCACTGTCCCTAAATGTCCTCAGTTGCAATTTTGGATCTTTCTGGTTAACCACGTTGAAATGCTGCCAACCTAGGCAGTGCTACTGGAATCATTAACTCTAGACATAGAGCAGAGAAAAGTTTTCCTTCTCTCCGCCAAGCTTGGAGGTGCAGTACGTTAAAGCAATGGCATCTTCAATAAAATTGCTTTTCTAATGCTTTTCTACCCTTTATATTCACTATACATACAATTGAAATACTCACCCGCTGCACTGGCTCATGCTTTGGCATTTCACATCTAATCCCAAGGTTGCAGGATCAATCCCAGCCACGATGGCGGCACTCCAGTGGGGGCAAAATGCAAAAATACCCGTGTGCTGTTCATTATCAGCACATGTTAAAAAACCCCACGTTAATCCGGAGCCGTGCACTACGGCGTCCTTCAGAACCTCTATGTCAATTCGTAATGTTTAACCCCAGAAATTAGAATTTTATATATTCACTTCGGTTATTTTAGTGTTTCATTTGTCAGCACAGCCTCCTCATTCATATTTTGGTTGGTTCTGAAAACAGTTCTATTTGCACACTCTGCTTAAGTACACAACCTTTTGTGTTCCCAGTTGAATATTGTGATTGTGTACTGTCTCATGATTGTTGTGATCCTGTTTGTCATGATTGTGTTCTTTTCTGTCTTTAAAAAAAATGCATCTAACTTTTCTCTTGCAATCAAAACCAAATTTAGGCCTCATTTAGTTGTTCTGCAATGAAAAATGGGTTGAGCTTGCAAAGCTTGTACCCACAAACGGAGCAAAGCGTGCTGAGAGTTGTATTTGGCTCGCATTGATAGAAACCGCATGTTGCAGCAAGAGACATGTCCACCGATGGTCAGACGTCGGTTTTAGTCATTAATTATGCATTAAGTTTATTCTTGTGGGAAATTCTTAGGAAGAATGCACATGCTAGAAAGCATTAGGTTTTGAGGAGCTACATAGTCTACCACGCTCTGGTTGTGCAACAGGTATAATTAAAACATTTAGATATCAATATCACCTAGATGCTGATATTGATGAGGGAAATGGTCTCATATTTATACACTTCATTAATTTTTGCATCAACCCTAATAACCAGAAGTGCAGCTGACACCCACACACTCGCAAGCCTTTCTCAAAAGCGTTATACCAGATTTATTACCTGTGCCACCTGTGGCATAGATTGCACCACATTTTGTCACCAGCTAGAAGGGACCCTAATACACATGCATGAGTCTTCACTCCTGCTGGTCAGCTCATTCACTTCGACACTTGGATGAGGTAGTGGACCGTGTCATAAGATTTGCAATCAAACTTGATCAGTGCATTTCATTTTTTGCTTCAAGCCTAGACTTTTGTTTTCATAAAGTGCTCAGATGGCTTGTGAACCTGTCGGGGACAACTCCATGGGTGCAATGCGCTTAACTCTTTCGCTACCGCGGAAAAAGGCACGATTTGGAGCGTACTGAAAGAAAATTTTTTTTCTCAAGAACTAATACACCCAGCACATATTGCAATGCATGAAATTGTAGCTTATTAGTTACACTTCTGAATGAAATAAATGCCAGAGTTGTGTGTGCAAAAGTAAATGAACATTTATTTGTGAAATTTGCTAAAAACACAAAAAATGTATATAGCAAAAACAGAAATTACCGGCTGCACTAAGCCCGAACTTGATTAGAGGAAAACTGGAATATACAAACTGTTGCACATGTTTATAGCTGTCATTATTCACAGTTTCAGCTATGAGAAAAATTTACTGCACTTTCCATGGCTTGTCAAATCAGGGGTCATGACTGTGGTGCCACTGTGAAGAGCAATCAGAGGTGAAGATGTGAAGCAGAGGTAGACTGACAGGTGCTTCACATAAGGTTTTATCTTTGTTCCTCCCTTGTTCTCTGATAGCCGAGCTTGTAGTTTTTTCTTTTTTTCATTATTTTCGGTTGGTGTTGAATGGATTCTATGAGAGGATTGGGGGTGTGGACTTCTTTTCCCTCATCATACCTGAAGATTTCTTGAATGAGCTGCTCCCTGAAAGCCAGCTGATAAAATTTGGCATTTTAGGCAAGCTCTAAAACATCAGGATTGAATAATTAAGTTTTATCGATGTGGTTCAAAAGCCAGGACACTTTTCAAGTATTGCCAATAGAGGCTGCCGCCACCGAATCATCCGGGTCCGTTACGTGCAAAAAAAAACAAAAACAAAAAAAGCGAAAAACCAATTTTGAGAAATTATTTTTTATGGCAGAGGGCCAGAATAGATTATTCTGGTATTTCAGTAGAGATACAGTCGTGGCAGGTCAACAATTCCAATGTATATGATGATTCCAATGAACATCAGAATCTCCAACCGATTCACAGCTTCCCATGAGCCGTCACGCTGAATTTGCTGAAAATCTTCATCCATGCATACTTATTAGTGTTTCCGCACACGATCTTCATCATTTCCGCCATGAAGAGGATCAAAAAAAAGTCGAGAAGTCGAGCGAATCTCCGAGCGCCGCTCCGCAGCGATGTGCCGATATGGACACCTAGCTGTCGTCTTGGTTGAAAAACGCGACGCGACCTTGAGCATTTGGCGAACTGTCTTCGCCATACGTTGTCAAGACCCTGAAGCACAAAAATAAACCACTGTCATCAATTACAAACCGTATGCACCGCAGAAAACACACAGCGAACGAAAACAGAGCTTACATGCAAGTACGCGCTGACGTTCCAGGCTCCCGAGGCGAAGTCTCGCTGCCGAAACCGAAATCCAACGTTTGTACATTGTTGCCCGACTAATAACCGCTGCTTTCGTCGCAAAAAAAGAAACCGAAACCGGCCGACGTGCTCGGTGTCAGCTTTCGCTTCCGAGGAGCGCTCGGCGACGCGGACGCCATTTTCTCCGGCTGACGGTGCTGCGGCCGTTCAAAGTTTTATTTTTCACGGCGCCCCCTTATGTCAAAACACTGAAACCAAGGCTGCAATCGAAAGAGCAGTTGTTGAGCTCGCTAACTAGATGGCGGAGCACGTCCACAAGGCTCCAAAATTAGCTTTTTTGCGCGGGCGATTTGAATCGATCATATGCGAACGATCGCCTATGGCGCGGTAGCGAAAGAGTTAACGTCCTGGTTCAGAGCCACTGATGCAGAGACAGTCGCTGCAGTGTTGGTGCAGATATGCTGATAAAGTTGCTGTGCCATTCTTTACACAATGGCAGGGTTGCACACCTGATTCAGTGGTGTCTCACTGCTAATTATGCTGTTGAGAGCGAGCATGATGACTAATTTGTGCATAATGATAGTCCCGTCTAGCAGACAACTAAATAAAGTGCAGGCTGAGCCACTTGTTTCGGAGACATTAAGTCTGGTTGGATACCGTTTGGATAGACCTTGACTATATGCATAGAACATACGTAAATTTGCTTTGCCCTTATTTGCAACTTCGCTAATATATTTTGGGGCTGTTGTGCTCTACTTCCTTACCAGTAACGCTCATTCAACCACTGCCAATGAGGCTGCAGTCAAAGCATGTGTGCTATGCGATGGTAGTGCATATAAAGAACCACAGCTGGTCTAAATTAATTCAGAGCCCTCCACTATGACATCCGTCATAGTACATGTGTAGCTTTGGGACATTAAACTCCACAAATTACAATACCTCTGATGCATATGCCTTTTGTTGTCTTGCAGCTCGTCCGTACAGTTTCAGATTTATTTCGACTTCTTCCATTTTCCGTGTTCATTATTGTACCGTTCATGGAGCTCCTGCTTCCGGTTGCCCTGAAACTATTTCCTAACATGCTGCCGTCTACGTTTCAAACATCATCAGCAAAGGTATGTATTGCTCTCCTAGGCTTAATTTGTATTTTCTAAATTATTTGTTACCAGCGTATAATTTGCTCAAGAGAATGGTGCTCTGTAGTGTACATGTCAACCACATGCTAATTATTAGGCATTTGTTTTACGGAGAAAAGTATACAACAGCTGTATCTTACCGGTACTCACCTATGGGGCAGAAACATCAAGGCTTACGTAATGGGTTTAACCTAAGTTAAGAACAGCTGGAAAGAAAAATGATAGGTGTAACGTTAATAGACAGGAAGAGGTTAGTGTGAGTCAGGGACCAAACACGGGTTAATGACGTCCTAGTCAAAATCAAGAGTAAGAAATGAGCTTGGGAAAGGTATGTAATGCGAAGGCAAGATAACTGATGGTCCTTGAGGGTAACAGAGTGGATTCCAAGGGAAAGGAAGCGTAGCAGGGGCCGGCAGAAAGTTTGCAAGGATAGGGCGGCCGAAGCTGGCACAGGACAGGGTTAATTGGAGAGATATGGGCGAGGCCTTTGCCCTCCGGTTGGCATAGTTGGGCTGATGATGATTATTATTTGACAGAAGTTTCCAGTGCATGGTGAATTAAACCTAGACATATATCCCTCTTGTTTCTACAGGATGCAAAAGTGAAGAAGGAACTTAAAGTAAAGCTTGAAATGGCCAAGTTTCTCCAGAGCACTTTGGATGAAATGGCTGTTAAGAAACGAGGTGAAGCTCATTCCCACAATGCAAAGGAATTTGCAAAGTTCTGTGAAAAGGTTGGTAATAATTTGGATCATTATTTGTGTTTTGGTTAAGAAAATATTCCATCATTATACTAGATATTTCTGTGCAGGGTGCATTTAGAATCCCAGTTCAGAGGGCTCATCCAACTATGTTTGTATGTTGTCAGTTAGCTTTTTGAAGTAACTCCTCAGCGCCTCCAACTTTCATATGAATTTTGAGAATTTAAGTGCATGTTATACTAGACAAAACTGGCCATATGTTATAATAGCTACGTACGTACATGTGCTTGCTTGTGGTGGCTCGCCGCACCCATCAAAGAAGAGCACCGGGATTGAACAAAAGGTCGCCTTTTATGTCAGTGGACACAAATGCACAAGACAGGGCAAAGATTCATGGATGCGCACTCAGGCAGTGTACAGTGGGGGCGCGAGGGACAGCGGTTGCCAGCCTCTACACAGTGTATGCGTGGAGGCGGTAGTCTGGTGGCATTTGTAGTATGTGGGTTTTTGGATGATGCGAAGCCGCTGGCCCGGAGCACAGATCGGCGTCCACATAGTTGGATCCTGCAGGACGGTGGTTGAACGTAGTCGTTGTGGTGTTAAGGCTCGTAAAGACGTCGGCCAGCAGGGTGCCGGTCCTGAGCCGTCACGTCGCTGGAACCCGGCACGGCATACCGTGGTTCTTGCACACTGGTCACAGCGACGTCCACTGCGTTCAAGCACCAGCGCACACTACCATGCATGCACCGCAGCACACACACTACAATATGGTCGTCTTCCATGTTGGGCCGCTCGAACAGAATCACTACAGTGCTATAGTCAGATACAACTCAAGAATGAAGTGGAAATGGCGTCGACCAGTTTTCATGTTGTCATAGTTGTATTTGAGTATAGCAGTCTGCTATTAGCCATATATGTTTTATATGTGAACAGCTAAAGCACCTACAGTTTATTTATTCAATGCCTATTGTGCATTGCTAAATTGGGTTTCTGATGAAGCAGATTTGCTTTGCAATGATGTATTTAAGCAGCAATATCTTTGGAATTGGACAAACTTGAATTCTAGTGCAACTCCTGATAAACAAAACTTGGTGAACCAGCCCTTCTGGATAACACTAACTTGTTTCTCACTTGGTCGGCTTTCCTATGCTTGCTGTGAGATTTTTGGATAAAGTAAGAATTTGTCTTGTTTAATGCAGTGATATGGAACTGAAACATACTTTCCTGCAGTGATCTCTGCCAAATGTCATGGTAGACTCAGAACCATGAGACATCATAGTGCTGGTCATTTATCCCACTATAACATCAGCCTATGCAGTTCTTATGTGTTCATTTGCATGGGTGGTTTGCTGTGCGAATCGCTGTGTTGGCCCTTTACAAAAAAATTTACAGACGATTACGACAGTCTGTTATGCAAAATTTGAGCGTAGCTCTTCACGCGCCACCTGCCACTGCTGGCAGGTGGCGTGCTATGCTGCTAGCCACCCTCTGGGATCTTCCCGTGGGGAGCCACTTTCCGGCTGTCCATTCCTCCACTCTCGCCATGGCAGGTGGAGTTTCACTTTGCTGCTACTTGCCAACACGCCAACTGTCACAAAGCTTAACACACCACTTGTCGGGTGGCGTGCTACGCTGACAACTACGCAGGGCGCAGGAACGGGCTCCTAGGAGCTGTACTCTAAAATAGAAAAATGGGATTTGTTTCTCTTTCTCTATTTTTTGGTGTAAGCAGCTGGATTTCTTACTGCGCAAGTGTGACATGTTCATGCACCACATATGAAATAGCCGACCAGAACTAGGTGTCAAGTAAGCAGCTGGATTTCTTAATGCACAAGTGTGACATGTTCATGCACCACATATGAAACAGCCGACCAGAACTAGGTGTTCTGGTCGGCTGTTTCATATGTGGTGCATGAACATGTCACACTTGTGCATTAAGAAATCCAGCTGCTTACTTGTTCAGTTGGTCAGCTTTGTATCTGATGAAAGTCGTGATCAGTGGCAATAACAATGAAGTACAGGATCTGCCCATTTTCCTCCGAAGCATTGGAAGTACAGGACGTAGCCATCATAACTGTATAACACCGTGCTTGTGATGACGTTTAATTTATGTGCCACAGTGAACAATATCGTGTTTATGGAAAAGGGCTCAGCAGTGCCGCATGTTGCTCCTTTAGTGGTCTGGTGGAGTTAGTTTGGGTGTAGCTTAGCTGCATTCATTATTGCTACTGGGTATTGTAAGTGATGTCATATTTTATATCTTGTCAACCATTTGATATTGCACTTAAAACAAGCAATGAAGTGACCACCAAATTTTCTTCCTGTGCAGTCTCGCTGAAATGAGCAGTTTTAAATTATTTTTTTAGCATTTCAGGTAGCTGTGCATCACTTCATGTGTGAAAATTATAAACCATTCACTTTTTTCTTTCATTAATTTGTGAGGGATGAGAAAAAGAAGTAATTCACTGTAGACACTAATACGAAAGGATTTTGGATACACCATTAGTAGCGTTCAATATTTCATTTGATGTTTGGACATCTTCTAGCATTTTATATCTGAAAAACAGCGTAGCTGCATTGCATCATATTTTTTTTTTATAAGCTGGCTTGTTAACGCTTGGATTTAAGGGGAAGTTGAGTACCAAGTAGGTTTTGAAAGGCAGAAGTGCCAGGATTTTGAGGCACATAAGCTGTAGTAGCTGATGTGTCATTTTATGCAACTTTGCATTTGAACCTAAACTTGCAATTTTAAGAGCACTGAACAGAGAGGACTGGTTGATGCATTGTTTTAAGAGCAATAGAGAACTATATAAGGACACACAAAGAAATCATCAAATTATGGGAATTAATAACTCCTACTTTTCTTGTTCTCTTTGCTTGCCAGCATCAGAAAATGGTCACACAGACAATAACGTTGTTGTTCGTAGCTCAACTTGGCAGCTGTCTACTTCTATTTCTGTCTTATAATGCCTGTTGCTTTATGAGGAGATCAATACTGCATTTATGTGGGTAAGGGCAGCATTTTTTTTTTTTTTGCAATTTTTATGTGTTTCAGCTCTTATCCGAAAGCGGATAACCAATCAGTTTTAAAGCTGTAGTCTCGCAAAACTACTTTTTTGTCCCATACAGTCTGACAGTATATTTGGCACCTACATGAGTGCGGCCCTTACTCTCATGTATATGGTATAATTGTGGCTTAGTTCATTGCATTTTCTTCTAGCTCCTACATTTACCTTCTGATGGCATTGAAGCTCTAGTGGCTGTTTACTGATGTTCTGTTTCGTTTTGCTTCTTTTGCTTGTATAGTTGGCTTCATTGGTGTTGCCAACCTTTTTTTTTTATGAACGCACCCACGTGGAGGCCAAAAACACTTGCACAGAGGGGTGGCAAGGGAGGAAATGACCCTCCCTAATATACATGGGGGAGGAGGATGTCAATTTTCTCTCGCATTGTTTCCTGCTATCTGGAACACATGAATGAGTATTATTATGAACTTTGCGCCCTCCTCTACATAAAGACTTGTCCATACCGTTCTTGTCCCTGTTACTGTCTTTTGCATGCTTATGTTGCACCCTGTGTGCAATGAACATTTTGTAGTCTTCCTTTTAAGCTGAAATGATCTACTATAGATGTTTCCCAAATGACCTATTTAATTATGGACAGCAGGGGCTGTTAACTAACAGGCTTCCATTCTCAGATTGCATGTTATAATTGTTAGACAATGCTTATTTATGTCGTGCAGCTATGTGAACTTCACTCATTAATGCCTGTTTAACTCCTGTAGTGCAGCTTTTTGCATTTTCTATTATTTTTGCACTAGTAGCAGATGTAATGCTTAAGATGAACACAAGAGCATTTAAAGCCAGTTTTCAAAGCATGTAGAATTGTGCTAATAGGTTTATTAGGTAGAGCTTGTGTAACAGTGCGCTGCGTGGAGACTGCAAGGACTGTCAAACTCTAAATCAAAACACTAGTTGCGATATATGGAATATGTCAGTTGAGCAACTGGGCTTCACTTCAAGTTGCATGCATTGAAAGTCCTTCCCTACAAAGCCATTGTGTCTCTGTTGATGGTGAACTGAGGTGAGGGTACTGACCGAAATTTTCCTTGCTTTTTTTTTTATTCTTTCTTTTTCCCGCCGATGCTACATGCACTTCATGTAGGCATCCTCAAGCAAGAGCTGTCAGTGTCAGATGAAAAGCTAACAAGATTACAGTAACAAACATGGAATACAGAGCTATTAGCTGCTAGAGAAGAAATAAAGGCAGTGTGTATTACTGACACTTCCACACAGCAGACTTCTCACCATCGAAATGAAAATCAAGTCTGCTAGTATTCAAGTATATGTACGTAGTGCATAACAGCCAAATAGCCAAACTGCAATAAAAGTGAACGGGCAGCAGAAAAAACAATGCTTCTTGTGTTGGGGCAGTGCACAAAGTTGAAATTTTCTTTGGTAACCTTGCAATTCACTTGTTTCTTTTTTAATATATTAATATATTTGCGAGAACATGAAACATCTGAAACACTGCTTCAACCAGTCAGTTGAAATTACAAGCTTAGAAGGTTCGTTGAGATATCATGCCTGCAGCTGGCATGCAACAAAAGGCCATTGAGAGAGGCATTCCTCCTATAGTGAACTGAACTTGACTTATATAACAATTATGTAAGTGATGTAAAAGCTGGCTACAAAAATTTGGGATATGCTTTGCTTAATGAAGAGTGATTCTATTCTAGATACGAGAGTCTGGAGAAGACGCCACGAACGAAGAGATTCTGAAATTTTCGAAGCTGTTTGAAGATGAAATTACACTGGACAGCCTGACACGACCCCAGCTGACTGCACTGTGCCGGCTTCTAGAGCTCCAACCCATTGGCACAAACAACTTCCTTCGGTTTCAGTTGCGTATGAAGCTACGGAACTTGAAGGCTGATGACCAGGTGAGTGAGCATGTCACTAGACTAAAACACTACATTGCAGTTTTGGCGTTGTATGTATAATGAAGATGGCATTCTATCGTGTAGCACAAGCTGTTGTTCTTAGAGACTAACCTTAAACATTTGAAAGCTTATAACGTTGAGATATAATATGCTCATTGTTTGAGGGCATGAAGGCCGTCTAAGCTGCAAACCTAGGCACTTGACATTTTCCTTGTAGATAGAGGTATATACTGAAATACCTTTACTGTACTTGGTTAATGGTTTGGTGGGCTTGAGGGCAGTATATATTTTTTGCAAAATTGATTTAAATTTTTTTATTGCACGGGCAGATGAGGTTCATAGCAATAGTTCTCAACAAATTTCACAGTTGTAGTGCAAATAGTTAAGTGGAAAAAAGTTGGACATATTTTTCCCATTGGCACTAAATGGGGACAGAGAAAATGGGCCGTATTTGTCCCATTGACCAACATGGGTTTCCTCACTGAGTTGGTTTCTTTGTACCACTTCACAAACTTATTCATAGTTGTTCACTTGTTGAACTTGTTCGCACTACTTCTCCTGTCGTGGAACACCAGAGGTGTCTATGCCATTGTTAGACTTTCACATGGTTGTGTTTTTTGCCAATGAGCCAAACTTCACTCACGACGCCAACTATTTTTGGCCATTTTTTTTACCCTCCATGTTCATTTGGAAGGGCTTCTTGCAGCTGGTGGTTCCGAATGTTTGGCTATTGATGATTTGGCACCCAAGAACAAACTCTACATACGATCTTTGAGAATTGCCACTCAACATTCAGTCGTTAAATGTCCAACTATTTTCAGCATGGAAAAAGAAGTGCCTTCCTCTTATTACTTGTCATCTGAAATCTTCGGAACAAGTGCACGTTATGATCTAGTGACGTTATGATCTATGCAGAAAAAAGGAATCGCTCACCGGGTATTTTGATTTTGTTTGTTAAAAAAAGAATAAAGTTTCAAGGGCTCGACTCGCTACCTCATCTAGTGGACGTGGTTGAAACCATTTTTAAACAAATCATTGAAACCTAAGATAGGTGGAAGCATAGCATAAGTGGGACTACTGCGTCCCACTGCCTCTTACGAGCCTTTTAGTATGTGGAACAAGGTGAGACGTATGTGTCCCATTTTCCCACAAAGGGTTGTTTGATCCTTTGTGGGAAAATGCTTTCATGTGCTTTTGTAAATATGGCTTTGCCAAGCAAACTTAGATAGGCAGGTAAAATGTTACAGAACACTCCATTCTATAGTACCTTTGAACTTGTACAGCTCCACTGTCAGCTAGCCGGTGCCTAAAAACCCATGGATCTGCATCGTGATGCATATTTTTAACACTTTTTTTATTATTAACATGTTACAATTTTATTAATATGGCATTGAAGTGCTGTGGTAGTAGGTTAGACTTGGCACACTCTAGTTTTCAATTTGTTCATATGTGGGGTACAAGAGACAACAACCAATGTAGTTTTCATCCTACTCCTCTGATTACTGCAGGCAAGACCAGCCTTTCAGACTGTTTATTTTCATGTTAGTGTTTTTAATTTCATTCCATCTCTGATTTTGAGTTCTTTCTGCTGTCCTGTCTGGCTTCCCATTAGGACACCCCTTACTGCTTGGTTGTTTGTTTGCCACAGCATCAGACACCAGGAGCATGCTAAACAATTTAACTCAAAAACTTTTGTCTGCGATTATATCTTTTTTTTTTCTTTGAATGTTGCTTGCAGAAACTTTGAAGATGTGGGCTTGCCTATTACTTTTGTTTGCTTTTAGATATGTACGTGCAGATCACAAAACTGTGGCGGGTTTAATAGCAGGAATCGCATTTCTTGAATGGTACAAATTGTCCATGGCTGGTTGTTTATCCAGATGATCCAAAAGGAAGGCATTGAGTCCTTGACTGTGGCAGAGCTGCAAGCAGTCTGTCGTGCGAGAGGCATGCGAGCCATGGGTTTACCAGAGTCCAAGCTGCGCTATCAGCTTGCCCAGTGGTTGGATCTCAGCCTGAATGAGAACATCCCACCATCACTCCTGCTCCTGTCACGTGCTATGTTGCTCTCCGAGACCTTGCCTCCTACAGAACAGCTCAAGGCCACTATCTCTACTTTGCCCAAGGAAGCGGTAAGCATTTTAGATCGTACATGCCCAGTAACATTCTACAGATATACCCAGCAGTTTAGTAATGAAGTACACATGAAAGGCGCAGAGCCTTTTATTGTTATTGTATAGCATTTCCCCCCTTTTCAGTCTTCAAGCTGTGCATTTATTCATGCTTGTGTTGGCAATCTTATCTGTTATCTGTTATTTTATCTGTTACCTAAGAGGTGCCTTACATATGATGCTACAGATTCACTTTTGGCGAGTATAAAAATCACAGTGAATGGCTTACTCTTTTCTCACTTTTCGTACTTCTTAGTAATGTAGTAAGGTGGCAATAGTGGTTTTGTGTCCCTTTGTAATTAGATTACTTAGTTCTTTTTGTCCGAGATTTTGAACACCTTTGCCTTATTTATGGTGGGCATTTTGTCAAAGGAGACAGGACACATGGCGATGTTCAAGTGTGAGATGTTTCGCAGGGGCTGCATGAAATGTCTTTAGTTATAAAATAACTAAGCAGGCTGTGCGTCTTGCCTAGTAGTGTATAAATCTCGTTTTTCATGCCCACGCTGCTTCACATGCATCACCACGAATTCCTTTTTCGTGGCACGTGGGAAAGGTCCATCATCAGGAGGTTCAGTCAGTATCCACGCATTACTGTCGAAAGAAGTTTCATCAGTAAAAATGTAATGGTTCAGATTCTTTAGTGTTTCCGTTAGCTGTTCAAGACCAGTGAACTAAATTTACAGCTTTGATATGCCATCTTGAACTGAGTATTGATTAACTATTAATTTGTTTGGCATTAGTGTCCAAATAATTTTAGAGCTGAATGATTTTCTTCACCTTGATGCAGTGGGTGATAGCACAAATATGTCTGAAACACATGTGTAATACGGTACATTGCTCACCTCAGAACTGTGGAACTAATCCCATTGCCTGCCATTATGCAGAGCATTTGCCATGGGCTCTATTTCACTGTTGTGGCAGCTGTGCTTGTGTGAATACCACAGGATAAATTTCCTGTTGGGAAATTGCGTAAGTGGTATACAGTTAGGCAGTAATCACCACCTGCATGTTGCCTGCCTTTATTAGAAATCTAAACAGTCATACTTGCAAAAGCTGAATTCACCCCTGTCTTGAAACGTGAATTTTAGATACAAAAACCACACAAGAGACAGGACAAAGTTGTTGATGAAGGAAGGTGTTGCTTCAATAAATAGTCCTGTGTCCTTTGCGTGGTTTTTTTTTTTTTAAGGTCATGTATCACCAACTAGCCCCCGATCGCACACTCCTTGAATTTGTGTCTTAAAACACACTGCATAGTGTGCACTTGGTCTGGGAATCTTTAATGACGGCAGCATAAAATTTAGAATAGCATGACCTATGGCAGTGAAAACAAAGGAAACACATAAGAAAGAGTTGTGACTTTCACTTAGCAGCTGGTTGTTCAACCTACAATAATAGGTGGTATAATGTGTAGCAGTACCTAGTGTTTATGGCTTTCGTAGATGCCCTGCATGTAACATTTAAATAAATATGGCCTGCAAATATTGGAGTGAATGGCCTTTTGCAACAGCTTTTGCTCATTGGTTTGTAGATTTTTAATGAAATGCAAATGCAACAATAGTTAAATGTGTAATCAGCTAAAAAAAACTTCACTGTGACAGATCCATTTGTTCAGTATTTTCTGTCACCTTTCATCTTGGTTTCTGGATGCCTCTTGTTCCTCATAGTTTTGCTGATTGGATTGAGATTGCATTGCTCCTACTGCAACCCCTTTTCTCTTTGGGCATCTGGTGAGCGTTAGATGTCTGCAGGTGTCTGAAGGCAGAGCTCACTCATCAGTAATACTCTTAATACTCAGGGTACTGCTCTAGGAGGTTGAAGCACTAGACAATAATGGCTGTTTAAGTAGCATTTGGTGCAGTTAGGTATCTATCACCATGGTATTTGCAGTGGGCTGCCACATTGTAAAATGTGTTCATCAGTCCGTATGGTGTGATGTAGCCCCTTCAGTTTTTACACACTGGAGCAGTAAGCACCAGTGTCTTCTCATAGTCTGCTTCCTTCTCGATCCTTTGCCTCACTTCCTCCCTCTCTTTTGCTTCTCTCTCCATGCACCTGTTTTCCTCTTATTGCTCATCCTTTTTTCTAAGCCCTGATGTCACAGAAACTTCCAATAGCTTGAGATGGGCTTCCATATGCAGATTCTCACCTATAAAAGAAAAAACAGCAGTGGGACCACAAGTTCTCTCAATGTGCTTTTGGTTACAGGCATAGTGTTGCCCTTGTGTGGTGCAGAACCACGGAGAGAATCTGTGCATGGCTTGTAAAAGTACATTGTTAAATTAAGGTTTCTGGAAAGCAAGTTTTAGGCCTTGTTCTCTGATCCTCACTACTAACTTGATAAGTGCAGCAGCTTCAAAGAGCCTTATGTCATTGTGAGATTTATGTCATTTGTGACATTTATGTGCAGAAATGTCTGCTCATTGATACTTAAACTTTTGTGATGCCACCACTTCCTGTAGAGTCGGCTTTTCCTATTTTTGCCTTGTGCAAAGCATATGAGAGTGCCCCATTTGCTTTAGCATTAGTTAAAAACCAGACAGTAATGGCCACTGGAAGTCACCCGTACGTCGCATGGGTGTGAAGGTTGTAGAACGTGCTAACTTGCTTCACCAGCTACACATCATGCCTTCTGCTTCATACTTGAGTAAAGACCTGCTTGGTCATGATCATGTGGTGCTTCTGTTACCATGGCATAAGGTGTCACTTATGCTGGAATGCTTGTTTTATGTATTGTCAGAAATAGCTGCTGGGCATTTATATGTGAGTAACCTTTGCCATGAACAGGTTTTTTCAACATTAAGGGCTTGGCAAATGCAGTGTCTGGCGAGTGACAAGTTTAGTTGAGTTGCGAAAGCTGTTGCAAAGAATATGCCAGTGATAGTGGCAAGTTGTCACAGTACAACAGGAGACATCATGACCGTACATTTCTACATTCGTGCCTTGCAGTGCTGCTGAATATGGTGGTATGATTAATATATATCAGCCTGCTGTTTTGTCTCTGGTTATGCTCTTCCACAGCCCCACAGCCAAGTCTTTTTTACTAATTTATTTTTTTCTGGTGTTTTTAGTCTTAAATGAAGTTAAATTTTTAAGTTTCTTCCGTGAACTTTGTAGTTGTGTAGGGTGCGGGAGTTATACTGGTTTGGTTTTAAATATTCCATTACATTTAATCTTGACTAGTGCACAAAATAAAAGTCTTACTATGCTGTCGCTATGGCTTGTTCTCTAGGTTACAGAGGCCAAGTACAAGATTGGCGAACGTGAAGGCAAAGTGGACAATCGCACCAAGATTGAGATCATCCAACAAGAGGAAGAAGCCATTAAGAAGGAGAAGGAAGAGATCGCAGTGGAGGTGGAAACTGAGGTGTGTATTTTTTTTTTTATTGCAGATATTTTTCTGTTTCTGGTCGAAAACTAAGGAAACCATTGGTCAAGTTTTCCTTGTGCTGAAGCAATGCAATACATGGTCTGTTCTGAAAGTAGTAGGACTCATTTTTTTAAACAAAATTTATTCAAGAGAATAGTACAAACGATTACAATTTTTCAAGGTAGCACCCTTCCGCACCTACAAGCTGCTGCCAATGAGTTTTACAGTTTTCGTACGCCTCCAGGAACGCCTGGACCGGAATGCTGCTTAGCTCCCTCGTCACGGCCTGTTGAACCACCTCTACCAATCCGTGATGTTTCCCCTCGAGCGTCGATTTTATTCTCGGGAATATAAAAAAGTCTGGCGGGGCCAAGTCGAGGCTGTAGGGGGGCTGAGGCAGCGTTGCCGCCTTGTGCTGGGCAAAAAATCGGGGTCCTCATTCGCATGATGAAGAAGATCCTACTGGTTGGCCTTTTCCTCCTCTGACAACACTCCCGGCACCAACTTCGCGCACGCTTTCCTCATGGATAAGTTTTCTGTCACGATCTCAAAAACTTGGGTTTGAGGAATGGTCAAGTGATCAGCAATCATTCTGATACTCATTCTACGATCACTGTTAAGTAAATGTTTCACTCGCTACACATTTTCGTTGGTCTTGCTGGTCGAAGGGCGTCTGGAGCAGTCGTCTTCCTCCACTCTTTCCTTACCTTCTCGGAAAAGCTTGTGCCACTCAAAAAACACCTGATCTACCCATGGAAGCGTCACCGTAGGCCTCCTTAATCATGTTGTGAGTCTCTTTGCCCGTTTTACCAAGATTTACTCAAAATTTGATCGCGTATCGCTGATCCAGTAAACGCTCGACGATTCTGCGTGACGAGACGTTTCGACAGGGGTTCACAGTACAAGCGACCTCCTCTCTTCAACGGCCGAGAGCCTACTGCCGATTTCCCCCAGCATTCCCAACATCCCCCTTCAACGATCCTGCACGCGCAGACAGCCTCTCGTCCGCCCGTTCGCCCAGGAAAAAACCAGTCCTACTACTTTCAGAACAGACCCTGCAGCTAGGGAACACCGATTTTGCATACATGCATGTTTGTTTGTTTGTTGCTGATATTTCTCAGCAAAAACCTTGATTACAAAGGCAGAAAACTATTATGTGCCTTTGTGTTCTAAGATTAAACATTCCATTGCTAGTTCTGTGTTTATTCCATAAATTTTACTGTTACTCTGCTTTTATGTGTGTACCCAACTTTTATGTTGCACTGCATGTCCCTTTTAGGAGAACGCATTTCGCAGCTTGCCTTGGGGAAAAAAAAAAAAAAAAACAGGTTGCAGATACTGGTAGTATTCGTTAGCTGCATTTATATGCTGCATGATTGAATTTACTATTTCTCTATTCTCACTTGCAGAAGTTGAAAGCTGTTGCTGATCAGAAGCCTGATGAAGAAATCAAAGAAATCCTTGAAGATAAGGCTGCCTTTTTTACAGAACAGGATGAAGACTGTGAGCATATGTTGCATTATTGAGTTACTTTAGCGTAGCGTTGTATACTGCAATACCTAGTATTTATGTCATGTTATTCCACTAATATGGTGTGGAGAGCCTTTGGCTCAATGAAAAATTTTCTGATTATGATATATTCAACACTGAGTAATCGATAACCTTGCATTAAGGGTGCCGGTCTTAAATATGTCACTCACAACACATGCACACCTTTGTGCATGGGGCACAGGTGAACTCAGGGTGACTAACAAAGGCATACTCACATGATCTTTTGTGACCATTGCACTTGTAAACATCACCTTAGCCTGACTGCATGACATTACTCCCTAATTGCTGTGCATGCAGCTCAAACATTATTACTGAAATTTCATCATCTAGTAACGTTTACAGGTAAAAAAAGGCCTTCATTCTGTCCACTTGGCCAGAATTCTTTCAAGGTTCAAATCATGTCTCTGTTTGTTTCTTTCACCACATCCACCTGCCATTGTTTCTTTCACCACATCCACCTGCCATGAAAGCACTTTTGGTATTATACACAATATTTTTAAATGCTGCGACCATCCTTCTTCCATACATTTTTAGCAAAATTTATTTGACCTTGTCTAAGACAAAGTATGGTAGAAATATAAAGATGTGTACTAAGTTTTTTGTGAGCCTTGATTAGTATACCTAATTTCTCCCATATGTTTCAGTGCAGTTCCAATTAGTTTCTGTCCCAGAATAGCCTTGTCATCATGCAGATGGTCATTTTTTTTTTCCTTTCCCTAACTTGATGCAGATAGATTGCCAGTGGTACACAGTGCACATAAACTCTTTGTGGTCCATAGTCGGGCCCCCCCATCAACGCAGTACGACCCCCAACAGGCTTTTCAGTGGTTGAATTCTGCACATTTTCCTCACTCTACATGATGTGCGATCTCTGCCCAAATATCACTGTAAGCCTTGGACGCATAAAGAAACACCAAAAATAAACATTCCATGAGTTTTTCTTGCACAGTTCTGGTTTTCTTTCACAGTGCCTCGAACTGGCAAAATACTAGTTTCGCACCAGAATGACTGCAGAGCGGGTAAAAGTTTCGGACCTTAAAGGGTTAAGGGAGCAGGTCATAGTATTGTGCTCTCCAGTCTTTGGTGCAAAGAAAGCTCTAAAGCTCTAAATACATCTGATATTTGTGTGCTTATTCAGCTGCTGTCAGGATATTGGCAGTGTGTTAAGAGAGGCAATGCCAACACTGGTCTCTGCTTTAGGCTGTGTAAGCATGTTTAAGGTTATGTGCACATAAGTTGTTAGAAACATTTGAAGCTTGTTAGAACTAGATTTCGCTGTTTGGTGCAATTTAAAAGTCGTTTTTATACGATTTTTATGGACACTCACAGTTGTGCTGCATGTCAAGAAATGGGAAATATTTTCATGCATTTTCCTTACTCGCTTAAAGACTTCTAATGACTGGCCACTGTCTCTGTGCTATGTAGTGGAGAAAAAGCCGCCGGTCCCAAAGAAAGAAGAACTCTCAAAGGCTGACCTTGCAGACATTGAGGATGCCTTAGAAAAAATTGCTGCTGAAAAGCAAGAACTTCTTATTGAAAAGGAGGAGCTTGAAGACTTGAAAGAGGAAATGGCTGACTACAAGCAGGTGGGTTACCACAATGAGCATTTGTATAGCATGGTGTTTTTAGAATGGTAGCTGAATGGAGTACTTTCTCCGAGATAAATGGCACCTTTGTGGTTGTTGGTGTCCGCATCATGTTAGGTTGTAACCAGAAACTTTCCGCACAGCCCATCAACATTGTTGCCCAGTTGTGTTTGAGCCTGAAGCGCCAATAGTCCTTGGAGTGTTCGTGAGGGTGGGTTGCAGCTGTACTACTGTCGTTTCCTTGCCTCGAAGGGGGTGGACAATGTGAAAACTTTTGCTTTTTTTTTCTTGAGAAATGGGGTTGGGGCCGGGGTAGGACATCCATATCGACTTGGCCGTACAGGGGAGGGCTTAAGCACAGCTATGCTTGTCAAGTTTACAAATGCAGAGTCATGTGTGGGGTGTGTTCTTTTGTGATGCTGGTTATTAGGGGTAGTCACGGCTGTGCGAACTATTTCTAGCATCAGGGGCTGTACTCCTGAATGACCACCTTGAGCAGTACTTTCTCTTTCATCTGACATCCACCATAATACGATTCCACCGTAGGAGCATTTCAAATGAATGCAGCGTGCGTGCTCAATGTGCTTGGTTGTATGGATGGACCAAGATCTCATTTCAACTGAGAAAGTGACATGGATACTTTTCTAGGCATGTCAGGCTGGCTGCTCCAGTACTAAGGTTGTCATTTTTAATGACCTAACCAATGGAAGGGAATGCACAGTTTGCAGAAAGCCAGTGTTTCAGTTTCAGCGTAAGAAAAAACTTGGGCTGCATTTATGTGTCAACTACTGCTAGTATGGGAGGAAGAATTCAATGCCTTATTTACATTGGCAGGAAGTTTATCTAACATCTTTTTCTTGCCATGCCTTGTTTTGTTGCTCTGTGCATATGCTGAAATTTGCCCATGAAAATGATAGTTGTGGAATCCTGTCCAGGTTTTCATATATTTGTAGCTGGCACATCTGACATGTCAATTTTCAGGCATCGTGTAACGTAGAAGTCGTTAATTAGGCCTCCGTTAATTTGAAAATACGAATAATATAAACTACCTGCTTAGTCCTGGCCAACGACTATGGTAGTATATGGCGTTGAACTCTTGCTAATTTGGACACTATGGGTCTCACAATGGTTAATTTATGGGAGGTCGCGTCCAGATATGACCGTCGCTGCAAGAGATCGTCGAAATAGCCCTACTCAAAACCTGAGTTCTAGGGTGCAGGTTCGCTCACGTACCTGTGACGTGCATGTGACAGCAGGCATGGCACCTAGTCTCCAAACAACCCAACTAATGAACACCCAGTCTCCGAGAACAGTTGGCCGTTTAGTTTAAGTTTTGCTTTTCTAAGCTTTGCGCTAGCCTGCAGCAACAGCGGCCCGACTAGCCAGCATCAACCAGCCAACCTAACCAAGCTGAGCATTGTTTCGGACACTGATTGGTACATCGCTGGCGTTTTCTTCCGCCTTTTTTTTTTCCACCACATTGGTGCCATTTCCTTCGCTTCCGTCTGCATGGTTTCATTCTTTCACTGCGCCGAAACTGCGCGCTTGTCACGTGCCGGTCACTGTTCACACAGCAAAGTCTCCTCACACGCGACTGTGCCGCTTATGATGGGTGTGACTCGATAGTGGTGGAGTTGCACTACGTTGACGGAGCAGCTGTGCTAGGCCTCCGCCGCTGGCACTCCGTCAAAGGTTGAAGCTTCACACAAACCTCGGGTTTTTCAGCTTTGCTAGTGAATAGTGCTGTCTCGCTAAAGCAGCGCTCTCTCTTGCTGGAATTGTTCGAAGCAGGTGGTCTGCCATCTCGTTCACATCAGGTACTGTGTGGAAAAGGCCACTTGCAGAATTTCTCACAAGGCCAAGCCTAGTAGCGGCTGAATGCGATCGGTCTATGCGATAAACGCCGGAGAAGAAAGCAAACTGGACTCGTTTGTATTGTTTCCTGGAACTTAAACTCGATCATTGGATAATTTTCCCAGATATTGTAGTTTTGTCGTGGTTGAATTTATGAAAGCTGGCACAGTATACGATTGCTGGCGAATACTGTTAGAAAATTTTCGAGTATTCAGAAATTCTCAAATATCACTTTCTCGAATTTTAATAGGAGCTGAATATCAAACATATTAAATTCATATTCGAAATTTGGTATATTCACTCACCCCTACTTTTTAGGTAAAAAGGAGCTTGCAACATTGGGTGTTTTTGGGGACTGGCTTATAGTAAGGAGCCAACCTTTTACAAGGTCTGAGGCAATTTCAACCAAGGTGCTTGTAGTGCATACCCCATACCAGCACCACGGCCTGGCCGTAGTGCATGGTTGTTTTAAAAACGCTTGTTAATTTGCGGGAAAATAGATTCTGCCTGCAAAAATTCAAACTCCTTGCCACCATAACTGCTTACCCTGCACTGGCAGTCGCTTTCCTTGAAAAGTGATGGCGAACATCCAGCAACTTCCAGAGCACTCGTCACACTGGGATCTGAAACCACTTTTCTGTTGGCAGTTCAGTTTGCCACTTACCAGGCTAGTCAGTCGAGAACCATGCAAGTATGCAAAGTGCGCTGTTTTGTCAACCTGTAACTGTTGGCCTCATTATGTTATGCATTGTTATATGCCTGTTGCTTTGAAATGTTCTACACTTTACACATCCCATGATGTCATTGTTCTGGGGAAGTACATCTCCAAAGCACTCGAGGAAACGTTTCACTGTGCAGGAAGTTGATGAAGGGAACGTAAACAAGCATAACATATTGAAGAATTACATGTCAATAAGCAGGCTGCTGGCATTACATCCTTTTTCTCTGACTAGGCAGAGCCACAAGGAAGGGGGCATCAATTTATATTTGGTGTCCACTTTCTTTTGGCCTGTGAAGGCTGTGATTTGGTTTGGTTTATTGTGGTTTAATGTCCCAATGCGACTTGGGCTATGAGGGACGCCGTAGTGAAGGGCTCCAGAAATTTCGACCACCTGGGGTTCTTTAATGTGCACTGGCATCGCACAGTACACAGGCCTCTAGAATTTCGCCTCCTCCCGCCGCGGTGGCTCAGTGGTTACGGCGCTTGGCTGCTGACCCGAAAGACGCGGGTTTGATCCCGGCTGCGGTGGCTGAATTTCGATGAAGGCGAAATTCTAGAGGCCCATGTGCTGTGCGATGTCAGTGCACATTAAAGAACCCCAGGTGGTCGAAATTTCCAGAGCCCTTCACTACGGCGTCCCTCATAGCCTGAGTTGCTTTGGGACGTTAAACCCCAATAAACCAAACCAAACCAAGAATTTCGTCTCCATCGGAATTCAACAGCCAAGCACCATAACCACTGACTTTTAATATGATTTAACTTTTAATGTGAGAGCATTACTTGGCTCTTTGTGTGAAAACCCCGCCATCACCAGAAAGCTGTGGCAGAAACGCGCAGCAGAAACACGGCTCGCTAATAACTTCATGACCCCTCTTGGAGTTCGAGGCAACCCTCCTACTCCCTGCGGTGCTAAACATTATCTCCTTAGCTGTATCACAAAGCAGACTGGCCGCAAGATAGGGGCAGCTTGACCTCTACCTCACGTGCACTGGGCGAGGGGTCACCGTCCTGACAGACTTGATGTGGCACATGTACACAGTGGCATGTCGGCTCCGTGAGATACACTAGGAAATACGATCCCCACTGTCGTGTTCCTGTAAATAAGGTTTATGGAGTATTCATCATTCGAAGTTGAATCGCTCGCATCTAGATCATCAGGCGAGAGACAGCAAAGCATGGCCAAAGGCGGCAGTTCACTGCCCACAAAGTACTAGTCCATTGCAACATAGCGAAATGTGCCAAGTGAGTTGCTGCAGTGAAACAACATTCACCCCCCAAGCCCTCGACAACAACTGAGCGATAAAAAATGTAAATGCTTTCGCATTTACTCATAATAAGAATTGCTTAGGTGCCCTATTTAACTACTACTGGTCTCCTTATTTATTGAGGTGAGTAGCCCACCGTAAGTAATATCTATATCAGTTTTTAGGATTTTGAAAACACAGTTGCCCTCAGTGCTGTGGCCCAACAAATTTTGCCTAGTACATTGCCAAAATGCATGTTCTTTTGAAAAGCTTGCAGTCAGAGCAACCACCTCTAGTGCTCGTAACTCGTCGAAATATCCAAAGTTTGTTGGTCCACAGCACCGAGGGTAACTGCATTTTTGAAATTCTGAAAACTGATATCATATTACTTTCAGTGGGCTACAAGCCTCTCATAAATAAGGAGACTAACAGGTGTAGTTAAAAAATTAACTACTGAATATTAGTTAACCACCCTACTAGATATATAGCACATATATTAGCTGTATTCTGATGCGTTACACTGCTGACAATGCTATTCCGAAAAAAGCACTCTTCTGACTCAAAAAGCCTTTTTTTTAGAAGTTGGAGAACGTCTCAGATGAAACAACCGGTGTGCGATACTTTGGTCGTTTATTTCTCATGCTTGTGGCTTCCAAGTGCTTTGCTTGCTTTTGACACACTGCAGAATTGTTACTGATTTGTTGTGAGTAGTGTTGGTCATGATACCGCTTCTTCATATGGGTTCACATACTTTGTTGTTTTTTTTTCTTTGCGCAGGATGTAGACGAACTCAAGGATGTTGTTGTCAAGACTGGAAAACGGGATATTCAAGAGACAAAGGCAGCAATGCGCCTTTACAATCGTGTCAACCGTATAATTGGTAGCATGGATCATCTAATTGACAAACTAAATGAAGAACGGAAGTCAATGCAGATTAAGCTTGATTCTACGGAGGGTGCTGCAAGTGAGAAGACCAAGTAAGCACCACTTCTGTGAATTTGAGTTACAGTTACAGCCCCACTGTGTCATGCTAGCATAAACCGCAATTATTTTTCTGGATCACTTGTTACTCTGTACCTGCATAGTTTAGGTGTTAGTAGTACTTAGAGGCTACTGTGCACACTACAATTCAGAACACCCTTAATTCCATTTGCTGAAATTTTTCTTTTGTGCTGCAAGTCCTGAAGCACTGTGAAAGAAGCTTTTGTCCCTATAAATTTGTTGAAAAGGGGAAAGTGGAGTCACACGCATTGGAAGCAGTTCAGCTGGGCTCTCTATTAATATGTTCATAAATTGTACTGCTCCCAACTTGTACTGCTCCTCCATCTTCTGTCTTTACTGTCAGCCTGCTGCAGGTGGCCCTCTTAGAGAGTTGAATCTACATCACGGCAGTATGTCTCAGCTGTTCACTTTTCGCAGCTGACATCGCCATTAGCAGACAGTGAGTGACTGGGAACATCACGAGACATTCATTACTGTGGGCGATTCAAAATATAGCTAGAATGATATCACCCAGCCCGCACTGCCTAAGGACCATCACAAGACAGTGTGCACAATCCTTTGCCTTTCTTTTTGGATGCCAACATTGCCTTGAGGAATAGTACATATCTGGCCTAGGTTATTGGAGCTGCGTGCCATGTCTAGTACGCTTCTTGGCAGTGTGCAAACCTTGCTGGCTACCAGTCAGGACATAGAAGCCATGGCGGCCCTTCAACTTGAGACACAGTGTCAGCAGAGATGTGGAGTAGGAGGGGCTAACCACACTATCAAGTGTTTTGCAGATGGCTAAAAGGTAGTATGTGGCACTTTCTCTGCTGATTGTATTGAGGTGGACCTGGAACAATTTTTTGTTGCAGATTTCATTTTTGAACAGGGGTAGCTGGGTTTTGATCAGCTTTTCATTCAATTTATATGACTGTGAAAGATGA
This sequence comes from Amblyomma mixtum, assembly GCF_055824585.1. Lineage (NCBI taxonomy): Eukaryota > Metazoa > Arthropoda > Arachnida > Ixodida > Ixodidae > Amblyomma > Amblyomma mixtum. Next base: position 88,246,089 of record NC_143014.1, on the reverse strand, counting down.
AAGTAGATTGGAAGAGGTGCTGAAAGGAAATTTTAGAGCGCAGCTCTTAGGCACTTGTTTCTGGCTTGCGTGTCATAGTCGTCTTAGTTGGCGTAACCAGTTGTCCAAGAAGCAGAGTGAAATGCCACCTGGAAGGTGGCTGCCACAGGGAGATATTTATGCCGCTTGCCACCCAAAGGTGGCAAGCGGCATATTTTTTTTTATGTATAAAATTTGCATGAGAAGGGAGTAGGAATTTGTTACAGTACAGCCAAACTTCTGTTTCTTTGTCTGGCCTGTCTAGCACAAGCACTTATGCTTTAGCAGAATTCTTGTGGGGTGGGGATGACCACATCTTTTCTTAGTGACAGAGCATTGTTTCACATTATTTAGGTATATCGATTTATTAAAGCTGATGGAAAAGACTGAAAAGAAGTAAGAGCTCTTTTTTTAAGACTTGACAGAGAACGACTGAGGACAGAGTCTGTCTCGTTCTCTGCCCACTCTACAAAAAAGCACTGTTACTGCTTTTCTGTCAACATGTACCAAGCAGCCCGTATTACCACTCTTCTATCTAAGCCGCAGATCCTTTATTTGATTGTGTCATTGTCTATGCTTTGCACCCAGGGACAATTTGATTGAGATCAACGACCTGGTGCTAGCTATGCGGCGCATCCAGAAGTCATCTAGTGACACACGTCTTGAAATGATCACCGACCTCTTGGACACACTGGACATCGACCATGATGGTGCTGTGAAGATTGACCATGTCTTGAAGGTATGTTTTCCCCCCACAGGGAGCATATTTAACCAACAATGGTTACAGTGCAGGGGACCATCAGTCTTCTGAAGTGAACAAAAGAAGACGGTGCAGGGTTTGCTTGGGACAATTCAGGTTTCATGATACATAGGGTTGAAAAGGTGTGCTGGTAGGAACGTATAGTTGCCTCGGTTTTTAGGAGCTGTGGTTTCAGGTACTGTTAATTCATTGTTGCTGTGGACATCCATCAATAGGCAATGAAAAAACTTCATCTCAGTTTTAATTTTATTGAGCGCTGCTTATGATGCTTAGTAGTGGCGCTTATGGGCTGTCAGTTGCATTTTTTTTTGCAGCATAAGAGTATGAACATTGGCTGCATCTTGCAATGTGTTTTTTCAGGTAATGGCACCAGCTTCACAAGTTATCCTGCCAAAACAAATTTTTTATTTTCCTTGTAACTGTACTCAAGCGCAGTTAAGGGTGCCGTCTTGTGTGAAACATTGTAATGTGGGTTCTTGATCAGGAGAACCATAGAAATGACATGAGGACTCAGATTTCATAACATGTCATCTAAGCTTTGAAGTTTGAAGGGATTTATTTTATGAAGCCAAAGTGAAAAGTAACCTCGTAATGCATGTTTAATTGCAAAAAAAAAGTAATAAAAATTACTGCTGTCAGAGCTTTTGTTTTATTCGTGCAGAATGGAGTGCAAACACTGTTTCTCGTTCAGTGCTGCGGCCACATCTTAACTTAGTGATATGCTTTTCTTGCCCTTTAGAAAGGCCTGTGTACACCTGATGAGCAGACTCATGGAAATTGTGCTATCTGCTTAAAACTTTCTAATGGCTTTTTTTTAAAACATGTGCCATGAAAGAGAAGCAGAAAGCCACTCATTTTTATTAACAGGAGCTAAAAATAAATGGGCAATCATCTGAGAGTGTTGAAGTGGAATAGAGAAGCTTGTGTGCCTTCTCAGTTTTCTTCTGAGTGGCAGACAGAGTAGGTACTGTTTTCATAGTACTGAGGCTTTATAGGGGTGCCATAGTGCACCAAAGCTAGTGGGGTGAAATAAAATCCATCAGATTATGTCTGTTAGCATGCAGGCTATATTCTGAATTAACAGTAGGGTTGCCGTCAGAATTTGCATATAACAATAATTTTTCATCTTAGAGGCAGTGTTGTAAAATTTGGACCTCATATCATATGCAGTTCATAAGAATGCTCTGCGCAAGAGAGAATCGTAAGGCATGAAATCAAAATCCCCAACACTCAAAAAGGCAGGAAAGGTTATATTCCTCTGTGGGGCGCATCCAACTAGGGTAATTTTTTATAAGGCAATAGAAACGCTGGTAGTGTGTGGTGGAAGTAAATAATAACATGAAGTAGAGTATGTGTGATGCTATTCTTCTGTTTGCTGTCACCACTTTGCCTCTCGCATTATAGTATTCAGGTTCATAAGATATGCAGATTCTTACTATACTTTCTGACTGTGTGTCATATTTGTTACATTTCTCTAGTCCGTTGACGAAAGGGCACTATTATGGTGAATCACCATGCATTATATACGGCCATATAATTAGCTGCAAGCCAGGTAATTAGTGGTGTTAAAATTTATTTATTTATTTCAGATACCTCAAGGGCCCTTGGGTGAGGGATTTACATGAGGGTTTGAGAATTTCGAGTAGTTTGTGAATAGTAGCAGTTAGCATTTGACTCGGCTTGCATCATGGTTTTATTCCTTGAAGTATTTGGTATTCGTTTTTTTTTTTTTTTAAATTATGAATAACAGCTTTAAAATGTACTCATCACCTGCATGCATGATCACGCAATATGGCATTTCAAAACTGCTTTCACTATTAAAATTGACAAGATCTCGCACTATTACATAAGTGAACTTAATTTTTCCTAATAGTGTCAGTTGCCAGTATGCCGCAAAGGCACGATGGTGCAATACCTTGCATCTGCCTGTCGCTCCTTTAATTTATTGCCTGATTAGACCTGTCAACACAAATGAGCTGATGCCCAACACCAGTTGCCATTGGTTTTGGCACAGCTAATTTGCACAGCTCGTGCATAAAGAACGGAGCGTATCAGAGCAGAATGCATGTCATTGTCGTCGACGGCTATGATGCTTTCAACTGGGTTTGAACATGCACCTTGGTGAACATGCCTGCAAAGAAAGGAAACAAATGAAGTGCGACCATCTAAGCTGTATATTGTCTTAGATCAGAATGATAGAAGATGTGAGGCTGTGCATGAATGGACGAGAATACTAGCAGAGTCAGTTGAATCGCTGCACATGTACAGAAGCATACGCTTCTGCGGTGTTCTCGATTTACCTTTAGCTAGAAAAGAGAAAAATTGTATATTTGAACCTACAAACTACTTTTTTCTTAAACTGATTGGGATAAAAAATGAGTGGATGCAGACGTAAATGTTGCAAGAGGGCATGATGCCACCCTACACGACTGCATTATGTAGAGTGGAGCCCCGTGTGCAATGCTGGGTAGTGTGATGGGGATGTCTTGTGGCATACTTTCATTTTCATGTTGTATGCATTTGCCTCATTGCAGCAGTGAAGTCTGCTTCAGTAACCAAAACACAGTCTGCCCCAGTGAAACATTTTCTGGAAGTTTCCTCAAACTGAAGTCTGCAGCTTTAGTGAATGCATAATTTGAATGGCATTAGTTTTCACCAACACTCTTGGGAACATTTAATGTGGCACGAAAATTCATGTGCAGAATTTAAAGCGATTGTGAAAACTTGGAGCCAAATCATCTAAGTTTTGTTCATGTACAACACAGAAATATTACTAATCATGTTGCTGCACTAGTCCTCATAGCAATGTAAAAGCTTTAATGAGCTCAATGAGGAAGGCTAATACTATGAAACCAAGACATGGTGGCCAAGTTTGCAGCACCTCATCAAAAAATATGCTGGCTCAGGCAGCTCGTGCTTTGTCTTCTGGTGCTGGGAACGAATCGGGAAGGAATTTCAAGCGGCTGCTGTTTGTCCATTCAGTGGGTGTTTTATTCCTTTTGCCTGCTGGGTGCTATGCCACTGGCAAGGAGATGACTGGCAATTCAGCCACTATGAGCTTAGCAAATTCTTCTTTTCAGTGTATGGTAGAGTTGTGACAAGGATAAGAGCATCTCTCCTGGCTGAATATATGTACAGCATGGATTCCTTCTCAACAAACTCTGTTAAGTTTACTTCTCATGTAATCATTAAAGGGGCACTGAAGAGAAATCTAAGCACGTCTTTTTACTGCGGGAACTGGATCTACACGTTTCGAGCATTCTTACAAACTTCGAAGTATTGTCTTATGTGGTCAGTTTCCATAATTTAAATCAGATTAAGCGTCCCGGCTCCCGCCTTTTTTTTTAACTTACTGCAGACGGTAGAAGGAGTCAACCAACCTTTCAGAGCCAGTCTCGCGGCGGCTTGTTGCTCTGCCAGTGGCGGAATGATACATAGCGATCAACGAGAGCAAAGAGTCCACGCGTATTTTTGTTTCCGTGGGCCTAACTTGCGGCCATGTAGCCTCTGACTGGATCTGTTTATTCATGGAAACCTAAAAAACTAAACAAAAGCGAAAGCGAAGCCGCCACGCGATTGCCTGAAAGGCAGTCCATGCGTTAGTTGAGTCCTCCTACTGTCTGTGGCGAGTTCAAATAAAGGCGGGAGCCGGGACGTTTAATCCGATTTAAATTATGGGAATCGGCCGCACAGGACAATAATTCGAAGTTTTCTAAGAATGCTCGGAACGTGTAGATCGATTTCCCGCGGTGAAAAGACGTGTTCAGATTCCTCTTGAGTGCACCTTTAAGTCAAAATATCATATGATACATTTTAATGCTGCACACTTATGCAGACGTTCGTAAATAAAATGTTTGCAGTGCTGCATATCAGCTTCTTTTTATGACTGTGTTTTGTAAAATGCGTTGAATTTGTAATTTAAGCTAACATTGTGTATGTTTGATAATGTTCTGTTCAATTCACACTCAGTTTTTATTTGTATTTGCTTCGCAAGCAACCGAAAATTTGCATCTGCACATCGCTACAAATCGTATGCCAAGGGCTGTACACTGAAGCAGGTGTCTTTGCATGTGCAGGTGATTGACACTCTCGGCCGTGAGAACGTCAAGGTGAGCCCAGCCCAGATGAAGGAGATCATTGAGCTTCTCATCAAAGAGGAAGTCTTGCAGGCCAAGAACAAAGAACAGCAGGCAGCCAGCACTGATGCTGCGGCACAGCCACCCTCTTCCGAGCATAAAGAGCAGCAGCATGAAAACAAAAATACGTAGTGCACTCTGGGTGCATTGGCATTGTAATATAGTGTAACACTATCCTTGACAAACAGCTCGTGCAGGAGCATTTGTTCATTTAGTTTTATGGTTGTCTGAAGGCAGGCAGTTAAAAGCTTTGTCTGAAATGGCTGTGTTAACCTTGTGTGCATGTGGAAATGTATATGAAGATCGTTGGTGTGAGGTATTCCGTCAAGTGGAAGAGACGTGATAAAATTTTCATCTAGATGCTTGGGCTCTACTGTCCTTGCAAAACATGGCAGAGAAGTCTGCCTGTAGGAACAATACTTTAGTTGTTACGTAACTTTCAGAAATCAGTGACACCTAAAGGTGCGGTATATAAGTGTTTTCTTGTTGTATGGTCTCTTTTTTTTCTTTTTTTTATTGGTCCTATGCTTTTGATGGTAAAATTGATCAGATCATGCCTGATAAAAGGATGTCAGCATTCTAGCAAGAAGTTCAGTGTGATAGTGTACTGAAAGGAGTTGCCTTAAATAATGCGGGATTTGCCTAGTTCATGTGGTATATATGTTTATTGATTCTGCTCTTGGAAAATGTATTTTTTTCTATAAATGTCAGTTATGTTTTCTGACTGTGTAAAGCATTTATGCTTTCCTACACAGCATTGCTATCGGCTGTTTCTTGGATTGGAAACTGCACAGTTTCTTGTGAAATACAGTTTTCCACTTATTGTTGTTCTTTTCAGAAACTTTGTTCTGGCATGTAATATTGTAATATCATCAGCTACAAGACGTGCATGCCTTTATATGTTCAAACCACGCACATACATTATTTTTTATGCTAGTTAGTGCTAGTGCTTGCTTGTTCCATGGACTCTGTGATTGACATCCCACTGTGCGCAGAAGTCTTTGTGGTTATAAATAAACAGCAGTGCAATTGCTAGACATCTTGTTCAAAGATGAATATGTTATCACTGGGGATGATTCACATGCTAATTAATAAATGCGCACATGGCATAGAACTGATTAACTATGTTTTTCTGTTTTATGCTTGTTTGTACTGAAAATGTTGTTAATGTTATTAAATAAATGTGTAATTTAGTGTGTTTTTTTTTTGGCTAGAATTCAGTTTCTGTGTTGAAGACAGTATCTCAGTGGGCATCCTGAGTTGATTACTTACCTCTTCTTTGTGTTATTCTACGAAATGGCAGCTTGCTTTGGTTTGTTACTTTTTTCCAGAGTTGCTTAGCCTTTTCTTCTCTTTATGATATAGGGCTGGGGATCAGTGAGTGCCAGTTGTAGGGGTTTAACAGTTGCATTTAAATATGCTGATATGCTTGAATTTTTCTACTTCATAGGCCAGGTGCTAATTTTTTTTTTTTTGTTTCATTTATAGTGCTGTGCAACAACAGTCGCACTTAATCTGAACATGCTTTATTTACCTTTTCATTTCTGCTGTTTATCAGTCTTGAGCTTTTCAGAGCTAGTACTATGCATTTGCTGGCCAGGTTACTATTATTTCCAGTACTGTTAACGTTTACTCACTAAAAGGCTGTGTTAATTGTATTAGACCACTCAGATTACCATGTATGTTTGGGTTAAGTCTGATAGAAGCTGTACTAAGGCCAACTTTTATGAGCATCCTTATCACAATCATGGATTTCAGAGCATCTAACTATATACTTTCTGCATAGAGACATGTGGTAACGTGTACTGAAGTACAGGAGCTTTCCAGGTTTGTCTGATGGAGGCTTCCACAGTAGCACTTCTTGCATGTCACTTTTACAGAGCGACTGCCTTTTATATATATCGCATTCCTGGGGAGACATGATGTACAGCCTTAGGCTTTGATTCTTATGTATGCATTTATGAATGACTGCTCACAAGTGTATGAATTATCGTCATTCAATGAATCTTAATGTCAAGCGTCTTGTCTTTGAAAGAAATATTTATTGGGGTGAGCATAGCTTGGGTTGCAAAACAGGTGTAGGCAGCAGCAGGCCTGCAACAGCATTGTCTGGATGCGTGGCTGCATTGGCTGGAAAGCACAGAAGTTGCAGGCGTTGCTCGAAGGCATGGCCAGGGACAACTGGCACCGTCTGCTGCAAAGCATCAGGATGCCAGCCTGGACCTGAAATGGTGACGTGTGGCTGTCTTTGGCTGGAGCCAGAAACAGCCTGGTGTAGCTTTACAACACTCAGCCTGAGAATTTGATTTATTTTTATTTTTTTTGCATATTTAATGCTTCGTGAGCAGCTTATATGGCACTGCTGGTGATGCTTGCTTCATTGTTGAAGTAGAGAGGGCTTTCTGCATATAGAAATAGTGCTCGATCAAGAACTGCGTGTGTACAGAAAACATCTCCTTTAATTTCGGTGTGCTGGAGGTTGCACATGCAAACCATAAGCAATATATGCAACTTGCCCCACTAATGCATGAATAGCCTTCAAAATAGACTGCATAATTTTGCTTACCTCATTCTTCTGTTGACAAAACTGTTTTCTTAACTATTGCTAATGGCTTAGAATTTTAGTTACGTAAGTACACGCACGGGGGCTTAAGTACCGCCTTTAAAAAAATCTTTTGCCAACACTAAACAAAGCTTTTGGGGGAGGTGAACAGACCACACACCTCTTTGGGTTCAATTCTGGCCGTAGTGGCCGCATTTCATCGCATTTAAGTGGAGGTGAAAAGCAATAGGTACCCATGTGCTGTGCAATGTCGGTGCACGTCAAAGGTCCCCAGATGGTCGAAATTATTCCGGAGCCCTTCACTAGGGCACCTTATTCTCTCCGTCCTTTCACTCCCTACGTCACTTACCTCGCGGCATGGTCTGGGTGTTCACCGAGAAGCGAGACAGTTACTACACCCTTTCATCAAAGCCAATATATTTTGTGCTTGCTTTCTGCATGTGAATCACATGCCATTGTACATGCAGACAGGCAGGCATTGCCCAAACTGCAGAGGTAATGCGTGCCTTTTGTTTCAATCTTGCTATTAGTACCCAATTCCTTTGGGGCCTTTTTGTCAATTGCCGCAACTGCTTAAATGCTTTAGTTACTTGGTTTGAAAAAACTTTGATCTTACTTGCGCATTTGAGGGGGAGGGGGGCGTTCTTGCTAGCCCGAAAAATTCTGTTGATTGTTCCCCCTTGCCGGCTAATGATTGTTGTATCCTGTAATAGTTGTAAGTGCTTAATATGTTCTGGAGGAATGGTGTTGATGTGAAGCCAGTGTGGGCGACAGGTCCCACTCTTTGTGTCTGTTCCTTTTTGGAATCGCTTATGGCCTGGCATCAACAGCTTCTCGCCAAGCAAACACTGCGCCTCCTTTGGTACTAGATGTGTATGCTGATTGTCTGTCGGCCTGTTAGGAGGTTTTGTTCAGCTGCTAGGAATAAATAATGCCTGGGCTTAGCATGCCAAGGGGAATAATAGTGCTTTTTGCGATTTTGTTTCCATGGCATTGCATCTCTCTCTTCGCCCTGCGCCACTGTAAATCCTTGTGCAGCAAGGGCGCTGCAGAACTTTATGGGTTTCTATCGCTTAATTTGGTGCCACAAGTTTCGCCACCAACAACAGAAACGCGCTGAAGCTTCACGCAGTCCACGAAATGCTTTGCCTTAGTGCTTTGCCTTTGCCTTAGTGGTACACCTTTCCTGCCAAGAATTCTGTCGATGCCTTGTTGCTGCTGTTTACTCGAGAACACCAAACTGGCTTGCAATTATGCCCACGTCATAATAGCGTATTGGCTGGACCAGTAGCATGTTTCCTTCCTAATTACGTGTTAAAACGGGCACTTCAACAAATGAAATGATTTTGAAAAAGGAGTGTGAAGTGCTGAAGCCTGTAGAAAGGATGGGTAGCCCTGCGCTGAGTCTGAACTTTTACTGGGAAATCATTGCAAATCATTGCAAATAATTATAGCCAGTATTAGTGCAGACAGGCAGCTTTGGTATGAAAGAGAGCGGTCGGTTTGCACACACAAACAAAGTCTAGCTCCTACGCTGAAGTTGAAAATGTCGCGTAGGCATTATCCAACCAGAGAAATAATATCCAGAACAAAAGAAAAAGGGTGCTTTTCACTGATCCGTTTGGAGCAGTCTTTGGCTAAAATCAGATAATGTGTTTCCTTCCATACTGGAGCTACCCGTACCGTGCTTTGCATATGCACACCATCCTGTGTAACGTGAGCAAAAGATTTATATGCAGCACGTGTTTCAGCAAAGCCTGCCAATGATATGTTTGGAACCTCTGAAGTAAAACCCTTTCAGACACGCATTATGTTCTGCTATCGAGAAAAATCTGAAAATTTGTATTTAGAGCCCTCTATTTAATAAAAACAACACGGATGGCCCAGAACCATTAGAAATTCGCGCACATTGTACACTTCGACGCTCGTGAAATTGCAGAATTATTTGTGTATCAAATATATTTATGCACAACTATTTTTCTTACCATCTGAAGCTGTTTCTGCAACTAAAAATCGGCTACAGTGTCATTTCATAAAACGTCCCACTGCATCAGAGAAGAAAGAAAAGTGACAGCACCACACAGTGCTTCCTACACACCGTATAGACCTTCGCAACGTCTCTCTATATTGTTTTCGAAATCGGTTCTTTTTTCTGGACACGATATGGTCCTGCCATTCTGTCCAGCAGGAATTTGGAATGCAGTCGGCATCACATCATGAAGACAGCGCTAGGCTGTTCAAAATTTTTTTTTTTGAAGTCGCGTGCACAATCAAATGCTGTACCGCAAAAGGGAGAACAGCTTTTGCAGCAGCATTGTATATACGAGTGGAGGAAGACATCATAAAAGACGTCAATTCAAATATTTACCTTTCGAAGTATTAAGGCGCTTGTTGTAATCAGAGATTTGTAGCTCGCTGTTATAAAAAAAAAATTTTTAATTGATTTTTGAGAAAAGGAGATGGCGCGGTAACTGTCTTTCATATCTCAGGGGACACCCGAACCGCGCCGTAAGGGAAGGGTTTAAGGGACACTGAGGAGAAATCGAAGTTGGCTTGTATCGACGGAATACCAGCTCCTGATTACAAAAACGCCACTCATACTGACAACAAAGCTCTTGTAACGTAGAAAAGAGCAAGAACCAAAATACAGGTATCGCCGCCACAGGCCAAACTCGCAAGTACAAGCGTCATGACATCATAGGACAAAACAGTGTTGCTAGAACCAATGGTTCTAGCAACGCTAGGACACGAGAAGCACAAATCACTGAGGCGCAGCCAATGCATGCGCAAATCTCCTTGACGTCGCCAGATGGCGCCACGTACCCGGCAGCTACGCGCGCGCCTGAAGCATCGGGACCAATCAGCGCGTGCTCACCGGCGTTAGGCGGGCTCCCGGTATTCCGCTAGCCGTAACAAGGTACACGGTATGCTAAAGGTGTCTATTTGCGAGAACTTCGTTGACGACTTCGAGAACGAGATCCATCGTAACGCTGGCAAAACGCCGGTGCAAACGTAAGCGAAGCGACTGTAGCGACGGCCGCAATAGCCGATAGATGCCTTCAACGTGCGGCCGGCGGTAGCTTTCTTTTCGGCTGCTGCTAGGCCGCACTGCTGGCTGCCAGAAATCACGGAGTCTGCGTCACGTCATGTTCACGCATGGAGGAATAAAAACTAGGAGGGAGCATGACGTCACAATCTTGAAGCCTAGTCATAAAAAATATAATGGAAAGAATCATGGGAAATAGGCCCTCACGTGACAAGGCAGCGGTAGCTCTTAGCCGGATTTCGGTTTCGGTTTCGCTCTCTCGCTCTACGAGCAACTGCGTGACCATCTGCTTGTGTTCATTGACGGCTCCGTGGTGAGCGCAAACTGCTCGCTCGCTGCAGCGGCCACCATCCCCGAGCGACGCGTGCACTGACTGCGGCGCAGTGGAGACATTGGAGCACATGCTCCTTCGCTGTGCCGCTTCTGCAGTGCCGCGTCGCGAGATGCTCGCGGCCTACAGGGCGCTCGGAATCATCCCGGACAGTCTCGAAGCGCTCCTGTGGCCGCGCGGCAATGCGCGCACCCGTGACATAACAATAGTGAGCCTCTGTGCGTTCATGAGCAGGCGGACTTGACTTCCCGCTTGCTCTTCGTCAGATAGTGCACGCGTGACACGAACGCTCCGTGGGTGCTACCTCGGACGGTATACGCGGCCGGGCGCCCCACCTCGGTCGCTAGTGCAGTGTGCCGAGCGCGCGATTAGTCCGAGACAGGACGCTGCGTGCGCGCGGCTACGTAGTATACATACAGTTTACTTCTTTTTGTAAGTGATTGTGCGCAGCGGCCGGGAGACCGCGCGCAGGGGCAGACGTAAAGCCGCCGGCACTCTCTCTCGACAGCGAGAGAGAGAAATACTTCACTGCTGCATTTCACGTCGGAATCGCGTATGTGCGCGAGCGTACTCGGCGCGACTTGTGCCTCGAGAATAGCGGAGAACGGCGGGCCCATGGGCGGGCCGAAGTCCGCCTGCCCGAGAAATAGAATCTTGCGCAGCGTGCCGGAGTTCTCCGCTTATAGCATCTGCTGAAATAAACGCTCCGTATGTGTGTATAAAGACGAAAGGAATTCCTCTGCAACACAGGCGCTGCGCTTCTACGCTACATCGGAGCACGGGCGTTCACTAAAAAGCACCGCTGGTTGGCAGTCTGGTAACTGCGGAGGGCCTATTTCCCAAGAGTCAGTGCGCAAAAGGGCCCTCGGCAGCGGCGTCAGAGGAGGATGGCTTGCAGAGGCTGAGCGCACTCTCTCCTAGTTTTTTTTCCTCCATGTGTTCACGTCATATTTCGCGTCACTTAGTCCTCTGTCGTCATAGGAGAATCCCAAGTTTGAATAAGAGCAGCGGGAAAAACTTTTTCAACTTCGAATCCAAATTTCTTAGAAATAAATGCATTTTTCGCTGCCGGCCAAGTGGCAACAAAGCCATGACATGCCGAACTATCGGATTTTGCTATAAAAAAATATTAATAGTGCTCTCCTCACTGTCCCTTCAAAGGAGAGATGAGAGAAGAATGGAAAAAAGAGGTGCAGTAGTAGAGGGCTGCGGAATAATTTCGACCACCTGTGGATCTTTAACGTGCACAGGCATCGCACAGCACACGGGCGCCTTTTGCGTTTTGTTAGCAATCGCCATATTACATAACTGCATTATATCGATGTCGTTGGCGGTCGGCTAGAGCAACCAGGCGCGTAAGTTATATATAGAGCCCTTCGTTGTCGGGTGAAACCCGATTTTATCCGATTCTTGCATCCCGAACGCATTTCTTGAAATTCGGGTTAAACCAGATTTTTCCCTGAAAATGCCCCTTCTAGAGTACACACAAGGACAAGGGAATGAGGGGCCTCGTCAATATATTCACATACTGTATGAAAGAGCTAAGAGAACGTACGTTTTCCTGAACAAAGCTGAAGACGTCGAACGAAAATTAGCTGATATTCTTTGCTTATTCCAGGGGAATGTTTGCTCACCTGGTGGTCTAACATCTCTCAACGCTTGTTATTCATGACGTAACCCAATTTGACGTTCGAAAAGTAACTTTTAGAAGCGAGCCGCCAAAACAAAGGTGGCTGGGCATTTATTTAGGCATCGTGTATCAAGCGCTGTCCACGCTACTGACGTCCTTCTCTAGGGCTCTTTCTTGCCCGTTTCAAATACCCTCTGTGGTGTTACATGACTGTTTTCGGAGTGTACGAAGGCATGCAGCTGCCTTGCATGCACGCGAAGTGCTGCGTAGGAGATCGACAGTTTACGCGAGGAAATAATTGTAATAGATTAGAAAAAATTCATTTGTGAACAGTTTCTTTCTCCGCAACCAGTCATTTTCATGTTGTTCGTGAAATATTGAGCCAGAAATAGGGCGTTCTATGTCTCGCACAAAAACGAGCGCTACAAAAAAGAAAAGCGCACGAAAACAAAACAGAACTATGGAAATTTTTGCTGAATAACCCGATTTGTACCCAATTTAAACTAAAGAAATAGTGCCAGATTTTTACCCCTTGAATCTAATTGTATAATACTAATCGAAACAATTAGTTGAACGACCATTCTACGGCGGAACTAGCACAACTGCGAGTATAGGCGGACGCCAAGTCAGCGCGGTGCGCCACCTCGGGGCAACGTTGCGAGGGCGCAGCCCACTGGGGCGCTTTGGCTATATTGGCTACAGGTATTACTTTCGCTTGCGTAGGTATATTCGCCAATGACACACTGATTTTTCAATCTTTATTGTAATGCACACTAGAGAGCACCAGGTGTGCAGGGAAGCCCACCAATGATTCTTAAAAATATACTTTTAAGAGCGTTAGCTCTTACGCATCACGTTTCGAGATTTCGTGGGGTCTGCTACCACCCTGAGATCACAGCGCCATCTGTGGCAGCAAGTAGAAAACAGCACATCTCGCATTGAGACTTGTAGCGCCATCTACAACAGCATTGTAGAAACAACCACCTGCCGCGTGCCAATGATGTTGGGGGGGAGGGGGACCGACCAGGACGCCGAGGCCAGCGGACGCACGCCACATGCGCTCCGCAATTTTTGGCTCCTTCGACCCGGTATATCTAACCAAACGCAACTTCTGTGAACGGCACGTACAGGCGCGGTCATAAGTAAACGGAGCACGCTATTGCGTTCGAAGTACAATCACGCTTTCTCCATTGGTAATGAAGAAGCGTTGTTTGTCTTCAAGAAAGCCCACCAACCTCCGCTACCCGCATGCGCGTACCACTGCTGGAAATTTCAATTAGGTGACGCGTGAAAAATATTCGAAGACAGTTGCGTGCTCCGCTTACTTTTGTGCGCGCCTGTACATCCAGCAGACTCAAGTCTATCAGGTGACCCGAGTTTACCCCGACCAAACGCCTCTTTTGGCATTTTTCGACAGTTTTCCATCTGACCGCGCCGCATCCAGCGTTCGGGGTAGCATTCGACGAGAACGCCGCTTCGCTGGAGGCTGGGCGTCCGCACTACACATGGATACCTCGGAAGTCGAGGGCGAAGTAATTGATGACGATGCGCTCAACGACGGAACATGGCAACAATTCTTTTAGTTCAGGAGATGCGGCCAGGGGACATGGATACTCGATCTTATTGAACAAATTTCAGCTGACTGCCTGGCGAGGCAATGCAAAAATAAATATTTTCGGAAAATCGACATCCAGCAAACTTTTCTCTGCGAGTGTACCTTAATTGTGCCCAAACTAAGTCATTAGCTAGCTTGCAACGATGTGGTAAGGATCCCTACTCTTGCACTTGAATTTTTTTGACCATCAGTATGGAAGTGACTGCCTGTGGGAGTAGCTGTGGTTTCTTGCAATGTAAAAGACAAAAGAGCTACTACTGGGGCTAGTTGTAAATACATACTTGAAGGAATTGGTGAGCGCTATAAAAATACTGAAAAGGGATGAACGCACAGGACGAAGCGCTTTCTAACAACTGTTTAATCTCAGAAGAAACATGACTATATACACAGATTTGACGTAATATCATACACAGAAGAGGGAGGAACGCACGCGCTGACAAGAATGAAGGAAAAACAGGTAAAAACTATGCGCGCTTACAACAGCCCAAGATTACTATTCTTGAGGTAGGTTAATTCTGTTCCCCCTAACATCACCGAAGGGGAGCTGACGCATTGCTTATCTGGAGCAACGTGCATTGCAAAAGCTTCGGTAATTTCTCGTTCCCGTCTTTTTCTAGCCCTACCTATTACCTTGGTGTTTTGTAGCAAGGGTATGCATTTACAGTGTGCGAAATGAGGTTCCAGATTCCCGGATTTTGCAAGTTGTTCACATGATCTTTCGTGTTCCCGGAGCCTCTTGTTAAGGCATCTTCCCGTCTGCCCTACGTAAGTTCGTTGGCAGCTGAACGGAATGCTGTAAATGACGTTTTCGTCACACTTTACGTAGGTGTTTTCGTGTTTGATGTCGCACCCAGGTTTCTTTTTGTGGTCTTCATTCTCGTTGACCTTTTTACACATTCCAATGAGCTTATTGGAAGCTGAAAAAACCACCTGGACTCCGTACTTGTTAGCTGTCCTCCTTATTCTGTGGGAGATATTGTGAACATACAGCATCACGGCAAGGCGTCCCTCGTAGCTCGTTTTCTTAGTTTTGTGTAAGCTTTCAGCAATGTCGCAAAGTAACTGCTCCGGGTAACTGCTCTCCTTCAATCGGGAGACCTGTCAATTGGTATACGCTGTGAATTATCGGTCATATAGCTACGTCTTGCCTTAAACTAGCTATAAAAAAATCTTGCCCCCACTCGATAATTCACAGCGTAGACCAACAGGCCTCCCGATTGAAGGAGAGCGGTTATCCGGAGCAGTTACTTTGCGGGATTGCTGAAAGTTTACTAAGAGAAGTTACTGGGTCCCACAAAACTAAGAAAACGAGTACGAGGGACGCCCTGCCGTGATGCCGTATGTTCACCATATCTCCCACAGAATAAGGAGGACAGCTAACAAGTACGGAGACCAGGTGGTTTTTTCAGCTCCCAATAAGCTCATTGGAATGTGTAAAAAGGTCAACGAGAATAAAGACCACAAAAAGAAACCTGGGTGCAACATCAAACACGAAAACACCTATGTAAAGTGTGACGAAAACGTCATTTACAGCATTACGCTCAGCTGCCAACTAACTTACGCAGGGCAAACGGGAAGATGCCTTAACAAGAGGCTCCGGGAACACAAAAGATCATGTGAACAACTTGCAAAATCCGGGAATCTCGCACCTCATTTTGCACACTGTAAATGCATACCCTTGCTAAAAAACACCAAGGTAATAGGTAGGGCTAGAAAAAGACGGGAACGAGAAATTACCGAAGCTTTTGCAATGCACGTTGCTCCAGATAAGCAATGTGTCAGCTCCCCTTCGGTGATGTTAGGGGGAACAGAATTAACCTACCTCAAGAATAGTAATCTTGGGCTGTTGTAAGCGCGCATAGTTTTTACCTGTTTGTCCTTCATTCTTGTCAGCGCGTGCGTTCCTCCCTCTTCTGTGTATGATATGACGTCAAATATGTGTATATAGTCATGTTTCTTCTGAGATTAAACAGTTGTTAGAAAGCACTTCGTCCTGTGTGTTCGTCCCTTTTCTGTGTTTTTATAGCGCTCACCAATTCCGTCAACCTTGCAATGTAAACGCATTTTTCATGAACTGGTACAAAGCTCTGCAGTGGGGCATTTGTTTTTGCAGTTTTTTTGGGAAAGCAAAATATTTTGTTTTGCAAGAAATATTTTCACATCTGTTGCTTACAACTTAGTAGTTGTTCAAGATGTAAACATGCTTTCGGAGCTACAGATGACTAATTTACTTGGCACAGTGGAGTTACTGCGTACAACTGAATGGTGTCTGTCAAATTCGCTTGCTTTAATGACATATTCTGAACTTAGTGTTTACTTGTTTCTGCAGAAGACGTCCCCGGCTTGGCTACAAATTCACCATGGTCTGTACAGTATCCTTCCTGCTGCGTTAACTATATGTATGGCCAGCTTGATGAATTCCTCATGAAGACTGAAGACTGCATTTATGTCATAATAAAATCATCCCCACTTTGATATGCTTTGCCATTTTGGTCGATTGCTTTACAGATTCATGCACATTACATACAGCAAGGTGTATGTCCAATTTCAGACACTCTGCAGGCTTTTAATAAGCCCAGTGGCCCTGCGAGATGCACTGATTGGTGGTTGTAGTTTTGGCTTGCCTCATAATGGTGAAGAATGCATTACCTGCAAATATCCTCAAAAGATCCGCCGGCGGATATTCGAGACGGATATCTGTCGGCAGTCTAAATAATTATATTTGTACCTCCGTCAGAGGTCCGTGCGAGAGCCGTTGGACGTCGGTGGATCTCCCATGGATATCCGTATATCCAGTAAGGACATACTTCAGACGTCCGATGAATGTACGCTGGTTGATTGGGTAGGCAAAGATCCCTCTCCCCGACGCAGAGGCAGAGAAAATCGCGGACCGCGGAACGAAGAGTTACAAAGGCAGACCACTGCCGAAGCTAAGGAGACGCCTTGTACCAAGATTCCCGGAAAGTGACTATGAAATAGTCATGAGACCCGGAGATTCACTCGAGACGACCGTGGTGGGACCAATCCGCCTGGCCGAAGCTATACGCCAAGCGGCTGGTCTGATGCCTGAAACGCTACATACGGACAAGATGCGACTGCACCCAACCAACAACACCATAACGATAAGTACTCCGGCATACAGCAACGCAACTGCCTATAAAAAGGTGGAGGAAATTAACATCGGCCCAAACAAGTACAAGGTAGTTTCCTACCTGCCTGCCCCCGACAGCTCTACCAAGGGAATTCTCTACAAAGCTCTTAGCGGTGAGCCGGACGACTTCATTCTTAAGGAGGTTCAAGCCAGAAACCCAACCATGGGTATCATCAACTCCAGAAGACTTGTCAAGACAGCGCACATGGTAATCACATTCGCTGGAGAAGACCTGCCCAGACTTGTCGACTACCACATGTTCACCTTCCATGCCTATCGATTCAAAGAAAGAGTGGAAGCATGTTTCAACTGCCGCAGCATCGGACATCGGTCCGGCGTATGCCCAAAGCCCAAGAAGTTACTATGCACGAGGTGCGGGCAAGATCATCCTCCCACACTACCCGATCAGGAACCTTCGTGCAATGCGAACTGCATCGTCTGTAAAGGAACACACCCAACACATAGCGCGCAGTGCAAATTCCGCTACGTGCAGAAAGCACAAGAGCCTACGGGAAGCCAAACTCCCCGAAAACAAGAATAGTGGACAAGGGCAGCAACAGTCAAGACCCCGGGAAAAGACCTACACCGCCAGCGGCAGAGACATCTCCTTCCCGCCGCTAGGAAACAGGACCAACCCCCGAACGCGAGGCGCCAGTTCTAACCGACTACACCAGGAACACTGGCCAGCCAATCAACACGGCTCAACCCAAACCAAGCTTGTCGCTTGGAAACAGGACGGAAAGACCACGAAGCAAGACATCCAAAATGCCGGGCGGAAGGAAGAGAATACGGCGACACAAGATCCTCAGGTGAGGAAGCTGGTAGTGGTCATTAAGTCCTTACAGTCCCAAGTCAAATCACTCGGAGAACAACTAATTGCAGCTAACACTAAAATCCAGCGACTTGAAGCTGAAAAAAAACGGCCAGCACAAACCCACGGGAAAGGAAACTACAAAATATCAAGTGGCTACACCCGAACAATCCAGCTTTCAAATGGAGACCGACACTTCCCCGCGCGCAAAGCGAAAAGCCGATAGCAGTGAGAGCAATCTTGATTCTAAAGTTGAAAAATTAGAACCGCGCCTACTCGCACTCGAGACGCACGGTAACCAGAGATTTGCCAGGATGGAACAAGTTTTAGAAGAGCACGGCGTATGCATATATCTGGCATGAATGCCAAAATTGACACCCTTACGGCGCAAATCTAGAATCTAACTTCAGTCTTCACTCAGTTCACACCAATGCCTACATTACAAACCCCTACCACATCCACCCTCAGTGCAGGGGCCCAAAAGATAACCCGGGCCATCACTGGGGCCTCAAGACTTGAACCTGCCAAAGACCCAGAGAATAAGATCACGGTTTGGCAGTGGAACTGCAGAAGTTTCACCGCCAAGCGCAGGGCTTATACTAGACCTGGAATCAAAACCCGACGTAATCTGTCTGCAGGACACACAAGCTGAGTGCAAATTATCAGGCTACACAACTTTCAGTGAATTCACAAAAGGCGAACCGCTCACCGCCATCGTGGTACAGAGAAATATGACAGCAAACCAAATTGAATTGGCAATTGGCGACATCAAAATCGCATATACCCTAATCGAAATACTACCACGCAGTCGAGGCGATAAATGCACTTATATCCTAAAAGTTTACAGCCCACCTATGGATACTACTTCTGACGCAGTCAGAATTATTAAAGCAGCAGCAAAACAGGCAGGAAAACAACCCCTAGCTATAGTGGGTAACTTCAACGCACCCCATGAGGCATGGGGCTATGTCAACAGGCCACATAATAGGAAGGTGGCACAAATCTGGGAGACCGCCCAGTCGCTAGGCCTGACCCTTATGCTCAATCCGGACAGACCTACCCGATCGGCAACAGTGTTTGCAGAAACACGTCACCAGACCTCACGTTCGTTAAAGGGGTAACAAATCCGCAGTCGGGGAATACAGAGATCTGCCCGGGCAGCGACCACTATGTTCTTGCTACCACATTTATCAGTGGCAAACACAAAGCTAGATACCGCAAGTTACAGATTACCAACTGGGAAGCCTTCAATATATACGGAACAAGAAAAAAGTTAGCGAAATTACAAACATTCAGGAGTGGTCCAAGGAGCTATGCGTGGACTCAAACCGCGCTACGAAGGAGGGGGAGCAAGAGGAGGACAAGCCCAAGCCGGACTCCCACATGTTACACCTCTGGGAAGCGCATAAAGTTCTCCTCAATAGATGGCTTAAGCAGAAGCACAACCGGCAATTAAAACTTTGAATTGCAAAAATTAACCGCGAAATCGAGAAATACTCAGCTCAACTAAGCAGAGAACAATGGAATAACACGTGCGACCTCATGAATAGGCAGTTAGGAAGCAAAAACATCTGGAATTTATTCAGACACCTTATAAACCCAATTAGTACCAAATCAGCGGCGCAGAAAAATCTCCTCCGCATAGCCCAAGCCTACCTAGGCAGCAATGACGAGCTTCTACAAGAGCTCCAATGCACAAACATTAACACGGACTATCTGAGACTATCTGAGGACTATCTGGGAGCGGATAACCCAGGCCTAGACTACGAAATCACAGAACAGGGGGTCCAGCTTGTGCTAAGTACTATCAAAACCGCCTCGGCGGCGGGACAAGACGGGATCACTAAAGACCCTCCGTAACCTGGGTGATGTGTCAATCACAGCCATTACAAAATTCTTCAATGAGTGTTTGAACAACGGTACTATCCCAGTTTCCTGGAAACATGCTAAGGTCATATTCATTCCCAAAGCGGGCAAGAAACTAGATCTTCAAAATCTTAGACCTATCTAGCTAACTTCCTGCCTATGCAAGGTCCTAGAGCTGGGACAGTCATGACCCCCATTCTTCTGTCTAAAATTATCACACAACCCATCGATCCCAAATGCTTGCATTGCGGTAACATAGCAACAGACGAACACATCCTAAGGGACTGTAAGGAAAATCCAACGCCAAAAGACCTTCTACCGGCTCCATCCCGGGTGGCCTTGCTTACAAGAACACGCAAGCCAAGCTTGCGTACGGGGTGGGAAAGGTCGCCCTCTGTTAGGGGGCTATTCATCCCACCCCATTGATCTTTTAGATCAATAAAGTTTCTACAATTCAGTCTGATGACGTCACGGTCCAATATGGTGGACAGAGGTAGAACTATGTAAGTATGACGTCAGGGGACGAAATGGCGGCATAGTTACTTCACTGATCACAGGACGGTGTTTATGCTAATTAAGAAGAGCCGAGAAGAAGAATGTGAATCCATGGATGACGACGGAAGTGTTATGGAAGAAGACAGTTCGTCTAACCAATCAAGTGAAGAATTTGATGAAGGTGCCAGTGAAGATGTTAAGCACTGATTTGTGTGATAGTTGGTTGCAACATGTACAAGTTGAATGTTTGTGAGTGTGTTTATCATATGGTTGAATAAACGTACAGATTCGTATTTACATTGGTGTACCTCCCTTCAATCTCATTCATATCAATTCTAGTAAACCAAACAGCTAACGCTCGTTACTTCAACGTCTTCCAGACGGTGGCGGCATTTTTTTTAAGTGCCAACATGGCTACTGCGGCATAGTAGTACCGTTGTTGGCGGGCATCACAAAAAAAGCGAATCATGCTTACAAGGAAACTCGTTAATTAATTTCTTATAGTTAACTTTTTAAGTGTTATCTTTAGGCGCCTGGTTCCAATTAGAGATTTGTAGCGAATATTTAGTCATAGCCACCAGTCTTTGGAATTTCGAAAACGCGATTACTCTCGGCGTTGTGACTCAAGAAATGTTTGCCATGTCACGTCAAGAAACTCACGCTTTCGAAAAGCGCGCTTCTTTTCGAGCGCGCAAAGGTCACAAAACGACAAAGGTCAAAGGCGCATTGTTTTGCGTAAGATGCGCGCTTTTCTTCTGGCCCGCGGCGGCTGGAATTTGTTCCGTCGCATCACTGCGGGCAATCGCGTTTTAGAAATTCCAAAAAAAGATATGGCTATTACTGACGGTCCGCTGCAAATCTCCTGTTGCATCCAGGCGCCCAACTGTAATAGTTAAAAAGTTAGGTATCAGAAATTAGGTGACCATCTTACTAACGTTAACATGATTCACCTGTTTTCTCATGCCCGCACACTCTGGCATTAATAGGCCGGAGAAGCCATCTTGATATCTAAAAAGTATATTTTAATACATTAGTTGTGGACTTCTCTGTAACACCGGGTATGTTATCCAAATCATAGCGCTTCAAAAGAATTACGCCGAGAAACAAAGTAAAACCACTCAAATCACCTTACCCATAACCAGCAGAGGAGTTTGCAAATAAACATGTAAGAACAAGTCAGCCTGTTACGGCAGGCTAGTCATGCAACTAAACCTCCAACATGGACACTGTATATCACTGCACAAGGTTCTGCGTCCGCATGCCTTATAGCTTTGGCCACGGCGGCTTTGGCTCTGCTATGAATCCTGGTCTGGAGTTACTGTTTGGGCTCACTGTAGGGCCCTAGGTAGCCTGCAGAGTAACCCGCCGCAGTGTCTTAATGGCTATGGCGTTCGGCTGCTGAGCACAGGGTCGCAGGATCAAATCCCGCCTGCGGCAGCCGCATATCGATGGAGGTGAAATACAGAAACGTCCATGTGCTGTGCGATCTCAGTCAGGGCCGGATTATCCAGGGTTCAAATGAACCGGGCCCTCCGTTCTCAGGGGCCCCCGAATGCTTCGAAAAAAAAAATAGTGGATCTCGAGGTTTCATCATAAAAACAGCCAAATCATGTTCTTCCTGATATCCCATGATTAAAATCAGAGTTTATGTATTGCAACGTCGAATGCTTCAAAAGCTGTTCGTGGCATCGTGCACTTAATCCCAAAGCCATCCTCATATATAGTTTGCCAGTCAAAGTACAGAACTTTGTACTCGCCCCAAATAGATGAAAAATCTAAATCATTTTAGCTATTTCTAACTCGTTTAGCTAGTCCCAGCTGATACTCAACTGGCATGAACTGGTTCCAGGTGCCTACCATGCTGCAAGTCAGTGGGTCCCAGTTGCTGGCCAAGTGGAATCAAAGGGTTCTAGCTAGGTTTCAGTTGGGAGTCAGCTTGTACCAACTGGCAAACCAACTGACCTCTGTCATTCCTACTGTTGAGGTCATTTGTGTGTTTTATTAACCCGAGCGAATTTAGTCACAGCTGTGGCAAACGCAATAAATTATTAAAGGCTAGGATTGCTCAAAGCTGACAGCCGCCTCAGCAATTTGTCGCTTGTGAGAGTGCACGGAAACATGAGATTTTCAGGATACTCAGCGTTGAAGATCTCGTCAAGAATCCCCCCCAGCAAACGGCTCGAAAACGCTTGTAGGAACCTACAAACGCCTTTCTTCACTAGTTTAAAAGTGGAATGAAAACAGCGGACATGTTACACGAATTACACGCCACATTGCAATGTTGAACTTCTGTGAAATAGTTAAACTTATATTTTTTGCTTTGTGTAAACGTGTAATGTTTCTGTAAAAAAAGAAATAAAATATGAGGACGCTGACGCGATGGCACGGCATAAGTGTTCGTCCGATTTTAAAGGAAAGTTCATGTAAGCAAAGGAGCAACCGCAAGGGGAGCCAGTAACTGGGAGCCATTAGCTTAAGCATCCATCGTATTTCTCCTGCCGCCCTCTACGGCAGCGGAGGCGTCTCGACGGAACAAGCTGCATACGCTATCTCGTAAAATATAATTTATTCTGGAAAGTGAAAGCATGAAAGGTGTTTGATACATGCAAAAATGCTTCCTTCTGTTGTGAAGGTGGAAATTTTGTGCAAAATGTAAATATATGTTCCTGTTAAATGTGGACAGCCTGTATAAAATTTAAATCTATAATATCACTGTTTATTTAAGCATGTTAATACTTTAAATTTATGCCAGCTGAGCAACGATGTCATTTAGCTCGACGCACTTTTATTTTCTGTATTTTAGTCAGAATATATTACATAATACCGCAGTTTCTGTAGAAACACTGCCTTAAGCGAGCATCAGCTTGTCTTGCTGGATGGACTCGCAAAACTATTAGATTATTGGTAGAGTATTTACGGTCAGAATTTGCGAAGAGCCTATGAACAAGACCCATCTCTACTTCGTCACACGCAGCCAATCGTCCTGAGCTGTCGAATTATTCAAGAAAATAACTGCTGGAGAAATTTGTTTGTCATGAATGTGCGTTCTGATTTTTGAGAGAGTATGTTACGTGTCCTGTCATTGCCTAGAATAGCGCAGTTAAATGTACTCTGTGGGAAAGAAAATGCTCAGGCGATGTTCACAAACTTTCTGTAGATTCGTCAAGTAAATATGGCACGTGTTCTCTGCACGAAATTCTAAAGCGCATCAAGTCTCAATCAAACATGACAACAGGCATGTGGGGAAGCGGTGGGGGGGGGGGGGGGGTTATGGGGCCCTGTAGATGTTTTTGAACCGGGCTGTCGTCACTGTTAATCCGGCCCTGATCTCAGTACTCGTTAAACAACCCCAGATACATTAAACTATACTCCGGAGCCCTCCAGTACGGCGTCTATCGATCGTAGTCCATGAGCAGCCTTGAGATGTAAAGCACCGCAGTACTCTAGCCTGGTCGCAACTGCGTGCTTTCCTCACAGTGGCGAACGGCGGCGGCTATGCCATAGAGTAACATAAAACTAAAGAGCGGACACTCGGGCCCTTTCGCGGCCGAGTTCGGCGCTTCCCCGTTTCCGCCAGATGGCACTGAACGTGCAAATAAAAAAATGGCTGAGGCTTAACTTGGTTAACCCTGGTCAGATGCGAAGCATATGATGGCTAGGCTTGGTAATACATGGCTTTCCTTGGTTGAATACTTGGTCATTTTAATACAACCACTAGAAGCCTTCGTCGTGGGGGAAGACAACGGCATGGCTACAGCGGAACGCCGACTAACCCTGAGACGCGTGTTGGGTGGGCGCCTGGATTGCCACGGAAGCCGCGTCCGCCTGCCCGGTGGAGCGAGAGTTTCACCTACACCGAGTGTGAACGCGCGTTCGAAATGCGCGGGAATGCCGCTCGAGGACATTCTGGTGTCTGTGCGATGGCATCGTTCTCCCTCTCCCAGCGCGTGATGGCGATCTGTCGTGACGTCATGTGTCACGTGGTATGTCACATGGTGTGTCGTCACTGTACCACGTGGTCTGCACGGCGTGCAACCACAGCGACGGCGCGAGGTGGACCCTCATCTTCCTCTGTCGTGACGTCATGTGTCACGTGGTGTGACGTCACTGTACCACGTGGTGTGCACGGCGTGTAACCCCGGCAAAGGGCTGTAGTGTACCTCTGTCTTCCTCTGTCGAGACGTCATGTGTCACGTGGTGTGACGTCACTGTACCACGTGGTGTGCACGGCGAAGGGCTGTAGTGTACCTCAGCCTTCCTCTGTCGTGACGTCATGTGTCACGTGGTATGTCACGTGGAGTGATGTCACTGTACCACGTGGTGTGCACGGCGCATAACCACGGCGAAGGGCTGTAGTGTACCTCCGTCTTCCTCTGTCGTGACGTCATGTGTCACGTGGTATGTCACGTGGTGTGACGTCACTGTACCACGTGGTGTGCACGGCGCATAACCACGGCGAAGGGCTGTAGTGTACCTCCGTTTTCCTCTGCCGTGACGTCATGTTACGTGTATGTCACGTGGTGTGACGTCACTGTACCACGTGGTGTGCACGGCGCGTAACCACGGCGAAGGGCTGTAGTGTACCTCTAGTAATATGCTTCGCATAAAAAAAAGAAAAAGAGTATGGTCTTGACATGTCTTGGCTTCCTTCTGCGGAGTGACTGATGCGCTCATTGTCCCCCTGACAGAATGCACGTGGTAGGTTCACTGCCGCTTGTCAAGCGCACGCCATGTGTGGCATAACGCCTTTGCGGCTTGTGGGTGACGTGTTCGCCGCGGCGTCCAGGCAAGCGAACAAAGCCAAACGCTTTTGACGCGCGTTGCACGTCGAAACCTGGATAATCGTTGCGTGCTCCGTAATCGTCACGCTGGTGGCCGGCTGCTCAGCTGGGCAATGTGACACCGCCTCCTCCGCGAGAGTGGAGGACGCACAAGATGCACAAGACGCAATGAAAGCAGAGCCTCCGAGATTCCTGTCTTATCATCTCTGAGGCCAGTGCGTTTCCCCGGGTCCGCTAGGTGCGCTGTGCACAAAAGTCGGCCGCTGGGGCCTACGGGAGTGTCCGCTCTTTACTTCTATATTATTCTATGGCTATGCGTCTCGGCTTGGGCGTGCGGGAGAAATGGAGCCAGGAGCGCGCGCAGCTAGAGCAGCGCGCTGCCCCGGCTACGGAGCTGGTCACGACGGACAACGGCGACGCCGCAAAACGCAGGAACGGGCGCCAACGAGCTGCGCTCTAAAACCCAATTTCTAGAGCCCTGCAGCGCAAAGAAATCCGACGCTTTTTCCCGGACGCGGCCGAAACTGAGCGCAAGAGGAGCGCCGGAAGTATGGAGTAAGCGAAGCGTCCGCTGGTGACGACGCAACGCCCAAACGCGTGTGCTAACTTTCCTCGCTAGAAAACCGCGGCGCTCAGCTTAGACCGCGGCCGGCGTTATCGACTGCTTCGTCGCTCGGAGTAAGGAAAATGATAGTCATCGTCAGTAACGGGAACGTCGATTTTAAGAGCCCTGATTGGCGCATCTGCAGGCGTTTGTGCGTGCGTGCGTGCATGCATGCGTGCACGCGCCACTTCTGGTCTAGCAGCCCGACGGGCTCGTCTTTGTGCTTCATCATGATTTCATTTATCACTAGGTTGATCACCTGTTTTCGTATAATGTAATCGCTGCGTATCAGGAACCACGTCCGAAAAAGAAAAGCTTTGTCAGCGTGGCAAGGAGAGCTTGCGCGGCAGTGGCTGTATGCTATCGGGCAGTTGTTATTGCGGTTGTGGTAGCGTGTGTTGCTTCAGTTTTCCAATAGAGCGCAGTCGTCTGCATTTCAGGGGCTTGTCTTGAAGGTGCGCGTGTGACAAGGCCATTGCAGTGCATGCCAGCGTTTCATATCGCTTGAATATGTGGAAGTGCCATCTAGGATTAAAACGTCACGCTGCATTTTGTGAATTGTGGGAATGGCCGCGCCAGCGCAACCCCAGTACTCCACTGCCGAGAAGGTGGACATTGTGATCGCTTATGTGAGCGCGCAGGACGCGGAGCTGGCATCCAGACTGTAGGCTGCCGAACATCCTGGTCGTCTTGTGCCAACTCGTCCCATGTTCGTACCGATATTTAATTGATTTATGTCCACTGGATCAGTTCATGTTAATGAAAGGAAGAGACCAGGGAGCGCAACCGTCGATTTTGACATTGATATCCTCGCGTACGTTTCTGTCAGGCCAGAAGCAAGTGTCAGGGAAATCGCCAACGCATACGGAGCCAGCTTGGCATTAGTTTGGAGGTCAGTATCAAGACACATCTGCCACCCCCATCATGTGTGTCTTCACCAGGAACTGACAGCGAATGACTTTCAGAAACGGCTCAATTTTTGCAACTGGTGCCTAATTAAATGTGAAGAAGACCCGGAGTTCCTGCACAAAGTGCTTTGGACAGACGAGGCCCAATTTTGCAGGGACTCCAATGTCAACTTGCACAATACGCATTAATGATGCCACAAGAACCCACATTGGCTACGCCAGCACAAGCACCAAGTAAGATGGTCAGCAAATGTTTGGTGTAGCATTTATGACGGCCGTATTACCGGTCTTACTTCATCGATGGAAACCTCACTGGGAAAAAGTACACAAACTGCGTCCTATAAGGCGCCGTCTCTGAATTTGTCTCAGAGCTACCACTGGCCGGGTTGAAAAAAATGTGGTTTCAGCATGACGGATCCCCGCCACATTTTTTTCGTTACGCGGTGCAATTCCTGGAGAGCACCTTTCCCAACCAATGGATTGGGCGGTGGGAGGGGGGGCAACAGCGTGGCCTCCAAGATCGCCCGATTTGTCACCACTGGATACCTTCCTCTGGGGATACGTTAAGAACGAAGTTTTCAATACGGAACCAGCGAACCTCGACCTGAGAGATGCTCATTTATGCTGTGAATTCCATCAAAGACCGCATTCTACTGTGCATCGCAATGGACGGCAAACATTTTGAACACGCGATGTGAAAACGGCTTCTTTTCATCCCACATACTACTTCTTTCCTGGAGTGTCCAAGTGGGACTGCAACCAACTAAATCCATAAAAGGTACAAATTTCATTCATTCCTGTTTATTATACAACTATAAAGTGCTAAACGTCTCCGGACAAGGTTTCCTAATTAAGTACTAACACTATTTAACGTGAAACAGTAATCTGCAGACTGACACGTTATCCTTTTCACGAAGCTAGCGACAAAAATAAAGATTAAAAAAAAACTCTTTCCGAAGTTAACCAGACAGGCAGAGCACCAGGAGTGCTTATCAGTGTTCCCAAAAGCGGCGGCTGCGTAGCAGACGATGACGACAATTTTTTTTACTCCGAGCGACGAAGCAGTCGATAACGCCGCCCGCGATCTGAGCTGAGTGCCGAGGCTCTCTAGCGAGGAAAGTTAACACCCGTGTTTCGAATTGGCCACTGCATTTATTACGACACGTCAACAGCGGACGCTTTCCTTACGCCATACTTCCGGCGCTCCGCGCGCGCTCAGTTTCGGACGCGTGCGGGAAAAAGCGCCGGATTTCTTTGGCCTGCAGGGCTTTAGAAGTTGACATCGTCTTGTTCACGGCATCAAACTGCCAATTGGGACTAACCACCCAGCTACTATAATTAAAAAGTTAATTAGTGTGTTTATATTAATAACCTGGTTAATTAGAGGGGTTTTGAGCATATTGTGTCCGCCGGGGCCGAGGGTGTGATCCTGCACCTATTTTTTTGCTGTATTGAACCGAATATTTTAGGAATTTTTGAATGCTCGCTGAAACACCCGGTGCGTGTGTGTGTGCGTGTGTGTGTGTGTGTGTGTGTGTGTGTGTGTGTGTGTGTGTGTGTGTGTGTGTGTGTGTGTGTGTGTGTGTGTGTGTGTGTGTGTGTGTGTGTGTGTGTGTGTGTGTGTGTGTGTGTGTGCGTGTGTGTGTTGTGCCCATCCTACTTGATCCGCCAATCGCGTCGAGTATATCGAATCGAAAATCAAGTAAATAAATGCGCCATTCGCAATATATTCTCCGTCACATTTCATACCGCTGCATGCGCAATTCTTTATTATTATTTTTTAACTTCTGTCTTGTGTCAAGGAAGACGACCGAATTATGCAATGAGGACACTACTTTTACTTCCGAAATATGTACAGCTGATTACTCGCATATGTAACAAACTAATCTTGGAACAAAAAAAAGTTTATCTTTCATTTTGACTAAGAGGGTTTTACTTCAGCACCCTATCTTTAGGCTTCACGCGACAGAATTTGCCAGATCAGCCTTCGAGAAAAGGTCACTACAGTTTCCAGGAGCAGTTGGTGGTACGCATACATTGTGCGTGTGCTTTAAACGGCGCACGAGGTGTGCCAGCACCTGCACTAATGATGTTCGGAATGTGGTGAATGCAGCAGACTTCTAGCTATGGGCCGACCAAGGGGGACCTCCGCTTCCGCAGCAGGCCGGGCAGATTCACGAGTATGGCACCGTTCCGGAGCTGCAAGAGACAACGTAAGCAGGCGTGTTAGTTGGCAAAGTGCCTCCAATTAATGCTCATCGCAACAAAATTGACGCTTGGGCGTAATTGAGGCGATGGCTGGGCAATCCTTCCGGGCGGCATGAAAATATTAGTCGTATCATCATTATCACTTTTTTTCTGTCCAAGAAATGCCCTCATACATGCACAAAATGTTCATTTATCATTATACTCCGGCTTACCAAAATGTCCAAATGTCACACGAGACCCGTTCAAACGGTCTCGCAAGGCCCATGTCGAGCTCTCAGAGGGCTGCAGCTCTTTAGAGTTCATCGTGTTGAAAAAAAAGACAGCAGATTGAAAGCCTATTTGTCACGCAGTGTTCAGTGGTACACAGTGCACTGGCTTCTCTCCTAATAGGGATATGTTTTAACTCGAGAGCATTAAGGAGCTCATGAGGCGGAAAAGCCGGCATCGTCGTCGTTGTCGGAGTCGCCAGAATCTAAGGCTGCTGTGGCTCCTCCGCGTCGTTATTGCGCGAAAAATCCCAGGAACACCAGCGGCGGAGGCCTTACCCTCTGGTCGAAAATATTTTCTACCTCTCGGGTAGCGAAGCGTCGTCCCCGGAAGGCGCTGCCGCATATATTTTTTGAAAAGACTCTTTAATAGCATAGTTACAGCCATCGCAATCAAGCTGCTTCGTCATGCCCCTCTCCTTCCGTTCCCTCCTCGAGATTTTTCTCTCTCGCTCCTCATCGAGTAGGCTCCGCAAGAGAAAATCGCCCTTCCTCCTCCGATGTTAGCCGGAGGCGTGGTGACTGGTGGAGTGCGTCACATGTTTACGTCATGGCCCCGCCTTGAAAAGAATTATTTTCTTGGTTTTTGCTACTCGGTCTATTTGATTTGGGGGGGGGGGGGGGGGGGAGCGGCGGGTCTCCCAAATCCCTCTCTATTTTTCTCTTTGGGTCTCCTCGCGGTGTGTCGTCGGGTTTTTTTTTTCTTTGTTCTTCCTCTCCCAAGTTGCTTGGGTCATGGACGTAGTCGTCCGGAGCGAAGTGTCTTCCGCAAACCACCACATTCTTTACCGTTGTGTCAGGAAGGCCGATGCGTTGGAGCCAGACACGACTCAACTCATAATCTCCTGGCAATCTTTGCCGGATCGTGGTTCGACTCCAGTCGCTGCGTGCGCATCCAACGACGAAACAGCGTCGTTGCATTTTCTCCCCACACTGAACCATCGAGAGGCACGATAGGCTCGACCACCTAAACTTGTTAGCGAGCGCATCCTTTCATACATCTGTTTGTCAACCCCAGTTAGCGAGCCACCCTTTCATCCCATTTTTTTTAGGCCTCCCCATCACGACCGGAGGGGCGGTAGTCGGTTTTGTTCGAAACACACGGCGAAGCGCGCACCCGGCAACCACCCGTTTTCTTTTCTCCATGTGTATTTGTGTTCTATGTGTTTGTGTCTTTTCTCTGCTCCTGAGCTCATGTCGTTCAACGGAGCCAAGGTGTAGACAAGATGCACGAACGATAAGCGGTGTGTGAGCGAGAGAGAGGCTCTACTACACTCGACACAGCATACGCACGGAACACGCTGAAGCATACATGAACTGGCACAAGTAACTAAAACCTTGTTTTGGGGGCCTTGCATGGAGGAAAAAAAAACCGAGGGAGCGCGCACGCAGAGAGCTAACTCGTGGCGTGATCACGGCGGGGGGGGGGGGGGGGGGGGGGGGGGGGGACCGACTGTCTCCGTTTTACTATTTTTTACTTTTTATGACTAGGGTTCAAGGTTGTCGCCGGACGCTTCCTCCTCAGTTTTTTTTTCCTTCATGCGGATTTGTAGGTATGTGCCAAAACGGAAGGTGCTGCGGAAAGCGTGCGCGACGACGCGACGCCCTGGTTACGCCCACCCTTCACCTGTCAGTCAGAACGGCGCACCAATGGAACGCCTTTAGCGAAAATTTTCTCTATGACGTCAAACCAAAGGCTCGGGAGCCAGAGTAGAGGACGAGGACGTTTGCTTGTGGAAGGAAAGAACGAGCGGGCTTTGATTTGAATTTTTGCAGCTTTTCGGGGCGAGCATGGCTCTAGTATTTTGCAGAGGTTATCTTCGATGCCTCATCTATGCAGTGGGCTTGTTTTTCAAAAATGTGCAGACCACACCGTGGTACAGACCCTAGTCAGTTGCCCGTGAAGAGAACAGAAGCTTCCCACTTCTCGCGGAGGTCACCAGGAGCGCTGCGAGTGAGTGTGACGTCATCGTTCGTCCTTGAGGAAGCGTGCGTCGAAAGTTTCCATTGCGCACGGGGGCCTCTGTAGGAGCAGTGCGGAGTGCTGCCGTCATGTCGATGGTATAAAGAGCGGGCGCTATCGCGACTATTAAGTTTTTCATATTGCATGGTGGCAAAGAGCTTCCGCCGAGAGTTGTGGCGTATATATTCAGCAACAATGTGTAGTGATTCCTCAAGTATGTTGCTAGCTTTACATCTTGTGTAAGCATGGCACGTATATATACCGGGTGTTGGCGGGAAGTCATTTTTTTTTAAGTAAGCTTTTTGAGACGCAATGATCATTCCTTCACGATCATATACAGTAGCAGCGTTGGCGGATGTCATAAAACTAGCGATACGTGATAATTAGTGTGGTAACTGCAAGAGGATGTTGAACTGGGTGAGTTGAAATGTCTTTATAGTTAAACTTCAACGCCTACAAACGAAGGCAGAAAAGAAAGGCAGTGCACACAGGGAGGCTGTCCCATAAGTGGTTTCTTTCTTTATTGCGAAGGCAACAAATATAAAGCACGAAAAACCATGAAAACAACACATAAGCTATCTTGTAACAGCGGTCAAATAGTCTATCTATCCTGTAAGCATTTATGGTTTTTTTTATCGGTTGTTGTTCTAACCCATGTGACATATCTGTTTTGTGCCCGAAATTCTTCATACTTTTCATGCTCTTTCATGCTATATATTTGTTGCGACAGAGCGCTGCTGTGTGCGCTCCCTTCTTTTCTGCGCTCCTCCGTTAGCGCTGCGCTAAGTTTTACTTTGTAATAGTATGTATGAACAAAAATCTGATAATCTTCTCTGTAATTATAGCAGTCAGGTATTTGGTTGTAATTAGCAAATTGCAGCGGGCCATCTGGCACCAACTATTAAACGTGAAGAAGTGTAATTGCGCTTGGCGCTACCACGCTAGGATTTTCGCGCCGATTGGGCTGGAGGGAAAAATATGGGGGACACGTAAGCTTCACCTTTAAGAGTACAACGCAATAATATTTACAGGTCCCGTTCACATCGCCTACTCAATTACTAAATTCTTAATAAGCATGCTCACAATTACTCATGCGCGCTTTAGTGCATGTGTCCAAAACACTTCACTAACTCAAAGACCATGCACAACGCGTTCATTAGGTCCATCTTTATTCAGATTCAACCAACGAGACGAGTGGCCTGTGAATAGCGGGCCCGTCATGCAATCAGATGATTCTTTTTTCGATTCTCACCAAGACCGAATTTTCCTTTCAGCTCAATTTTATTCATTATTTGCTTCCAACGCGCACTCCGCGGCCGCCGCGCGCGTATTTCACTCGTCTGGACAGCCGAAATTCTTGGCGTCGTAGCGCTGAGGGCAGTTGCATTTCTCTGCATCAAATAACTTGCATTGAATGCGCTGAGAGCCAGGTATACAGTTTGATAACTACAAACGAACACCTAACTTCAAAACATGAAAAGTTAGTTTGCAGGTTTTAGTTGATTCCACTTAGCAATGAACTTATCTCACCCATTTTATGACTTCCTCCAACTCCGACAGCCTCTTCTAAAGGAGCGATAATTTTATCTCAGAAAGCTTACTTTTGTAAATTACTTCCTCTTCCCAATAAAAGCGCCATGTATACGGAGAGCAATGCACAGGGGAGGCCTGTAGGCGCCGGATTTGCAACAGGGCAAAATCTCGCACTAGCCCGGTACGATACAAACATGACCTGTAACATGTGGCTTTTACTTTGACTCCTTACTTTACCTCGAGGTATACTGCCGCACTTTATTCAAGCGCGAACACGCCCAAATCTTATTCTTAATAAGAATAAGCATCAAGACTTGACTTTGTATATGCCAGCGAGAGCTTTGTATGAAATAATGATGTCCATTCTCTGATTTTAGTTAGGACATATACATGTATAGATGACTGCTCCGCCCAGCCCTTACTATCGATAAGCACCATTCCGGTTTTCGCCGTTGCAGAGGAGATGCGCAGCTCTTCGAGCCTTTTTTAAGGTATTGGGCACGTTCTGAGCGATTTCGTGAGAATGGCTGATCGAGTTTTCTTAAAGTCGGCCCTAGGTCAACCTTGGCACTGCATGGGGAAGTAGCCCAAAACGCTTCTCGAGAGAAACTGATGTTTTCCATACCCAACAGTGCGGGAAAAAATCATTTTTGAGTGGAAAACCGTTTATAAACGCAATGTTTTCACATAACATAAGATTTGACTATAACATTTAACATATATCTTCAGTTCACCCGACGACAGTCATATTTCTTTTTGCTATTAACGTTTTGGCTATCGTCAAAAGCGTTCCCCATTTGTTTTCTATGGCAGTCTCAACTGTTCGATGCGATCGATGGAAAGACTTTAAAAGAAAGGTCTTGTTACATATCAGAATAATGCACCGCTACCTTCAATATTTCCTTAACAGTGTCTTATAGTTTTCAAATTTACAAAATTTTTGTCCGAGAAAGTTGAACATTTTTTTACTGGTTGGAAAGCTTAGTACGAACAGTTCTGTAACTTTTAATACCTGTTTCTGATGCTGTAGCGCATAAAACGTATGTTCCAGGTTTTTTTCTGCTATTTTCTGACTGAATATATATTTATTATTACTCTTTTCGTAGGAGCCTCAGATTTTGCCAACGTTTTTTTTCTGCATAAGGATTACATATACAGTTTTTTTTTCTTTATGTAATTTAGCAGACAGCTGTTAGCTACTCAGTGATGTTTCGCAGTAAAGCAAAATATATGTATTTATGGATGAATAAATTACTTACGCACATTTCACTGAAACTGCCTGTTTTCCCGCGGTAAGGAAGGAGTTAAGCCTTTGGCTCACGTTAAGGAAGGTTCCCTGTAATACTTCACCCACTGACCTACACACAGACAATTAGATGACATGAATGGCTCATGAATGATTGCTCGCTGTCCACTGGCCCACTCTAAAGGCATAAATATGAGAAACAGGTGAACATCATTGATCCTAATAACCAAGCGACGCACAAGAACAAGAATTCGAGGGAAGGGTGATTCCACTGTGGTTTCTTTCAACCAAAGCTGCCGGTGACGTCGGGCTTCTAGCATGCTATTACAATTTATTTCAAAGTGAAAACGTAAAGTACGTGTTTTCCTAACGCTGTCCTCTAAGTGTCTGACTCTGCATACTCGATGCGGACTCCAAAATTACTAGTCATTTGCACACTTCGAAGCATTTCTTTTCACGAGCAAACGGCCACTGAGTAATTTTATAACCGGTGTATGGCATTAAAGGGGAGCTGAAAGGGGCTCTCAATAAATTTGCAGCATCCCTGGGATGTTAGAGCCCACCGCTTCACAAATATCCTCCAGCAAGCATTTTTTAATTAGTTTCTCAAAAACTAAGTTATCTCTAGTCGAATTTTGAATGGCAGCGTTTCCTCGCCTTTCCCTTTCTTCTCGACACTTTTTGCACGCTGAAAGGTAGGCGTATCGCCGCCGGCCCCACCCACTAGAACCCACTGCCGGCTGCCGACGCGCGCGGGAATTCCCCGGGGGGGGGGGGGGGGGGGGGGGGAGCTACACAACACCAAGCTACCTGACCCGACGGAGCGACGCGGCTGACTGGCGGCTGCGGCCATGGTAGCTGCGCGGCGCCTCAAAGAATCTAAC
The DNA here is from genome assembly GCF_055824585.1 of Amblyomma mixtum. Classification (NCBI taxonomy): domain Eukaryota; kingdom Metazoa; phylum Arthropoda; class Arachnida; order Ixodida; family Ixodidae; genus Amblyomma; species Amblyomma mixtum. The sequence goes on along the minus strand of NC_143014.1, from coordinate 88,211,274 downwards.
CAATATCCATCTCTTAAACAGCACACGCAGTAGAGTGAAACGGAGGAAGCCGCGAGTATGAAAAAGTCGCCGGAAAGGATTCGCAAACATTTGCGCTTGATTATGGATTCTATGCTGCGTGTAGAAGCGCATTATTTGGCTCAGGTGTTCATGACAACACTATATAGTGGCTGAGTTTGCTTATATGTTCTGATGACAAGGTGTTTCAGGGCCCCTTTAAAGAAAAACTGTCTTTTCGCTCCCTCCCCGGCCTGCCCAGGGCACACGACTGCGAATGACGCATTCTCGAAAGCGCCCTCTCAGCGATGCGTGTGCCACAGTCCCACCTGCACAACATTTTCATTAAGCAGCCAGCAGATCAACGCAGCAGTCTGCGGTTACGACATAATCATGCGGCTACCACAGGAACACATGCCAAGCCGCCAAGAATGCTTCTTCCCGATGCTACATACTCCGCGTACCACGCCTTGAGACACGCATGCATCACTTTGTTCGACGAACGTCAAGCTAGCACTCCCGCGTAGAGCACTTACATCGTCCACGTCGTAACCACCGCGGCCGCCGACGTCTTCGGCAAACTGGTGCCGGTAGCGCTGCTGACTCCGAGCCGCTTCGTTCAGGACCCTCTGCCGCAGCCGGGAGAGTAGGTTGCGCGTCCTGTACTGGGACCTCTTGCCTCCGCAGCCGGTGAAGGCGTTGCAGAAGGGCCGCTTCTGCTCCGGCGAGAAACGCTCATCGGTCGCGTCATCCTGGACATTACATAGGCACGCACGGCGGGTGGGAAAGCAGAGCAGGCAAGCGACCACTCCAGTGCACCAGTGCGAATTTTGCGAGCAGCTGACAGCAGCTGCAGAATTATCGACGATGGCTATACCATTTTATTTGAACCAAGGAAACAATTGAATGCTTGTTTCAGCAGTACAAGGCGCTAAGCAGTGTTTCGGTGTTTATGGGAGTCATTGTGCTAAGAGATGAGAGTTTAGCAGCAACAACAGCAACACTTAGCGGTCTTTAGGACATTAAATGGAACCATACCAATGCAGGCTTGCTTCACAGCACATCACTGCCAAATTAATGACACTAAGTAATCCAAAGAGGTCGTCAAACGAGGGTAAAAAAGTGCAAGGGAGTCTCCCAAGTCACACGATGGTGCCGGCGTGAAGATTAGTCGCCTTCCCGAGCATCGTAGCTCGCCACTCGCAGCGGCTCTACTCACCGACTTCTCTTGTGCTGCCGTCAAGGAGGCGGAAAATACGAGGACGCAGAAAAGGAACAGACCAGTCGTAGACATGATCGGTGACGCCGGCCTTGCGCACTTAGAACCTGCGAGACACGCGCATTGAACAATGTGGTGATCTGCTCTTTCAGCTTAAAAGGGAAGAAGAATATAGTAAGTTCTGTCCGTTTTCTTCAGATATATTGCGAAAATCTTTTGCCACGTTGTTTAAATTGATGAGCACCCCAAATTAGCTCGCCAAACCTTCTAACCATGTCTGTTTTGTTCATTGTTTATTGTTCATTGGGTACCTGCATCGCCCGTAGGGCATTACAGCAGGGGGGCTACAAACGTTAACTGTCACTTTACATATTATTTCAACGCATGTTAAAAAGCATCGTTCATCGGAGTGTAGGAATGTACACAGTGCTCGATGGCAAACTGTTCCATTCTAGCACAGTTCTAACAAAAAAAAAAGAGTAACGCAAGACGTCACCCCTACAAGAAAATTCTCTGACTTTCAAATCGTGGTCCAATCGCTTCGATATACAATTTGGTGACTGGATATACTTTTCACAGTTGATGCCTGTTTTAGAGTAATAAATGTAATGAAAAACTTTTAATCTAGCATTTCTTCTACGATCCTTTAGCTCTTGCCTTTGAAGTTCATGTTTGCTTTCTGTCGTGCCAAGTTTCCGGCTGTAATTTCCAAGAACAAATCTGACTGCCCTGTTCTGGATTTTTTCTAATTTGCCTATAAGCTCAGCTGTGTGAGGATCCAAACAAACACACGCACACTCAAGTACTGGCCGAACATGACTGAAGTAGTGCTGGGTTTTTAAGTTACTTGGAAGATGACGGAAATTCCTCTTCAAGAAACCCAAAACTGATGCCGCCCTATTTTCAATAAAGGAATATTTTCGTGTTAAAATTTTAAGGCAATGTTCAAGGCTCTGCACTGCCCTCGTTGAAGGTGTGCGGCTTTTAGATGAAATTTGTGGGCTCTCCGCGTTGCGAGAAGTGCGCTAAGTACTACTTGACGAAGCTGACCATGACACGTGCCTTACGCGCTGCGCTTGTTCCCTCAGCACCCTCGAACATGAATACAGACAAACGACCTTTAACACTTACGTTGGTGCAGTGTTTTCCCATGCTTTGCACTCTTCGATCTGTGTAATGTCGATTACTGATTGATTACAGGCGTAATGTCGATTACAGCAAATCATGCACCGCCACCTCGGACGATTCTACACATGTCGTTCGTCTATGTATACTCGTCACAGGCCGACCGCCATGCGGTGCCAGTTTTCGCACCATTCGTACCAATATTATGAACCCACCGTTTGTCATACAGCGTTCAGGGTGGTGTCATAAGATCTCTAGTTTCGTATAGCTTACATGTGCTGGTCAAGTTGGAGGCTAGCTTGCGACAGGGATTCGAACCGACGACATATGCACCTTCAATGGTATGTCTTCCAAGACTTTCGTATCAAAATTGTGATGCGCCCGTTCTTCGTATAGCCTTCCGGGAGATGTCATCGCGTGTGTGTGCGTGTGGGTGGTGTCACACATCGCGCCACCGGCAACGGCGCAGACAGCGGAGCCCCCTGGCTGCGGCGCGCCATTTATGCCATTTACATTACGCGTAAACAATGCACCCAGGGTCAGTAACGCTTTCGCATTCCCACACATATGTAAGCAGTCTCAGGTGTCTCTGTTGAATTTTTTTTCTCGATACTTTGAGATCTAAAATTGAAGCCTCAGGTTGAATTCGGTTAGCCTCCGACTAAGCGCAGTATTTTCAGTGTTGTGCACAGTACGTAAGACGTTTACCGCTGAGACGAGCTGTATACCTTAAGTTTATCCTTCGGAGAATATTAGAACTGACGACACTGGATAACATGGCGGAATATGGTGGAAATAACTCTTCATGACGCCACTTTTTCGCGTCACGTTATACGTACTACATGGTCGAAAGTTATTTCGTTTGCCTGGCACGGCTAAATCGCCTGTACATTCGAATTCGTACCATACAGGCTTTTTAACGATACCCCCCTCCCGGTGTTAGTCTGAGCTCAAAAATAAGCCCTCGTGAGAGTTTCTCTTCTAAAGCACGAGTTCTTGTTCTTTACGACCTTCATGTTAAGCTAGAGAGAAACTACTTTACTTCGGTCGCATATTTGTTTCTTTAAGAGGCAAGACGTTAAGAGACGGGAAGAGGGCGGATTGGGTCAGGGAACAAACGCGGGTTAATGACATCCTAGTCGAAATCAAGAGGACGAATGGGCTTGGGCAGGGCATGTAATGCGAAGGCTAGATAACGGATGGTCCTTAAGAGTAATAAACTGTATTCCAAGAGAAGGGAAGCGTAGCCGGGGGTGGCAGAAAGATAGGTGGGCGGATGAGATTAAAGGAGGTCTGAAACACTGGAACGCCTTCCGAGGAGAGCACATCAACTCGCACAATCACTGCATTCTGTTGTCATGAAAACCTTAAGCTCTTTATAGAGTTATTTACGTTCTGGTACACCCAGTACCAGTGGTGGGCAAATGCCCTCATTTTTGTTTTTCCTCACCTTCACCATTAAGACCTTGGCCCTCTCTCATTCTCATTTTGTAAAATTTCCTGGTCCTGCCTCGCCCTCATCCCCTATTCCGGTGAGCTTAGGCCACGCATCTTCGAGGACGCAGTCATCGCAGTCAGCATATCAGACCCCGGCCAGAGGCTCGCTTGTTGACCAGGTCCCTGGCTGGCTTCACATTCGCACGCAGCGACTTCCTCCAAGCAGTGTTCCCGTCTCGCGTTTTTCGCGCAGCCGCGTCGTCGTAGTAATGAAAGCGATCTATAGGAACGATGCGCAGTTGCTACAGCTAGATCTCGAAAGGAAAGCTAGCAGATCGCGGGAGATACAGGACAGTGCGAGACACGAGTACGAACGAGCAGTGGCTTTCAACTGAACGTTTATTTCGCAGAGCGAGGAGCGGTAGGCCAGGGCGACAAAGGACATGACTGCAGAGGGGACGAGATCTAACTACAGCAAAAAACGCCAACAAAAGCGCGGGACAAAACCATAATAAACGAGTGGCACTTCTACGGATGTGACCTGTTCGTTTCATGGACTACCTCGCTGCTCGTCGAAGTGAGAGCGTGGTAGGCGCACAGAGTAAGGTGCTTCGGTGCTCGTACGGTCAGCGCAGCTCAAGCACGTGCTCGAGGAGTGCGGACCGCTTCCATCGACAGCATTCGGCCATCCTTTTAGAGCGTTGGTTCTTGTTTGCTCGTTCCTCACTTTCGCGTCGTCGTCGTCATCGTCAGCGTAGGCGTCCGCAGCGCCACCTGCTTCGGCTGGTGGGTGGAAAAGAGGAAAGAAGGAAATCCTCGTCTTCACTTTTAGGGAACAGGAGGGAGAGGCTAAGTGGGAGAGGGAAGAGGGAGATAAGGTGGAACAAGGATGAGTGTACAACTGTCCCCCGGTCCGGCGCCCGGCTTTATTAGCGGTGCGCACTGCAGTCCCGGGCAAGTCCGGATCCACCTCCGGCTGAGTTCATGACTTTACGAGAAGAACAGTCTGTGAAGTTCTTCGCCGTCACACCGCAGCTAATGCTTAAACATTCGCATTATACGCACTCGTAACCGTCTTGTGATTTTTTTTCCAGCTGCCCTCAGTTGGAATGCGTGCTCTCCTCGTCTTCTTTTTTTTTTTGTCCAACATCGGTTGCCACATCCTGTCCGACGACGGATCCTCGTTGCTTGTTTCATAGCGTAAAACGTAAGCTTCAATTTGCCCGTACCGTGCACCCCTCCTTCGTAGAAGCGCTTGTTCGTTGCAGCCCAGGAGAGTCCTGCACTTCGTGTGTTTAGTTGCGAAGCTTTCCCACGGTGATATATGAGCATCAGTATATTCGACACGTCTTGCATGGCTCTTCTGTTGCAGCTGGCTTCCTATTGAGAAACACAGCGTGGCCCGCTTGGCAACCGGACGCTTTCCTTTGTCACTTGTTGCAGCTTTTTCGCAGCTTATCATAATTCCGTTGCATTTCTTCTCATAGCTTCGCAGAGTTCGTTTGTCGATTAAAAATGCAAACATTAACTAGGTAAAAGTGGCAGTTACCGTTATTTCCCGCTCTGCAGTTGAGCCGGACCCGAACTGCTCCCTCTAAACCGGAAAAGAAGCCGCAACGAAAGTTATACCGGATCAGCAATCTTTGCAAGCCTTCGTGCACCTTGAAGCATCTGCCTGCGAAACAAATTAGACAGCACGTAGTAGTTTCGTACGAAAAGAAGTCCCTATCAAAGCTCCATAATTTTGCCGTTAGCGAAAAACGACACCACGAGGTCCCGCCACATATGTATTGGAAAAGCTGGCAGGGATGCGGGAAGTGAGGGTCAAGTTGTGTATGGTTGTGAGCTTCGTACAGGACACGCGCGTTTTAGTACTCAAATGATAAATGAAAGGGGTTGAGGTTGGGCTTGAAAATAGTGATGGGCACGGCGCAGCTAGAACTTATTATAAATGCCGTTGCAGTGGTCAAGAGCATTGTTCTCCGCGGTGGCACGGTCCATGGCATAGTGATATCCCTAGTAAGCACTGCACAGTCATTGTCTTTAGTGTGCACCACCGCGCAGCTGAGCCTCAGCTTGTGTTCTCTGTTCCATACCAAGTTAGTTTATCTCATACGGCACGCGCAGAACCATTTCCGAAAAAGGTAAACTAATAAAGCTCATGTTTTTTTTCTTTCTTTCATGCGGGCACTTAGATCCAGTCGTGAAAGAAGCGATTGACTCAGGCCGTCTTTAAATCTGCAGGATATCGACGTTGGTAAGTGCTAAAGTGCGGAAGGCATTGGCTGAAGTTGAAGCCTATTAGAGATAATGTGCCGTTTTAGAAAGACATCATCAAAAGTCTTTTCGCTCGCGCGATTACGGATTGTGGGGGCCGCCTACACGCACCGGTTGTGCTTCCAGGCGATCGCTACTCCAAAGACCGCCTGTGCCGGCATCGAGAAGGTTTGGGGGGGGGGGGGGCTAGTCGGCCACCGTCGCATTACCAAACCTTTTGTTCATCGTAACAGATGCCTAAAAGCACTTTTGTATTATTTTCTTCCGATAAACTGACGGAAGTACACGACCCGCGTAACTTATTTAGAAGAGAATAATGAAGGAATCGCCATTCAACCAATGTGCCCGACGTGCTTCGCCCACCACTGGCCAAATTTCGACTTTCTCAAGGGAACTGCGGAACCCTCCCTGCGCGGTTCCTTGCAGGGCACGGGCGGACGTTGGCCTCGAAAAAAAAACCATGGTGGAGGCTCTCAGACAAGCTAGCATTACCTTCTGGAGCCCACAGTATGCTTTTCTTCATGGGCTGGGATGAAAGCATGTCAAAATGAGATTGCTACCTGTCTTTATATTAGTATTTTCGTTCTACCTAACCAAGTGCCTTGTTTTCACAAGTAAAAGAAAGTAGAGAAAGTGTGGGATGTGGACCTGAAGAAAGCGAGCCAGGTCTCACTAGCGCAGGAGAGAAGTACAATAACTAGCTTGGCGCAGCAGCTGCAGCGTTAAGTACCAGCATTTGATGCCGCGGTAGAACTTGAAAGGTCGGGTCAAGCCACACGGCTCATTGCGAGCAGCATGACGAGAAAAAATGATTTCGTACGGTGTTATTTCGAGAAATAAGTTAAGAATCAGCGGCGCAGACATTTGTTTTCAGTGTTTTTTTTTTCTTATAAGTAAGGTATGGGGGTCTGCCTGAGCTCTTGTCCATTTCAGACATTGCTAAACCTCGCACGAAGCCTTAGGTGCGGTGTCTGTGTGCTTCAGCGCTTCCTTTTTTCTCGACAGTATGTTTGCACTACGCGTTCAGATTGCGCTTCGATCGGTGGTGATGGGAGCATTCATGAATAAAGGCGATATTCGCTGAACGCCGAAGCTTCTGCGTGGGCGAAAGGCTAGAAATGAACTTATTTAATACCTCGTCTACTCGTGACGATGATACACCGGCGGGGTTTAAATAAGGGCAACCCATTCTTCCCGTGGTCTAAACAAGAAAAAATAGTGCCAGCGTTAAGCTTAGTGCTTAATAGGCATTCTCAGCGAGAGCTGTTATGCGTCGCGTTATGCTGTGGTTTTGTTGAGAAGCAACACAGTGCCCGCATTCTTTAGCGAGTGTAGAAGGCCACGCCAGCCGCCTGTCTGTTTTGCCGTTGCTCACCGTACGCGTAACTGTAGCAACGACTCCGAAGGGCGTTTCCGCGTGCATCTAAGTCTCCAACAGACAAAAAAAATCAGCTCGGTGAAGCACATGATCGTGCACCACACCAACCGCGTGTTTTCTGAGCGAACGCGCATTCAACGCTGCAGCCGGTTACGCTGCCTTTATCTGGCGGGGATGCTTGGTCCTGTCCCAACGTCGATCGGTTTCCCGTTCGGCAGCGCGCAAGGCTTGATCCTGTCTGCGGCGGCGCATTATCTTTGGCGAATTACAGCCAAGGTATCAAAGAAAACGAGGGTTATGACCGATGAAGTTCGCGCTTGGAGGAGCGCGAGCGCAGGAAGTGTCAGCGCGAGGCGGCGGCCCAGCCTCCGCCGCTGCTCCTCGGCTCTGATACGCGCTTGCGGTGACGTCATATAGGTATACTAGCAGTGCTCTGGCTCGTCAAGGCTACGCGTGGAATCACACTAGAAGGGCTCCGTGAAACAGTTCTCGCTGTAAAAAAAAAAAAAAAGTGGGAGGGGGGGGGGGGGGGGGGGGTCAGGTGACGTGATAAATTACACACCAGAGACGCTTCCAAAATATCAAGTGGTCATAATTACACACTGGTTCGCCGCACCATACGCCAGGTCACAGTTATATGTAACGCGGAAAATTAGGCGTAGTGCTGAGAAACTACTTTGAAGCGCGAAAGCATGGTGTATGCAGGTTGTTCGTGCACGAAGTTACAAATTTCGACGCCAAGTTTATCTTTGTTGAGCAGAATCAAAGTTTGAGGCAACTGCCTCGTAAAATCCTAGAAATGCGACAGCATTTCCAAGTCGTTTGGAGCACACCCGTGAAAGGCTCCGCCTTTCCTTCTTTTTCCTTGGCATATTCCTCTCCACTGCTCTTTTTTTTTCCCCTCTGGTCTACCTGTACAGACACCGAGGCGAGGCTTCCCTTAGAGGCCCGATCTGCTGGCCAGTCGAGCATTCAAATAAGGGAGGAAAAGAAATAGAACGAACCTGCCCGATACTTGCGAGAACATCCGACGCCCGGTGCCTCCTTTTGTAAACCAGCGATGAGCAATTGATTACCGCTAATGCAGCCCTGCCCGGCCGCAAGAAAGCGACTGCAGCGACACAATGAGCATCGCCTTTTGTGCTGCTCGGCGTAAATTATCCACTGGAGACTGCTGCGAACATAGCGTTTTCGCACCCACCCGGCAGTAGTGCACCCACGTCGCTTTGTTCCAGCATGTTTACCCCGGGAGAGAGAGAGTGGGAGAAAATGGGGAAAGAAACGCAGCATGAACAACAGATTCTGCTTCGAACGACCTACTAATGAGTGCAGTGGCGATTCTTCTTTTTATACGGGGCAGGCGCGCGGTTCGCGTTCATCCCGTTTCTCGCCGCCTCCGCCCCCTCTATAGGCAGAGATGGCACTCGGGTTATGCTAGAAAGCAAATCAACCGACTGCGCCCAGAAGACGACTTCGGCGCGCAGCAGCAGAACTTCCCGCGTGCGCTTTGTGCGAGAAAATGGCAACCCGGCCGGACCACTTCGCAGCGAAGCTTTTGCGGGCGTTTTATTATATTACTCGAGGTGCATGTGCTCTATTGTCTTGGCTAATCGATTTTAGGGAGCCGAGGAAGCTTCTCGAAAACACTCTTTACTCAACCGTCCCAGTGGGCTTGAGTAAGCCCAATTTTTTTCCACCTTCATTTCTTTGTATGCGCAGGTAGGCGCGAGCACGGAGTAGGTTCGGTGCAAGTAGGGTATTGTTCTCTAAGCATCTGTTCTTTCTTTTTTTTTGCGATATGAATACTCTTAGATAGAATATTACTTTTTTTTTCTTGAGACCTTTCAAACCCAAAACGGTGATGTTAAGTGTAGACTGGAGCAATTTAAGCAGGCAGTAAGGCAGTTGGTTGAAATGGTTACTTATTAATCCGTGTTTTTATTCCTCCTTACTGCTGAACATAGTCAGGATCGCAGAGCAGTTGCCGGTGAGTTTCCGGCACCACTCGCACTGAAAATTACGTGGGCGCTAACGATAAGCCACGTTTACTCACTCGCGCTCCTCTTGTCAGTTGTAATAGCCGCAAAGTTCGCGCTTTAAATGCCTCTTTTTATAGCAAAACAGTGGGCACCTACGCTGCTAAAACTGCAGGTTTAAACGTTTAAACTTGGAATGATTTAAAGAAATGTACGACTATTTTGTGCGCCCTTCTCTGACTTGCTCCGAAGGTTGTCTTTTTGTCTGCGGTTAGGTGCGTGGTATGCTTTAGAAATGGTTCTTTCTGGCAACGTTTTGTCGTACTCTCAGAAGTAGCAAGCAGAGCGGAGTCCAGGTTAATCTTCTTACTTTTTGCTTTCTCTTCACTCTCTCCAACTCATTTCAGTTTGACTTGCGCTTAAAATAACTCCCTTTGTGCGAACTTTGTGCGCATTGAGCACACGCACGATTCACGGAAGTGTTCGCTATCAAGTCCACATATCTAGTATGCCAGTTCCGAACAGCGCTCGTGAATGTTCACGTGAGGGCCCTTCTGTCGTGGCTTTTGTTCATCATGTGGGTTACGCTTGGTTCATTTCTTTTTCCTTCACGTACTTTCCAGGCCCGAGGGCATTACAGAAATAAATGGAGAGAACCAGAAAAAATATAGAATTTCGTCCAGAGTATTAAAAACAAGGTCTAACGAAGGATGGAAGACAGAACACTCTTGAAGCTTGTTGTATACAAATGGCAGTGACGGTGGGAAGAAGGTGGTTCTGTCAGTGATATTTCTCGGAATAAATTAATCGTTATACAAATCTTTTCTAGAAGCTGTGTGCAAGCTTTAATGCATGGTCGGGATGGGGTTAAATGCACCTGCAGGAACGTGCAGAAAGATTGTCTTTTAAGAGAGGATTATGATTAAAAAAAATTGCGAAAATACTCAGTCAAGAGCACTATCGGCGCAGTGAATGGTTTCATAAGTTGTGAGTCCCGTGCAGTGGCGCAGCCAGAAATATTTTTCGGAGGGTGTTACGCGCCTCTGGCAAAAAAAAAAAGAACAAAAGAGAGAGAGAAAGGCTGCGCCCAAACAATATCTTCGTCATTTTTCTGCTTTAATAAAGCCGAAGGGTTTGTTTTTTCGTTCACTGTAATATTTAGTCGAAAATATGAGTGCATACAGGATATAAGGACTTGTATCGTCAACAATATCACAAAAAAAAAAAAAACACTCGAGCGGAAAGTCGCACAATCACATCTGCTAGCACTTGTTTCGAGACGAAGACACATACGCACAGGCCATTTATTGAGCAAAGGCATTGCTTATAATTCTTCTCAGGGTGTAAAAAATCACACACGCGCAGTAGTAGTGTCACACTTCAGGAACGTTATCACTTTTTTGGAGAGATAGACAGTAGGAGTGCTGACACAATTTGTTCCTTCGGTATCAATACATAGGGCTTCAAAAATTTCCCGCTCTGATTGAGAATTTATCTTGGCTAGCACGCTCGTTTCCTGGAAGATAAGAGTGCAAGGTATAGGGTCAGGGTCATCAGGATATCGCTCGATAACACACCCCTTGTAGTGATCAGGTAACAGATCAGGTAACAGATCAGATCCCTCCAATTATCGCCCAATCTCTCTTACATGCATTGCCTGTAAGCTTCTAGAGCACGTCATATATTCACATGTCGCATCACACCTCGATCAGAACAATTTCTTTTTTACTAAGCAGCATGGTTTTCGTTCCGGTTTTTCGTGTGAAACTCAGCTATTTGAATTTACCACTGACCTCCACTTAAATATGGACTCTTCATTCCAAACAACTGACATTATCTTTTTAGATTTTTCTAAAGCCTTCGATCGCGTGCCCCATCTTCGCCTCATGTCTAAACTCTCCGGACTGTCCATTGATCCTCTCGTTTTATCATGGATACATTGCTTTTTAACAGGTCGCTCCCAATACACAGTAATCGACAATCATCCTTCAGGCACTACTAACGTTATCTCTGGCGTTCCCCAAGGTTCCGTTCTTGGCCCACTTCTTTTTCTAATCTTCATTAATGACCTTCCTTCCGGTGTTTCATCCACTATTCGGCTTTTTGCGGATGATTGCATCCTTTATCGTCGCATTGTCACTAACAGGGATCAACTATCGCTTCAGAATGACTTACACATAATAGAACGGTGGTGTTCCGACTGGCTTATGCAGCTGAATGTCTCAAAGTGCCAATTCATGCAAGTATCGCGAAAACGTTCCAACATCAGATCTGCATATTCACTCCTGTCAAACACGGTAACCCAAGTCCAATCATATCGGTACCTTGGAATCACTATCTCCAGCAAATTAACCTGGTCAGAACACATCTTATATCTAGCATCTAGAGCATCAAAATCACTTGGCCTCATCCGAAGATCCCTGTACCTAGCCCCTCCTTCTGTTCGAAAATTAGCATACGAAACATTCACCCGTACCATACTTGATTATGCAGCGGCTATATGGAATCCTCACCAAGCATACTTAATTAACACCTTAGAAGCCGTTCAAAACCGGGCAGCCCGTTTTATATCCTCAAATTACAATAGACACAGCAGTATCACCAGTATTAAATTTTCACTTAACATCCCGCCACTAGAGCTCCGACGGAAAATCGCACGACTCTGCCTCTTTCATAAGTTATATTACAATTTTCCTGATCTTCGTGACACATTATTACTAGCTCCCATCAGAACATCGCGCCGCCTGTTTAACCTCCTCAGCATTCAACGTATACATGGATCGACCTTGGCATTTAATAAATCTTTTCTTCCAACTGCAATAGAAAATTGGAGCCTGCTACCCGACTACATTGTTAACGAGCGCGACGCTACTAAATTTCGACAGGCATTAATTAATCACTGTACTGAATAAAAAACACTTCACAAACTTCACCCAGTTACACTTATTCTTTTTCTTGTTGTTGTTGTTGTTACCGCCTAATTCAGCCTTGCGCCCTTCATTATTGACCAACGTTGTATTGTGATGTATCGTTTTTCATTTTATTGTATTTCATTATGTTTTGTTGTATTAACGTATTATTCTCAGTTGCATTTGCTTTGTCCCCCCCCCCCCCCCCCCCTTATGTAATGCCTCAACAGAGGCCTTTAAGGGTAAAATAAATGATGATGATGATGATGATCATCATCGAGATTCCCCTCTGCCGATAAGGGTTCCGCTGCCTAGCGGCGCTCTCTAAGCCGATCATTTAGGCATCGACCAGACTGTCCAATGTATGACTTGTCACAAGTGAGCGGGATTCTGTACACGACACCGACTTTGCATGGGACGAACTGCGTTTGATGGTTCGTAGTGCAACTCGGCTGCCTTGCCGCGCCCTTCCCGAGTGGCACAGGCGCACAAGCTTTTTCGGGGCAGTCAATACAAGATCGACGCCGCACTTTTCTGCCATCTTTTTTAGACGGTGCGACACATGGGGCACATATGGCATGGCCACAAGTCGAGTTCGTCGGCGTGGATCTCCGCGGTTTTGGCGCTGCCCAGTTCTCATTTCTTTCAGTAGCTTTTCTGCCACAGATGTTATGGTTTCCTCAGGAAACCCGGCGTCCTCTACGCGCAGTTTTTGCAAAGCCACGCTTTCGGTGATGCAGCCCTGGCACGACTTGTTGAGAGCACCTGTTGAGAGATTAGTCAAAAGCAAATGAACCGACGAGATAGCTCTAAATATCGCATAACGATGGTTGGCGAGTCATGCGTGTGCCAGTACTACCCAGAAACGGTACGCCAGAGAGAACAATGGAAGGCTTCCAGCTTTTCGTGTTCGGAAAGGTCTGCTCATCAAAACATTCAGCACAAATGAAGACACTGTTTAATATTAGAGGAATTTGGCATTACGAACTCATTAGCGGATGTTTAAATATTAAAACAGTCTGCCTGTTTGGCAAAAACGGCTTTTTTACCAGCTGCTCATGAATCTCGCGCAGCGACGATGCGTTCGGCCTATGGACACTGTTACTGGGGAACAAGATTTAAGCTAAGCGAACAAAAATATTGTCTGCAATCCACCACCGGGTCTCTTCTGGAGTGTCATCTTTTCTGTTCCTGAGGTGTAAACGCTCGAGGCATCATACGTTGGTAGCACTGAATTATAGCCTATATGACCGAAGAAATTCAGAAGAAGGCTTCTCTGAGGGCAACTTCAAAAACTGCCTCGACGAACGGACGCCGCCGCTCTTGTATCGCTGCAAAGTTTGTCAGGACTACTTCGTAGAGGTGCTACTTAGAATCGACCGCTATCTTCGTCAGAATAGGCTACAACCGTATGCAAAGACGAGTACGAATGCAGTGGCGTGTTTTGCCATAAGGCAGTTCTCATTTGATTCTTGCGCTTGTAAGAATTTACCTAGGACAGCTGGGTCAAGGATGATGGTCGCCACTTCCATCCGAAGTGGCGACCATCATCAATCGTGTTCTATTCAAAACCGCCATTGAAGACCATCTGTGTTCGTATTAACTTTTTTGTTTGCCCACCCCTCATGTAATGTCCCATGTGGACCCTTGAGGAAACAATAAATAAATAAATAGAGAGACACTTTCACATGCCCCTACAAGTGCGCATGCTGCTCATGTAAATGTCCTGTGTAAATCAACCCAAGCGCAAGAGTCGGATGAGAGACAACAAGCCTACTAGCCTCTGCACAAGCTCTACTTTGCCAGAAGACGCTTTTAAAAACCACGTCGGGGGCAACAAGCCGTTTAAAATTTGAAATTAGCGTACAAGGTAAGTGCACTCCCAACTTCCATGAAAGGTGGCCTGAAGGATAATCTAGACCACGAAAGACTTGAGAACTTGTAAAAGGGAAAGCAAACGCAATCAAAAAGTAGCATGAGAAAACCGTAGACGAAGGGGAGAGGGGGATGAATAAAACATGAGTTTACAACCGTCGAGTCTAGCTCAGGAACACAGTGCTATCACTCACCGCCACGCAGCTTTCTTAGTTTTGTGTTGACTTACAGTCGCTTCAATGCCGAATGCTGCACGTTGTTTCCGCGGCAGTGGAATATATCGGTGTCGGGCACCAGCGCTGTGGTTCCGGAATCGCCGGTTGTATCTGATATGCTTTGTAAATGAGCCGCCTGTAAGAGGCGCTTCTTGCAGGCGCAACGATGTTAGCGCGTGAAATTGCAGAGAGGTATGGCGACAGTGATATGGGATATCGAACCTTGTGTTTCCCGCAACAGTCCGCAGGCTCTGTACAAGCATTTCCTGGCGTCCCTGTGGTTCCGACTATGATAGTAACCGCAGTGAAATGGCCGCTAGTCAGCCGCATTTTTTCGCTTATTTCATGTTCCGTTCAAGCGATCCACAGCAACTCTAGCTGCTTTTTCGTCGTTCAGCCGAAGAGTTGAAACTGTCTCGGACTACCTTGCCTACGCACGACTGGTACGTCTCATTTGAACAATATGGCTGCCACTGTTAATAAGGCTCCACACTGATTCTTAGCGCAGCTGAAGAAAAAAAAAACCGGATCCTTTTACCGCTCGCATAATATCTCAGCGCTGAGGCTAACGCCTTCTTTCTTAGTTTTTGCAGGTCATCCCACACTGTCATACCATGCCACCTGTCGCAGCTACCGATGCGTGGACACACAGCCTTTCAAGTCCACGTTCGCTGTTTCTCCACCCTCCACTCCCAAAGGATTAATTTCTGCTGAACTGGCATATTTCTTTATGAGAGTTTTGCAGGTCAACTGGTTAATTCTCTTTAGCAGCCATTCCACCTGCACAAGATTTTCAAGTTCACGCTCCCCATCCTAACCTCTTCCCGCATCACATCCTCCTCCCCCAAACCACCAGGGCTTCATCCTCGGAGCGAAGGCCCTATTTCAACACGGCCAATGGTGAAAGCTTTGCCCAGACGAAGACGAGTCCTCTTGTCGAAACGTTGGCAAGCACCCTGAGGCTCTCCCCCAAACTTGTTAACTTTGTTTTCTGTGATGTCCAGAAACTCAAGAAAGCCCACTCTCTACCTTGGCCTTCAACGAAAGCCACTTTCAAAAATTAAGCAGAGGCACCTAAGGGGTTCATGACGAGGCAGATGGTTGCTTTTTGTACTGAGAATCCTTGAGCATATAAGAATGTGATGTTTAAACGCCAGCACATTATTTTTTGACCCCCTGCCCATGCGAAGAACATTTCAGCACCGCTAAGTATCGTTTTCGGGTAAAACATATGTTACCCGATTTTTGCACACACAAATTTCTTAAAAATCAGGTTAAACCCGATTTCTACCCGCAAAAAAGCCTCCTAGGAAATTAAATTTCAGAGTGGACAAAGCTGAAGATACTGCATGCAAATTAGCAGACATCTTGTGCGCACATACAGAGCGGCGTTTTCAGTCAAGTTGTCGTTGTAAGCGTCTTTTAAGGCGTTTTATTTATGACCGTGCTTAACATGAGACCAAGTTATAACAGTACGTTTCGAAAGCGAGGAACAAAAGTGTGAATACTGACCAAACATCTCGTTGGCATCACTGTATCAAGCGCTACGCACGCTAACGGCGTCCTGCTGCAAGGCTCTTCTGCGTTTAAAACCATCGCATTGGAGTTGAAGAAATGCTGTCGCAGTGTACAAGGGCAGATGGGTGTTTCATGGGCGCAGAAGTGCTACGCAGTAGATGATAATATGCGCGGCGAAATAATTATAAAGACTTGGGGCCCTTCTTAACCACATTCTTAAAGCAGAAAATGCGATATAACTCGGAAGTTGGCCCACCCCTCAAATATTCTAGAGGCCCCCCAAATTTTGGAAGTGGGCTCACCCCACAAAATGCATTAAGGTGGACCAGGGGGTGGAATAATGCGGATTAGTGGGTGGATTAAGGTGGAAGAGTGGGTCGGGTTACTGTAATCTTATATGGTAATCCAATGGAAGGTACTCGAACATTCTAGTCCTCAGATTTTCAAATTTGGTGGTGCTGATGACGTCACTGCCCTCTCGACCAATCAGGAAATTTTGTTACGTTTAAACCGGGTTGTTTTATCAAGACGACAACGTAAATGCTATCGTATTAACAAATGAGAACGAAAGAAATGTCTGATTTTACAGAAGGTTTTCACTGCAACTAGTTGTCATACTGTTTACAAAACAATAAGCAAAAAATAGAAAATTTTATGCCCCGCATGAAAATGAGCGCTTATAGTGAATTCTCTTCTGCAACAAAATATGGACCAAGAAAACCCGAATAATGAAATCTTTCTCTAAATAACCTGATTTGTTTATGGATTTTAGCTAAAATAATTCCGCCCTATTTTACCCCCTCCCCCGATTTATGGGGAAAATAAAACCAGAAAACGAAGGGTCCTACTATATATCTGTTTATCACTGCAGCGGTGGGTCATAATAAGAGACGAGCTTCCATATACAGTCGCGGACAGAATAACACGGAACACTCTACAGCGGTCAAACTGTCTGGCGCCTTACCTAGCGTGTTAGAAACTTCTGTCACTGAAAACCGCTTGCGCATAAAGACAGAAAACCTTCCTATTTCCCTTACGCAATGCGAGGAAAGAGTTGGAACGCCGAAGCGTGGTCTATATAATTCTGTCCGCGGCTGTATTGCCCGAAATATATAAATGCAAGTTAGAGTTGGTGGAGCCAGTACGAGGACGCCGTATCGTGTTTGCGAAAAGTAATCAAACAACGGAAATTAGTTCTTAATAATGTAGCGGAGCTCTTAGCAACCCCTTAGGTTTTAAATCTGTGTAAGGTCGTCTTCGTCAGGCATGCTCTTCCGGTTCGTGCCTCAGATGACGAGGTTAATTCACGACGTTGGTTAGAATGTGCCACGTCATTAGAAATTAATCATGTTAAGGATGGCTACTACTACAAAGGCTCTTCCTCAAAACGCTGGCTGTAAGTGGCGTCGCCATGTTCGATGCACAGGAGTAGTAACGGCAACAAATATTCACTTCGTTGTGGTAAGGCTTCAGCTTTGTATACAGTGCTTGCCACAAATCCCAAGGTCAGTTAGCATGTGACTGCGACAATCGCCAAGCCGGCTTCGGCACTCATGTTGCGTTGCTCGAGCTCTAGGTGGCCAATTAAGGGTTAGTCGTCCACTGTCAAAGGTTTATGCGCAAGGAGCTTCACAGAACCGCTCGTTCATGGTTAGATAGCTCTAGCACACGGTGTGACCTGATGATTTGTTAAAGACACTACACGTAATCCAGTCGCCTGTAAAAAATTCCCGCACGGCCTGTGTATTTAAACTGATAAAAATGCCGGATAACTGCGAATGAAAGAATTGCAGCAAAGAATTTGTAGATTCATTCACTTTAGTGCTTTCTATTTTAGCAAAATACACACAACATTTTTTTTTTCGTTTCGCAACTCTGAGCATTGCAGAGTGTCAAATGGCAATTCTGAAGTGAAGTCAACGTCGTACCGTATTTACTCGTGTAATGGACGCGCTCGCCTAAAGAACGCACTAGAGTCTTTACTTCGGCTGCCAGAAAAGCGTAATTTTTTTTTACCTCCCGTAATGAACGCACCCCTTTCTTTTGGCACGCAGCCGACTGATGATGGTAGTTAATGCTAGCTAATTAGCGCCCTTTTTTGAGCACCAAAACAAATACGCATTACTATGCAATATTACGCAGTATTACAAACCGCCAACTGCCGGTTGTCAAGACTACTATATCTCACCCTATACTGGGCGATCAGGCAATCAGACGATATCGAGAGGAATCCGATAACCAATAGAAACCACGGCTGGTCGCAGAGGATTTCTTTGTTGGATCTGCTATATTAGATCCTAGCAGCTTGCTGTGCGGTTGAGCTTCGTGCTGAAGGCTGTGGGTTGTGCTAGAGTGACCTCTAGCTGCATGCTCTCACTTTACTGAGCCTTGTGGCCCGCTACGAGGCATATACGCATGTCTTTAAGATCAAAGATTTTTTCTATGCTTTCGAGCACGGAGACAGTGCTGAAGATGACATCTTGTTTTATTTTGAAGGTGAGCCATGTCGGATGAAGTATTTATTCCACCAGCCCACTTCTGTCCCATTTTTAGCGCTTTTAATTTTTTCTGAATATTTTATCCCCGCGTAATGAATGCGCCCTTCAAATTTTGATAGAATTTTTTTTTTAAGTGCGTCCAATATGCGAGTGAATATTATATTTTGGGCACTTACTATTTTATTCCGTACATTGTGAAGTCCTACTATGTTTACGAGAGGAGTGTGAAGGATGACTAACTACTATCCCTGCAATAAGCACTAATTTTAGCACTAAGTTTCAGTGCGCTAGCACTTATAGTGACCATTCCCCACATTTAGCCGCTGCGTGTTTTTCCGTTTGTCTGTTAGTCTGAAAACGATTTTTTCGTGAGAGGCTGCTCGGGAAGACCAACATGGGTCGCAACCCCACCCAAGTCTCAACGGTGGCAGCACCTTCCACGGAAGGGCAGTGGCGCATCTTAACTTGACCGCTGCACTACTGCTCCAGGAGTGGTATGAAGACTCCCACCGATCTATGAATGTAAAATAGAGAATCACCAATTCCCCATATATGGACATTAACCCGTAATCGCTATCCGAACAACTGCCATTTGTGACCACTGCACCTGAACACCGGAACCGAAGTAAAAACCGAACTGCTAGCGGACCTAATTCGCATTTGGCCTAACTACGCATATCGACCATAATTTTTTATAGCGCCGTGGAAGCAGCGGCCCAGTAACGGTGTTGTCATTTGATGCTTTGCGTATGTCTGGTACAGATGTTGCTATAGTTTGGTGGCGAAGCAATACCTGCTGACGAGGGCAAATGTGAACATCTGAATTTTCTTGTGTAGGACTGCAAAATGAAACTCGTATAGTCAAATTAAGGTCTGTGTTTTTTGAGGTTAGTTACAGATTTCATCCAAATGAGCTAAATGATGAAGCAACTGACGCAGGTTTTTACTCACTTCCACTGCGCACACTTTGGCAGTCAAAACTACGTATTTCTTGTTCGGAGCCAAGCAGCAGACAAAGCTTCAAGTCTAGCTCCTTCATATTTACTACAGCCGAAAGATATATCAGTGGTCTATCAGTCGTTCAGAGAAGGGAACCAAGTAGAGTACTTAAAACAGTGTTGCAAAGTTTCAGTATTCACAAGCGAATTTCCTGACGAACCAGAACCAGGTTCGTCAGGAAATTCGCTTGTGAATACTGACATAATTAACATAGTGCCTGCAGCATTTGAAGCTTCAGGTGCGGGTGGGGCTGGGCACAGCAGCCATACAGGAAAGCCCGACGCATACCTTTCTTTTTCGAGTTTTGACTTTCTAGATCATCCTCCCCAAGGAAGAAATTCATTGAGATGCATTACTATTGTAAACAAAGTAAAAACCCCCCACAAAAAAAAAAAACCTTCCCGCGCCAGAAGACCAGTGCGGCAAGAACCTATTCTCAGCCACGTGCCCTCTGGTATACTCAGGGCGGGTATACTATAGTAAACGATGAATCGCATCTTTCGTTGCCAACGCTTGTTTACTGGAGGATCCACGCTACAGTTTCCTGGCAGGAGTGGAGGCTTTCTTAGCAGGCGTGGTTGACTTTCCCAAGGCTTAAGTCCGCTGTACTTTTTATTGTTGTCTATGGGTAGGGGAATGTTTTCAAGAAATTAAAAATCATAGAAAACGTCAGGATGACTGAAATGGTCGATTTGACATTTGGTAGGGCTCCTTAAGCACGAAGTCGTCCGAAAGAATAGACAGCTCCTTTGAGTGTTTAGAGCTTGCGAAATGCGAGATTGTCACAGGATGCCTGCCACATGCCCGGTCTATAGCAGCTCTGATCGCAAGCGCTCTTTTCATAAACACTTTCTTCATTGACGGTGTCTGCGGTAACGTTGTGTTTAATTTCTCGGCGAGTATGCTCCGATTTCCGCAACGTTGTTAAGTTTACGGTTGCTGTTCCGTTCTCCCCGTAGTACTTGAAAGATTACTTTGGAGTAAGGTTTAAGTTTTTCACGAAATCTTCCTACTGCAGCAGTGAATCCTGTTACGCGACGCAAAATCAATGTATTCTATACGTATACCAGTCGCTTGTTTCCCTGAGAAACACTAGCTTGTGTGTTTTGCTGGTCGCTTGTCATGATCATTGCTGAATATTGCTTTATGAGAAGTCTAGCCAAGCTGATAGACAGCTACTATATCATGCACGCGAATAAATTTTGCTTGCGCTTGTAAACAGTATGTTCCAACCCATCGCTTCTGTCTTGGTTATAAGACTCATTGTCGTAGACGGAAGCTGAAGCGACAGCAACGGCAAATGTCTGTACAATGCTGCACGCGCGTAAATAGCTAGCCAAAATCTGATACGTTATTAGGAGCATTCGCAAGCAGTCTCATCAGCTTTAAATTCAAATCAAATGTATTTAATTAAATTGAGTGCAGTTAAATATTAAGTGCGCGAGGAGATCACATAGTCCAAGGCTGTATTTATAACTCATGTAAGCAACAAATCGAAAACGAGAATGCTAAACAGTACAGACCGCTAGCGAAGATGTGGCGCAGCTTCACTGCACTTTCCTTGCATGAGCGGTCAGTTCTAAAGCCTGACAAGCAATCAATGAACTGAGCTGCACATGGAAAAGATGATCCGTAAAAGAATGACGTGATTCTTTTACAGTGGGAACGCGTATACTCGAGAAATGCACGGTTTTCATCAGTGCAGGGTCGCCACTGACGACATCATTGTCCCAGTCCCGCCATTTGAAGATGAATTGCAGCGAGGGCATGCATTGCTCTTTTATAAATATATGTCATCCCTCGGCCGATGCCGCTTTTGGCTGTTTTCCATGAGGGAATATGCGGCGTCCTGGCAGCGCCTGGTTTAGCCCTACCCGACAGCGCTAAGGATTAAACGTTTCGTTTAGTTTTTTGAAAAACGGTTAGATTAGTTTTCTCATTACCATCTGAGAGGCCTTCTCCCGTATTTCACGATCACAATATTTTCGAGCTATTTCTTCAAGATTGCTTGCCCGTTTTTTTAAAAAGAAAAACAATACATCGTATGGCTTTTCTTCCTCTAGGCTGCTCTTTAATGCTGATGCAGATGAAGATGATGATGAAGAAATGTCTTCCAAGGCTTAGTTTTACACCGTATTTTCCCCCACTTTTGCGTCTGCACTGCAGAGCTTACTTGCATAGCAACAAAGACCACTCATGTACCTTATAAACGTACACCGCATACATGGCCGCGTAAGTCGGAGGATAGACTGACCAGGTGAGCTTGGAAGAATAGGAAGATGAAGTACATTAGTATACGAAGGAGAAGAAGGTAGTCTATAGGTAAACTACAGGGGCTTATAGTGGAAATCAACAGGAATGCAGTTCTGCAGCGAGCGCACCCCGCCTTTCGCGCGTGTGAAGATCTGAGATTTACATTTCAAACCTTTCTCTTTCTTCTCGCTATGAAGGGACGTTGCTTCACATGCAAAACTAAGTGAGCGTAATTAAAAGGCGACGCTTTTTTTTTTTGCATTACAGCTACTGTCACATGAAGCGTCCAATGAAGGGGACAGCTACCGCAGCGTCTGGCAACGATAGCAGACAGTTCTTTTGTTATTTATCAAAACTTCAGCCACGTGGTAGAGGCATTTAAGCAACCAACGTCCTCGACTGTCTTGCAAGGTCTTAGCACAATAGCCTTCCTTGTGCCAACAGAATACTCTCAACGCACTGACCCAAAATATCAGACATTCTTCAGTTGATAAATACCCAGATTGATAATACCCAGAAGATATAAATATGAAGGACTCGAAAAAGCGTAAAAAATGAGGAGTGTGAGGATGCTTAGACATTCATTCTATTCGACCCCTTTTGGGAGCAGCGGTGGTTAGGTTGCTAACTCTAGCATTAGAGTTCATATGACGAAGGCCGATGCTCACCGTTCATTGAATGGCGACTTAAGCCAAATGACAGTTCAGACGTTTCCCAGCTGAGTCGGGTACCGTTTTGTCTGTCGAGGCCGCACCATTTCCCGCGCTTGCTCCACCCCACCTTTGTGTCTCAAATAGGCTTCACAGCTCATTGTTGCGAAAAGAATTAACTTAGCATACCGTTTTGTCATCCTTTTTTTTATTTGCACATGTTTCGTACAATTTACACATGGTTCGAAACCTGCACTGTCAGTCTAGAAGAAGGAGGTCGAGGTCATCAGCAGCTGGAACACTCGACCGGTTGAGGGACAATGCCACGATTTGTTCAACGTACATAGCTGTCTTAATGGCGCAGCATAGTTGCGATGCAGCAGTCGCTGTCACTTATTCGAACCGAAGGCGGGCAAAAACGCCTGAAAGTTATTCGTTCATTAATTTCGAATCAAAATTCCGTCATGAGTACCTTTTGTTCCTATATGTTCCCAAGCACACAAAATGCGCCAGAACGCGCGTTTTTCTCGTCACTCCTGTCGTGTGAGTTCGCGGAGGCTGCGGATGGCGGAGGACATGCACTGTTTCGGTTGTCAGTGGCAGTTACCAGTCTGCATTTTCGTCTTCACTAACAGGCTGATCCAGATTTGTTGGCGAGATGACCTCGGTCCTCGTGATTTGCCGATAGCGATGTCATCGACTGTCTGATATGTCACCCTGACTATGTGGCCTAGTCCAAACTGAGTCCCAAAGAATGCGCACTCGGAGCCGCCACAGACACAGCGCTGCTATCCGCTGTAGCCGGTCTCGCCTGCCCACTGGCGCGTGATCAGCGGCTCATTGAGACCTGTGCATCATCCGCCGCATTCTGAAATATAATGCATTGTACGTAGGCTTTCGCCCCACTTTTTATAATTGTATCCTTCCAAAATTCGCAGCAACCATCACCTATCGTCGGAACTACCGTAATTAAAATAAAATTATTTTGCAAGATGATCAATAGCCAAGGAATGCGTCCTGCGAACGGAAGGTGGTTTTCCCTTTGCCTTTATGCCGTCGACCACTCGCCAAAACCAGTTGTCCGTGGCGTCTAGACCTGTTTGTGGCGACGTAATACTGCGTCACTACATGCGAGTTAACTAGGCCCAACGATAACTGATGCAAAAGAGTCAGCGATAGGGCCGAGAGAATTGTTATCGGTGTCTGACCTCTTATTTTGCTGGAGGCGAATTTTTAAGCACTGCTGTGTGGCAGGTTTTTCTCGATCGTTGCAAGTACACAAATGTTATTTCATCTCACTCCGTTATGCATGTGCGGCGCTGGGTGAGGACACTTTTTACCACAACATATTCGATCTCATCTCATCGCGTGTTTTTCTAATTCCATCTACCTTATCTCACGCGCAGTTTAACTGTTCTACACCCTACATCGTAAGTGCAGCTCCCTGCTCCCCAGAACTTCTTGCTTACACTTTCCGACCCGACGCCTTCTTTCCAACCTCGCAAATATGGATCCACAGTTCTCGAATACGTTGCCATAATTCGTCCGCAGAAATGAGATCAGTGGAGTGAAAAGTGCTGTTGAAAATAAATCGACCACCCATTAGTGTTTCGAAATTGTAAGTTTCGACTCAGTTAGAGAAGTAAGGATTGCAGTATTTCTGTTAATATACAATTATAGGGCCGGCAGAAAGTCAGATGGGCGGATGAGATTAGGAAATCTGCGGGGAGAAGGTGCCGCAGCTGGTTTAGGACAGGGTTGATTAGAGAGACATGGGAGAGTCATTATCCCTGCAGTGAGCGTAGTTAGGACGATTATGATGAGAATTATGGGGGGGGGGGGGGGGGTCAGAAGGCCATACGCGAGACCGGTTGAGTTGGTTCGCCATAAGAATGGCACATTATTCAGTAGAATTCGCACAAATTGAACGCATACGAAATGAGCACGTACGGCTATACTAAATGAAATAGCGAGCATGTCATGAAGGAAAGGACCTCTTCGCTTTTCACCACAATCTGTAATGGGATTTGTTATTGAGGGTGAATAAAATAGATAAGAATGAAATGGAATGAAGGGCGCGATGAAACAGTGCACTAGACACTGCGCTCTTTAACGAACACTGTACAATAGGGCAAGAACTTGCGCGTACTTGGAATTGTTGCTCTGGCATGTGCGGCGGCCAAATCTGAAGTGAGTGGATCTACGAAGCTTACGTTTCTTTGAGCCCTCTAACAACGCAGAGATCTGGTGCAACGTCCAAACCTAAGCACAATGACCGCGAGTCGCCTGCTTGGTTAACGAACGGTCTGTTCATTATTGCATTTTCAGGAGCTTTAACCAAACTTCCCAAGTTACAATTCGCGAAGGAAAGAGCTCTGCCTTGGCCTTTTATGCACGAGAACGTTTCAACGGGAATTTTTCGAGTAGCTTCTGTGGTCGCGTGATAGCCCCATACTAATTAGGAGAGGGACGACTAATGTCATTATCTGACTTTCTCTTCCAGCAGTGACTTGTGCAACATGCGGAACCGATCACTCTGCCCATTAAACTACTCTGGTTGAATAACTCCCGGCTAGCTTGCCGTCAGTGACCATACTTGTACTTAACATTACCGTGAACACTACTGCAGAACCAGTCCTGCGAGAGCAGTTAAGATTCTCTTTGTACTTCGTCAACCTGGCGAGCTCTAACCCCCATCCGCATCTCGTCGTTTTTCCACCAAACTTCACAATACGAAATTGCTCTCGCACGTCGGTTTTCACCTTGCAACTTGCCAGGGCGGCAGAAAAAGAAGTACACGGTGACAAAAATTTGCTGGCAGTTTAGCATTGCTAAGCACGCAATATTTTGCGAAAGCACAGTTTTTTGCAGGTGGACACCACCACCACGTACCTGAAAGCGCGTTTGAGGTGTCCTCTGACTCAGGGAGCCAGTTATGCGCGTCTTCAACTTTTTCATCGTCGATGCCAATTTACCGAATGTCCACCGGCGGCCTATGCTGCAGTGCCACGTTTCTGCAGCAATGCTGTCAGCGCCAATGCGCACTGCTCCAGTGCCGTGTTTCTGCCTCAAAGTTGTCCACGGCAACGCATGCATCGCACATCTCTCTGTCACTACCGCCGCCTAGCTGAAAGCGCGATCATTAGTTTAATAACAGTATTAGTTGATCAAGGAGACGATTTGCAATGCACAGCGCGAGAGTGTGTTGCAGCTTAACACGAGGCGTGTTCGGCTGCGGCGATAGCCTATAGTGCTCTCGCTCTTGCAGTGGCCAGCGAAGCTGATCTGTTCGCGCCGCCGTGGGTTCGAATCCCAGTCGCGGATGTTTATTAGTTTCACTTGGTACAAAACCCACAAACATCGCAAGATCTTACTCGGGGTTTACCCATCGGAATAGTGCTTTCGCACTAATAAAGGGTGAAGTGTTTTGCAAACAAAGCTTCACTTGGGCTGAGGAACGCTGGAGGTGCTGAGAACCTGATTAATTCGACCACCTGGGTCACTTTTGACAAGCGCGGAAATCGCCGTACACGAATCTTGTTTTGCGCATGGCCTTCATTTAAATTCGGCCACCACGGCTAAGACTCAAACCCGTCCTCGAAGGCATAACGGCATAGATGTCGATTCAACTGTCCACCGGGTAAACAGAGGTACTTTTCTCCTTGCACTATTTCGACACAGCTTTAAATCAGGTTCGAGACGTACTCAGAGTCTTTTGCATCATATATATGACGCACGTCCCATACAGGTTATGAATACTAAGTGATGTGTTGTGATTTCGTCGGCTTCTCACACTATAGAATGGGCTATGACTTGTGCCGCAAAGGTCGTGGTCACAAGAGCGAAAGTACAGTGAAGGCGAATGTTTTAGGTCCCTACGCTTAGGCAGGCACCCTCGCCTCCACCACGGCAAAGGAAGCTTGGCATTATTAAATGCCATGCTTTTAAGATACAGCGTCATTCAGGCGTCTGATCCGACACATAGTGCCTTCTTGAGGAAGAATAATTACTATCCACGTCGGCAAGAGTGTGGTCCACTAGGGCGAAGAAAGCCACTAGCTTCCTTCTTTGTAGTCTGATGTCTCACAAAAAGTTTGCTCTCAAAACAGTTAAAGGTCCCAATGAAGTCCGCTGAATGACACAGCAATACGCTTTTCGTCACAATTTTAGCAAGAGACTGCGCGCAAGTGAATGTGCATGGTGATTAATAACAGTGTCGAAACGTATTCCACTTAGACGAATTCCCATAATTAGGCAGTGCGAATTAAGTTGAGCGTTTACAGCGAATGCCGGTTTTTGCATACAGCCAGAACATGGGTTGTTGACACACACACATAGGCTTCCAGATGTACGGCGGCATGTCACTTATCGCATAGTACATCGTGTACTATATGCGCAGAACGCTATAAACCTTAGTAAGTGAACAATGTAGGAACACCAACTCACAATTACTAAAACACGAAGTGATAAAGAGGCGAACAACTGTGCCCGAGTCTCCTTTCATCTGCTGCATTGTGTTGAAATACCCCATGGGCTAAACGATAGCTGTCTACGCTCACACCATCGATGTCAAAAGTAACCAGGAAAAGGGACTTGTTCCTCAGCCGTATAGTGGAGCCCTTGCAGTAGCCCTAAAGACTAAAACGTATCGAAAGATGAGAATTAGGGCTCTCCTTACCTTGCACAGATTTATAGCTTAAGAGTTGCCACGAGTGCTCCATTACACGACTAGGAAACAAACCCTGTTGCCTGGTTATGCATGGCAAAGAAGGTACATGCATCACGTCATCCAAGAAGGGGGCTGTGCTGCGTCATATATTTTTAGGCGCCATGGCGTATGGTTTGCTTTACTAGCGTGACTTTTTTCAGAAAATTAAAATATATATATATATATATATATATATATATATATATATATATATATATATATATATATATATATATATATATATATATATATTTAAGCTATACCTTTTTAAAAACAAACCAAACCCATTTTCCCCGCGTTGTCGCAGCATAGTCACCAGATTCAAAGCTCGATCTTGAGGCACACAGAGAGAAAAGAACATTGCTAAATACCTCTCTGCAGTCCCAGATTTGTTAAAATTCAACAGGAAGCCAATACAGAAGAAGATGATGAGCTCAGACAACAAACTGCAGAAGACGCACTGCACCTCATCCATACCAACATTAATTCAAATACAATGTGAACGACAATTTTGTAACCCCAGAACGCAAGTTTTGGCGGTGGAGTGGGCTGACAAAGTCGTCGAGGGCTGCGTACTCTCGACCACTTAACGCGACCTCTTACCAAGCTCTTTACGGCGAATAAAATGTTTTACACTCAATGTGAGCAGGTTAACATAAATTTCTATCGGAATAATCCGCACGCCGAATATCGGAAGGGGATCCTCCGTAAATAGCTACAATTATTGCCTTCAGGTAGCCAAACCAGGTAATGTTGGAGGTTATTAAATCAAAGCAGTCGCTGAAATGAGACGATCACCACATAAGTGCGCGCTTATTTCATGAGCGGCTTAAGCATGGAACTTTTCGCGTTTATTCTATGCTTTATAGCAGCCTAGCTTCCGCTAACTACCCCGTCTTGTGCCCGCCTACGGGCTTGAGCGTCAACAAAATACACCCCCAAAGACACGCGGAAGTTGAGAAGCAAGGCCTGCTTCGCACGGTGCCTCTTCTCCGTAACAAGTGGATGGAGTGCCTGAAGCTAAGCACCGTGCGAGCAGACCTGCGCTTGTAGCAGAATGCAATCTTTTTTCTGCTACGGCGCTTCTACCAGCGACGCATCGCGACTTCTTCACCGGCGAAGCGGAGCCCCTCACCTGAATGCCAGTCCTTCGCGATGTTGTTGCGGAGCGATGCCTGCTGGCCGCTGGTCCCGGAGCTCCCGAATTCGTGTGGCCGGCGAGCGCAGGGTGGACGCCTCGGGAGTGACCGTTTGGTCGGGACTCGTTCGAAGTGCGCGGTTCCCTAGAGAGGGAGGCTCAAACTCTTTTTATAGCGAGAGTACCGGAGCCTGCGCGGTGACGCGTGCGACCACGTGATTGGGCCGTGCTTATCGGCGGCCGGCTAATAGTTCGAACCCCGTGCGCGCGCCCACGGAGGCTGCCTCGGGGGCGAGGGAAAATGCGGGCGCGCAGGCGCGACCGCTGCGCCTCTCCATCCGGGCGCCTCTCAGTCGTCCGGCGGTCTGCTCCGCTCCCCCCTCTCTCCCCACCGCCAAGTCCCGTTTTCTCCTGTCTTCCCTCCGCGCCTTTCTCGAGGACTGCCTCGTAGGGGGGACCGTCCGAAAAGGAGGCAACATGATCTGCGCCGGAGCTAGCCTGCGAAAAGGGAGAGTTCTAGCCAGCATTGACGTTACTAATGCACGCCGTCTGGGACGCGCAGTTTTAGAGCAATCGTAAGGCGGCAACACGGAGCACATGTTTATGGAGAGCGAAAAATGCTTTTCATGTCGCAGTTACGCCTTTGTGCCGCTGCCTAAATACGGGCCCAAATACCAGACACGGTCGGCACAAGCGGGTCGGCTAAGTAGTTAATGAACCTGCGAAAAAATTTTAACCTTCAGTCTCTTATACTCTTCATGTCCGTGCGAAAGTGAGGAGGAGGCGTGAGAAGGCGAGTCGCTATCGTTTTATCGTACAGTTACCGTTTTAACAAGCTAGGTCGGAGGTGACCATTGGGCGGACAGTAACAGGCCTGTATATGTGATGCTTAACATCTTTGTTCCTCGGCAAGGGCAGGATGCTTCCAGTAGCAAATGGACAGGAGGCGCCATTAGACTCTCGTGAAATGGTCTGGGACGAAGTCCTGACGCACGTAGCCTTTGCATATCACACGGCGCAACGGAAAACGACGCCGTTCCATATGATATACGGCCGTAAGTGTCCACTAGGCTCCATGCAATGCTGTCCCACGATAGCCATGCCGCCGACATTCATGCCGAACAGGGGCAGGTTTATGAGTCCCTCTCGGAGGGGGCGGCTGGGCGGGTGGGGCGGGCGCTTGTGATGAATATATTATTTCTTGGACTTTTCTTCGTCGAAAAATGGGGTTCAGCATGATTTTCCTATGTAAAATTTCTCGCTTGTTCACCGACTAATGAGAGGTGCTTAACATTCACGAAACACCCAGATTCATCCCTACTTTTTATTTCCAAAATTTTTGTAGTCATGTCCGCGAATGCTTGATGGGACTGCTGCAGGAATGCATGTGCTGTTCCTCTCCTCGTAACCTCCTCCTACTTACAAATTGGCAACCGTGTCTTTCCCTTCACAGCCCTCCTTGTTTTAAAGCGCTAGGTGTTATAAGAACTTCCGCCGGATTCGCGTTGACCACCGTCACCCTTACGCGTCCGCGTGCATCCCCACACATCCGCTTTCTAATCCCGCAGCAAAAAGCCAACTATATACATATGGAAAAAGCTGCCGGCCACTGTGCCCTGGTCTCCAGCCTCCTGCGAAGGTCAGCTTGGGCAACCGAATTCTAACCGGAGGCGCCAACCCAAACGGTGATGCAGAGTACGCTTTAGTAGAGCGGCAAGCTCCCTTTATTTTTTAGAGCGGCGCACCCTTTTTTTAAAGGGTGTGCGCTAGAGGACATCTTACTCCCTCTTTACTCCCATATAGGTGTATTCGTGTTTAGAGTGTACAGTGAACAAAAATAAACACGTATATGTGTTAGCGATCCTACCGTTATACTTGCTGATTGTGAAGTGCGGTTTCTAGACGCGAGGTTGTGATGCCAGCGAATTGATAGGCCTGAGCACGTGGTTTTTGTTCACTGTATATATGTCATCTTTCATCCAATAAAATTCAATTGCGAGCCTGCGCGCGTCCTGTCCACTTTCTGTTTCTGTCTTCCGTGTTTTCTAGCGCAGTAGCCCCATTTTCAAGAGTGCATATACCTCCCTTCAGTCAAGAATCCGCCGGGCCCTTCGATTGCGGGTTTTATTCTTTCCGGAATTCGGGAGGCAAAAGTCAGGCGTTTTTTTTTTATTTATTTCAAATTCTGGTTCATATCAGGTCATTCAGAAAAAAAAATCCGTAGTTTGGGTTTTTTTCAGGGAATCTTTGCAGCACAAGGCAGTTCACTATAAATGTTCATTTTTCTATTAGGCACAAGGTGCACTATCTTTTGCTAATTCTTTCATAAACAACCTGAAAATAACGGGTTTCAGCTAAAAAATTGTTTAGCAATTGTGATTTTTTTCTAACCTATTGCAAGTATTTCTTAGTGTGCGTTACCCATCTCCTGCCGAGCGCTCCCACGTCTGATCAAGACCGGCCTACCTTTACTTGTACAGCGCGAAAACAGTCAGCATCACAGCAAACATTTTAAACGAGCAAGGTACTTGGATCAAGGTGTCATTAGAGTGTCATATAGCGTTTAATACAGTCACTTCTATAAAACATCTGGTCGGTAGCCAGGTTTTGGCCCCTCGCTTACAAATCGCCCTTTTAGAACTTGTCCTCAAATTCATCCGTTTAATAAAAACGAGCGTTACAAGACCTTTAAGATCCCCACTTGAGCGAAGACACTATTCTGGAACAAGCACTAGATATTCACAAATTTTTCTTGTGGTGCCTTCAGCTTTGCGAACTGAAAAACCAACATCGCCTAGGCTTATTTGCAAGGAGAAATCTGGCGTAACACGATTTTTAAGAAATATGCTCATGGTGCAAGGATCCGTAAAATCGGGTTTTCCCCGGAAACTAAGGTTATTCATACGCGACTACGGCTACCTGCGTTTATTGAGCGGCAGTTCAGTGGCAGGGGCAGTAATGAGTGGCGTCATCCTTGCGTTAATCATTTCGCGAACCAGCTAGCGCTGATTGCTAGTCATAGCCCGAGGTTAAGCGTCTGAAATCTTTCTTTATTGTTATAGTTTTTGGTCCGAACGAACGAACGGAAGTGCGAATGCCAGGGTGCAGATGTATAATGCATTCCTGGATAAGAAATTACAACAAAACACTAATCAGCTTCACTTTCTTTGTTTAATGTGGGTCGTAAACACCATAAGTGCATTTAGTGCAAAAGGTACCAGGAACGTACGGATGCGACATTTGTAGAGGCAATATTTATGCACTTTTCACGAAAGCGTGGCTTAAGTGAGGTAAACGACGCTACATTTATGAGCAGGTTGCTTAAGGCCCTGGATATGTAATAAAGAAAGAAGAACACAGCCCTAGTTCGTCCCTGTCGATCACCGACATGAATTATCGCACCGCTCCCATGGCATCTGCAATTTCAAGATATTTCACACGTAGTCTAAGCAGGCGATTAACACGGACGAACTAGCGCTTTGTTCCTCTTCTTTTATTAACTATCCTGGGCCTCAGTAACTTTGCTATTTCTCAGGAGTTTCCCTCGCAAAGCTTCCAAACCCTCGCACCGCTTCCATGGCATCTGCAATTGCAAGATATTTCACACGCAGTGAAATTCTCAATTCTCAAATTCGTATAAGTTTAGCGTAAGCGGTTGCACGCAGCAACGTATTGTCGGCCGGTGAGAGAGCGCACGGACGAACGAAGCAGCGATCGCTTTTTGCTCGTTATGCGATCGCCGTTCTCCGATGTGCATGGGCCGGAAGCGGGAGCCTGCTGCATACGCCGCTGAAGGCCACGCCACTCCCCCTGGGAGAGAGACAATCCCACCGCCGAAGTTTGTGCAAGCGAGCCTTGGCCGGAGCCGCGGCCGTGTTCCCCAGGTCGCGCCGGAGTGCGGGACGCTGTTCCGAAGAGCGACGCCTCATGCGCCGCGGTCTGTCGAGGCCGCCGGGGATTAGAGGCCGCCCTGGTCACCGGGAGCTGCCTGACGGCGCTGGCAAGGCCGCGCGGCTCCCACGCGCAGCGCGGATCACCCAACGACGGCTTTCGCAGTGACAAAAAAAGAGCGCTCATCTTCATGGCCGAAGCTGCGTCCTGTGGCCGTAAAGACTTCTGTTGTTGGGCGGGAAGGCAGTGGCGGCGCGCCCTCACCTGCCGGATTGCTTAGCTCTTCACTTTCTCACTTCACGTACCGTCTGCTGCCGCTTTGCTCAGTTGCCACTCCGCTGCAAGGAAAAGTATTCGCTCAGTTAAACGACTTGTCGCGATTTCTTACCGCCTGTTACGTGCAAACATTAGAAGCCGCTCAAATTTTATTGCATAAAGTGCGAAGGCTTTCGTCCCACGTGCTGGACCGTATGCAGTCCAACTGTCTCCTCTTTTTGCCGCTGTCAACTTACGGCATGGCTTGACTGCGGATGCTCATGCTATTCGGGGACTAGAGAGCTCAAACGATGCTTTAGACTACATTATAAACTTGCGACAACCTCTCTGTTTATTAGCCATGCGAGCAAGTACATGAGGAAAGCGGGACCTGTGCGCTCTTTCAACTTTGTGTACCTTCAGCAAAAATGTCGCATGTTCACGTCGGTCATATGTCCAGAAATCATACCTTCTGTAAACGCATTATTTGCGACGGAGAAGGAAGGTAGTTATCTGCAAATGGTGCAGAGGTTTTAAGACGATTCCCTTTGATAAGGTGCTAGGTATTATAAATTTCCCAGTGGCTTTCCTGCGTCCGGCGTAGGCGGATATGTAAGCCAGGCAGCAAACTTTGGCACCCGAGGTTGCTACCCGATGCTTTTGTTGCGGTGGTGGTGGCCTAACGGCTCGTCAGAACAGAGCGAGGACTTAACGCAGTAATCAAGTTGATTCGAACCTATTGCAGCCTTCATGGTGTATCCACTTTCCACAGAGCACTACTCTCATGACGTGAAAGCAACCTAGCTGGCGTTTATGACGAACTATGTCAGCTTCGCTGGCGCGCCTACTTTTTCCGCTGTGCGCCATCTACCTGGAAGCATCAGTCTACGCTTGGTGATTCCATTAAAGTTACACCTTTTGCCTACAATAGCTTTTCAGCTGATAAAAAGCATCTCCGCCGGGCTGAAAGCTTATTCAAGTGCGGTAACCTTAGACGGGGGCTAAACGATTGCTAGCAACCGCACGACACGTCAATACGCAGTGTCCGTGAAGATACACTCGGGCAGAATAAAGTGAGCTCATTGACTGGTCCCACCGTCCTATCTCTCCATCGAAGGGAGACGCGTGATGCATAGAAATCTAAAACTAAAAAAAATAAAAGCAAAAAAAAAACTAGTTCCCCTTTTTTTTTTCATCAGAAAAAACCCAAAATTTGGAAATAAACGAGAGTTTGATTAAGCGCATTTACTTTCTAACTCTGAAATAAGTAAATTATTTTTTTGCACCAAAACAAAGATGCTGCTTTTCAGGAAAAGATGGTGACATATACTGCATACAATACAATCGACGCAAAGCATTGCACCAGTCTGAATCATCACGCCTGGGTAGGAAAATGCTTGCTTATGCACCTTTTCCCCTTGGGGTTCGAGTCCACGTGCACAAGTTTTTGCACGCGCTTTCCCACAAGCCAATCGCGCAGCTTCGTACAACCAGTTTCTTTCACAGTACGCACACGAGGCGGTAATTCTGAGTAGCCGACATGCGACTGGCGTCAGCGTTTGGTTGCTACAAAGACCTTGCCAGCATGTGGACGGCTCCAGATCGTGGGCAGACTCCCAACCAGCTCGTTTAGACTAACTTTTACAGTGCGTAGTGAGGTTATACAGCGCAGAAACCTTCGTTGGGAAATTTTGGCGGTTTATTACTCTGCTTTTGGCAATTAAAAAAGCCTAAAAACGTTGTCCCCCCCATTTTTCAAGGTTTTTTTTTCAGGCGCTCACATCTCGACCCATGCATAGAGCACGCGCACACTAGCAGTGGTCGAGCGTCTCGTACAACACCTGTCAGAACGCGCTCCGGTGCACTCGGAAAAGCGGATACACTCGGTTTTGGCGCGAAGCTGGGCGAAGTGTGCGCGAACTGCTGTTGCTGCGCCTTGGTCACCCGTGCTGACTGTTGCGCTCACTGAGCAGTTTATCCCCTGTGCCGATGCGACCTTTTTTCCTTGCATTGGAAAGAAACTAAGTCATACACAACAAAATACTGCATCGAATGCCAGAGGAAGGGCGTTTCGAATTGTCTAACGTGCTTGTGTGCATGGGCACGGTCGCGAATGTGAGCTAGACAGGTTTCCTCCTCGGTTTTGCATGAAGCTTGTCTCGTTGGGATACTTACTTTCGAATTTGTGATCTCGTCTTCGTTCCCCTCTTCGAGACAATAAACAGACACAATGACAGCTGCGGTGTAACACGGTTTATTCTACCTGCTACATGTCATGTTACCTCGGTGGGCGCTGTTCAGCATTGAATGAGAAGTCAGGTCAGTCTGCTTCCGTCCCTTGTATATTTCCCTTCGAAAACGCCCACTCGATGTAAGGCGCACTGTTCGCTTCCTTTCCGGGAGGAAACGAAATCAAATCGTAGAGCTGCGAGTAAGAAATAAAACACAGGGAAATGGAGGGGGGAGAGAGAGAGAGAGAGGGAGGGGCCACGAATTGCACGCGCCCCACTGCCAGCCGTATATGTGCGCGGCTTTTGTCAAAGGCCGCGTTTCAAGCGGCGGTTCGCATTGAGGCGTAGTCGGTGATGTGGCGTGTTTCGTTTCACTATGTCCTGATTCTGCGTTGTGAAGGCAGCGTGGATCGAATGCAGGACTGTGCCCCCCGTCAAAAGATCCATCCGCGTTTCGTTTCCCGCCGCTTTCATGCATACCCGCCGCTTAATGAGGCCCGCGGTTTCAGTAATCTGAACTTTGCATAGTACATGTGCGAGCTGTACGCCGAAATCGTTGATTGAACTCTGTGAACCAAAAAAGCGCGCCGGTTCGCTATTTTTGCGCTGCCATTAAATGTCTGAATGACTGCGGCGACGGACTTTAGTGCATATTTTCATTTGCTTCAACTGAGACATTCCCTTATGCCGGTGGCCTACGGCGGCGCGGCGGCGACGCTTGATAACAGCCGCGATGGCTGCCTGTACGTCACAGTTTCTCATCTCGAAGCAGCGAAGACACACGGGAGGCAGAATGAATAGAAAATGACGGCATGTACTAGGCGCCGTTATTCAGCCGGATTATATTTGCGGGTCATTCTATTATAGCGTTAGAAAAAAAAAACGATGTGGGCACACAGAATAAACAAAAAATAGCGAAATTATTTATACCATCGAACACCCACCCTCCCCGGTAAAGAGCACGGTATGAAAACGCGGTCTACGTACCGTATTTTGTTTGTGTACTGTGCGATGTCAGTGCACTTTAAAAAATCCCAGGTGGTCGAAATTTCCGGAACCCTTCGCTACGGCGTCCCTCATAGCCTGAGTCGCTTTGGGTCGTTAAACCCCATAAAACCAAAGCATTTAGACGAGATGAGACGAAGCGAAAGCCTGATGCAAGATATGTAGGCGATAAACGTATGAGCAAGGCAGAAACAGTGCGCTCACTCTGAAACTGGAGACTCGATCGCGTTTCAAAGTTCGCTTTTCGTACGTGAATTTTGCGTGCGCAGAACGCTACGAAAAGCACTAGGCAATAGTTTTGGTATGCTGTTTGGCGCTTGCGCACAACAGAAGACGCGATCTTAACGTCTTTGATCGTCTATCTGAGTGTCTCCATGCGCTGCACGAACACTAACAAGTTGTAGTCTGTTTTTTCGACGAGGATGCCCACAAATGTAGTACAGGGAAAATTACCAGACGGGTTGTTGCAAAGAAAAACATAGCCGTAAAGGCCTCCTAATCTAAACCAATGAGGAAAATGATGTCCTCATGAGCGGGTTTCGGTTTTACAAGAATCAGAAATGTCCGTTAAATCTGAATCTGACCCTTCTTGTGGTCGGACTCTGAACGAAACACGCACATGTGCAGTCGGTGCTGGGTCGTGGCGTCCCGAGATCGCGCTAGTCGGGAACGAAGGAGCCGTTGGCCACAGTCCGGATGAGGTCCCTCTGATTGGCTTCGCTCGCTGCCACCAGCCTGGAGCCCAGCTGCCAAACTTGCGCTGTGCCTGGTCCACGGCCGGCGAACAGCAGATCGCGGCTGCGCAAGGAAAAGTTTAAAGTTTGCACGTCACGTGACAGACCCATGCCGAAAAAGCAGCTGGCAGGTGAAAGCACTCCTGAGAGCAGTAAACCAGATGATTTCAGCGGTGCCCTAGCGGGTACGGTGCACTGCTGTTAAGCACGAAGTCCCGGGTTCGAATTCTACCGCAGTAACAGCATTTATACGGAGATATAGGACGAAAAATAACGCTGATGCGCTATTTAAGTGCGCATTAAAATGCTCAGTATTACTGCACTTCATTCAGAACGTTTTCACGTGTTTTGAACACGTTAAGACACGGCAAGATCACGTGATTTGAGCCGTTGACATGGAGTTTTGGTGGCTTTTATTGAGGATACATGCGCCTATTGTCTGAGGCCCCAAGCCACGTTGACAAAGTGCACGCAAGTCCGCGCAGCTGCTGTTGCTAACAGTTCGCACGAGTGACCGCAATGAGCTTCTCCACAGAGGTTTCGCATGCGCTTCCAATTAGAGCGTTAAAAAAAAATCGTAATAAATCGATCCAAAGCCATATAAGTCAAGAATTTTACCATGTCTGGATTTGTTATTTTTTTGCGTACTACGATTTTGTGATTAAGCTTTTCAGGTATCTCGAGCGGCTTAAAATTTCATGGAAAAATAGCCAGCAAGTTAATTAGATAAGTATGAAGCAAAGTAAGAAGCTCTTAGTGAACGCCAGCGATGTTGTTAAACTTTCATTTCCGCAAAGAGATTAATAATTGTTTGTTTATTCGCCTTCAGCTAAAGTCAGTTAGGAGACCCTCTGCAAACGTGAAGGAAAAAAGCACACTATTCAACGTATTCAGCCACTAGGAATCCGCTATTTCATCTTAATGAGTCATCCAGAATGACCGTTTTTTTCTGAGCGTGTCGGGGTTGTTACCGGCGTCTATGTTGCTATCGGGCTCGTCGCGAATACCATTAGAGGATATACGACCGCCAAGAGTAATCCAAGATCACTTGGAAAAGCCTTCGTACTCAGATAATAACCATGGTATGGTACGCACAGTAGCGATTCTTCGCAACGTTAGGAAAAGTACTTGCAGCAAGGAACACTTCACGAACGACATGCGAACAAGCGCTGTATGTAACAATTAACAAACCAACTTCAGATTAATAGCAACGTCTACATTGCAGCAATTTTTACTGCAACATATTATCCCAAACATAATATAATGCAGGGCGCTTCACCTAAGACTTTACATAATTTTTAAAAATAGACTTTTTGAGTTAGAATGGCGCTTCTTTCGGCATAGAATTGTCAGCGGTGTAATACATCAGAATACAGCTAATATGTACTAACTAGCAGACTGGTTAACTAATAATGAATACTTAACTTTTTAACTATTACCGTTAGGTTCATTAATTACTGATAGGCGTTTAGCCCACGGTCAGTAATATCCATAATAGTTTCTGTTTTTCGGAAACGCGGTTAGCCTCGGCGCTGTGGCTAAACAATTTCTGGCTACATCATGCCAAAATGCATGCGCTTTCGAGAAGCTTGCAGGCAAAGCAACCTCTCCAGTGCGCGCAACTCGTCGAAATAGCCAAAATTTATTAGGCCACAGCGCCGAGGGTAAAGGCGTTTTAGTAATTCTAAACACTTATATCGATATTACTTACAGTGGGCTACAGCCTCTCAGTAGTTAAGGAGCCTAATAGTGATAGTTAAAAAGTTAACTATTCATTTTTAGTTAACCGTCCTGCTAGTGAGCACT
This sequence comes from Amblyomma mixtum, assembly GCF_055824585.1. Lineage (NCBI taxonomy): Eukaryota > Metazoa > Arthropoda > Arachnida > Ixodida > Ixodidae > Amblyomma > Amblyomma mixtum. The sequence continues at coordinate 88,173,180 of NC_143014.1, read as the reverse complement.
TCTTAGCTGTATTCTGATGTACTACACCGCTGACAACACTATGCCGAAAAAAGCGCTATTGTAACTTGAAAAGCCTATTTTTTAAAATTGTGTAGACTTAGGTTAAACGCCCTGTATATATGTTTGTGTGTGTGATGTGTAGGATAATGTTTATATTTATTTATTTACTTATTTATTTATTTATTTATTTATTTATTTATTTATTCATACTGTGAGCTGCTGCCAAGACAGGAGTTGAGATCCTTGAAATAATCAAGAACTAGATGCAGTACATCAGCAGATCACCGCCTTAGGAGAAATACAAAACAATACAATAATACAAATTTATAGGAAAGACAAAATTACATGTGATATGGGTCAAAAACATACCAGTCAAACCAGTCACAAATACTTCATGAGGGCGTTTTCAAAAGCCTTTAAATCCGAACATTGAATCACTTCTTTTGGTAATTTGTTCCATTCGTCAATAGTACGAACCAGAAAAGAGTATTTGAAGGAATCTGTTCTAAAATCCAGAGGTGTGATATGTTTGGAGTGTTTTGTTCTGCTGCCAGAAGCATTCAGTGGTTTGATGTATCGGTCTAGATTGACCTTACAGCTACCTGTCAGCATATGAAAAAAGAATATCAGTCTGTTAAGCTGCATTTTCTGCTTCACAGTTGTCAGCCCGGCCCTGTTTCTAAGTTCAGACACTGATTGGGTTCTAGAGTACGAGTTAAAAATAAATCTTAGAGCTTTGTTTTGTACCCGTTCACATTTCAATATGTTTTGTTTAGTATACGGCTCCCAAACATGACTAGCGTAAGTCAGCACTGGAAGCACAGCCATCTTGTAAGCAAGTAGTTTTACCTCTACAGTGGCATCATGAAGTTTTCTTCGCAATAACCAGAGCTTCCGCGTGGCCTTATTGCAAACATTGTCAATGTGCGTTGTCCAGTTTAGGTCATGTTTAAGGTGAACTCCTAAGTATTTGACATCGGTTACTTGAGTTAATGCTGTACCATTGATACTGTAAGTGAAGGTTAAAGGGTCTCTTTTGCGTGTCATGCACATAAAAGATGTTTTCGTTGCATTCAGTTCCATTTGCCACTCGTCACACCTGGAACTAATTTTCTCCAAATGGTTGCTAAGTTCTTGCTTGTCAGAAGAGGAATATATTTTTGAATACACAATGGTATCATCTGCATAATGTTTTATCACAACTTGTGGGGAAAAACCTGTGCTCATGTCACTGATATATATTGAAAACAGTAAAGGCCCTATTACCGATCCTTGCGGCACACCTGATCGAACTGATTTTTTAGAACTATGAGTAGAGTTTAATGAAACCAATTGCTCCTTTTGTGATAGGTATGCCTCTATCCATTTCACTAGCTGATTGTTGCCGAGGGTAAAGGACAGTTTTATAAGCAGCTTTCTATGCGATATTCTATCGAAAGCTTTCCGGAAGTCAATAAAAACTATATCGATTTGCCCCTTTCCATCAATAAATTCACCAATCTCATGTACAAGCTCAGTCAGAATTGTGGATGTTGAGTACCCTCGTCGAAAACCGTGCTGATTGATCCCCAGAATGCCGTTTTCCTCCACAAATTTCATCAAGTGGTTGGTCAAAATATGCTCCAGCGTTTTGCAACATGTACTGGTCAGGGAAATTGGTCGGTAATTCATGACATCATCTTTGGGACCTTGTTTATGAATTGGTATTACCTTAACCAGTTTCCAGTCATTAGGTACTTGACCAGATTCAAGAGATTTCTGGAAAACATCTGCGAGGTAAAATGAACACCACTCTGCATACCGCTTTAAATAAGCATTAGGAATTTCATCAGGACCTGGGGATTTTTTTTCGTCCAGTTTGAGAAGTAGATTGAAAATGCCGGTATGACTTACTTTAAGCGCAGGTAAAGGTTGTATATCAAGAGATTCCGTTTGGGGCGTAGTACCGTCATCCAAAGTAAAAACTGATTCAAAGTATTCATTTACGAGGCATGCCATTTCAGTCCTATCAGTGATAGTTCTATCTTTGCTTGTCAAAAATTCAATGCCAGATTTTGGCTTTGAAACAAATCTCCAAAATTTTCCAGGAGCCGTTTTGATAAAACTAGTTAGTGTTTAACTCATATAAAGGTGATTTGCTTGGATAATTTCCATTTTCAACTCCTGAGAGACTACATTAATACACTCGCGAGTTGTTTTAGAGGTGGATTTTTTAGCCCTGAGACGTTTCAAAAGGCGCTTTTTATGAATAATCGTTCGTGTAATCCATGGGTTTCTTTTGTTGACTTTTTTAGTGCGCATGGGAACAAATCGCTTTATCGAGTCAAACACCACTGTTTTAAACCTCTCCCACGCATCGTTTACAGACGTAAGTTCTAGAGATATATAACGAGTGAAGTCATCATACCCTAGTTCCAGGCTATCTAATATTGCGACATCATCAGCTTTAGAGAAGTCCGGGATGGTCAAGGTTCTATTGTTTTTAAGGGTGCAGTATTTAGTGGATATGTGAGTAATCACCATCTTGTGATCAGAGATCCCTTCTAAGACTTCATACCAATAATTTAGCTGCGAAACAGACTTATTTAAAAAGACAAGGTCAAGTAGCGACTCTCCCGATTCGTGGGTTCGCGTGGGTGTGCTCACAATTTGCGTTAAACCTAGGGAGAAGGCAATATCTAGAAGAGCGCGAGAAGTTGCCTGTTCATTCTGAACTTCTTTAAGGTTTGTCCAGTCAATAAGTGGTAGATTAAAATCCCCAGCCATTATCATCTTGCATTTACTGTGACCAAACTTGTCAGCTAAGAAATCATATATATATATATATATATATATATATATATATATATATATATATATATATATATATATATATATATATATATATATATATATATATATATATATATATATGTGTGGAGCGAACACTTTCAAAAAATAGGCTTTTTGGGGTAAAATAATGGCTTTTGCGGTATGATATTGCCAGGCCTGGCGGACACCAGAAAGCCGGTCAATCATTATAACTAGTAACCTGGTTAAATAAATTCTAATAATTAACTTTTTAACTATTAGAGTTTGGCGCCGGGTTGCAATTAGAGATGCGTAGCCTGGTCGTTAGTAATAGCCATATTAGCTTGTAGAATTTCAAAAACGCGATTACCCTTGGCGCTGTGGCTCGACAAAATTTGGCTTTTTCGACTAGTTACGTGCACCGGAGGGGTTGCTTTTCCAGCATGCTTTCAAAAGCGCATGTATTTTCGCAGGATGCAGCCAAACTTTGTCGAGCCACAGCGGCGAGTGTAATTGCGTTCTCGAAATTCTAAAAACTGATATGGCTATTACTAACGACCGGCTACAAATCTCTAAATACAACTAGGCGCCTAGTTCCACTAGTTAAAAGGTTAATTATTAAAAATTAGTTAACCAGCTTCGTGCCTAAGACAATTCAGCGGTTTTCTAGTGTCAGCTAACACTTTCAAAAATTATATATATATGTGTGTGTGTGTGTGTGTGTGTGTGTGTGTGTGTGTGTGTGTGTGTGTGTGTGTGTGTGTGTGTGTGTGTGTGTGTGTGTGTGTGTGTGTGTGTGTGTGTGTGTGTGTGTGTGTGTGTGTGTGTGTGTGTGTGTGTGTGTGTGTGTGTGTGTATACCGGGTGTCCCAGCTAAATGTAACCGAACTTTTAAAAAAGGCCGAGTGTCCTAGTCCAGTGAAATCAACTGAGGGTTGTTCGTAGTCGCGTGGCCTAGTCTTGAGTATTTTTTTCGCTCTTAAAAGTTCATTAATTAGTTAAGTTTAATTAGCTAACATTTTAATTATTGACTTCAGAAAGAAAGTGTCAATGAAAAAGTTTTAGATAGCCTCGAAAAACCGCTAGTAGTGCTGTTTCCGTCAAGTTACGATTTACGTAGCTTCATTTATTGGCCTTAAAAGACAGTTGTCACGTGACCAGCTGCTCACTCACTTCTCTCCGCCAATGTGCACCCAAAGTCTCATCGAGGAGAGGACTTCAGAAAAAACGGATTTTATTCTTTAAGGCGCGTCTTGGCACGTTGAAGTGGCACAGTTGTCATGTGGAAGTTTTTTCTTATTGTGCGGGTTATGGTTAAAGGCCGGTAAAAAAACCACTTTACGTAAATATTACTTCGCTCCAAATCTCTCAGTAAGCTGTTTCTCAAAGCGATCTACAATTTTTCCATTGACACTTTGTTCCTCAAGTCAATAATTAAAAAGTTAGTTAATTAAGCTTAACTAATTAGTCAACATTGAAGAACAAAAAAATACTTCAGACTAGGTCACGCGACTCTAAACAACCCTCATTTGGTTTCAGACGGCTAGGACATCCCGTGTTTTTTAAAAGCTTGGCTACATTTGGCTGGGACACCTGGTATATATCCCCTGAAAAATTTCTTGGAACACAGGGGATTTTTATATATATTTATTTATTAAGGCGAGAGCCTTTAATGTCTCATCGTTGTAAGCAGCAGTTGTCGACAGAAATGTCACGCTTTTCAGTTGGTCGAAACGGTCGTGACGTCACAGAGCGCGAATTTCAAACGGGGCCAATTGTACTTTGGCTAGTACCCAGGCAACCAATTGAATGGATCGTATAGTGATGCTCCAAGTAAGTGGGACTGAGCTTAGTTAATTGCTTAATTAGCCTAATTAACCTTTCTTGTCAGGCCATATAAATAAATAAAACCGAGTAAGAAATTGGTCGAGCTCGGGAATCGAACCCCGGTCTTCGGAGTGCGATACGAGCATGCTATCCACTCCGCCATGCCAGCTCGATGGTTTGGGAAGAACAAAGGTGCGTCTAGTGAATACGGTGTCTTCGCTCACTCCCATCCTCCTCCCTTCCCTTCCGGCGAGGTTTAGGTGTCCACCGAGATATGAGAGACAGATACATTTCCTTTCCTCAAAAACCAATTTACCGACGAGCGAGGCGTAGAACCATAGAACCGAATGGGTGATGGCGTTCTATGGACTCCTGGAAGCGTTGCAAGACGCTGTCGCGTTCCACTCTTAGAGGCGAAGCTTAACATCTTAACCACACATCAGTGACCGCACTTTAGGTCAAAAAAGTGCCCCCCCTGAATTTTGACGGGTGTCCACCGAGATATGTGAGACAGTTACTGCGTAATTTCCTTTCCTCAAATACAATTTTCATTTTCTTCATTACGGGCCATCTTTGTGTTTCTTCTTCCACTTCCTCCCTTCCTCTACGGTGCGGTTCAGGTGTCCACCGAGATGACGGAGAATCACTGTGCCATTTCCTTTCCTCAAAAAGCGTTCAAAGGGCTAGGCATCGCGCCGAACGGGTGGTGGCATTCCGTGGACTCCCTGGCAGCGCTGCAACACGCTGTCGCGTTCCACTCCTAAAGGCGAAGCTTAAGCGTCATTAATTAGCAGTTAATTAGTATTCAGACACAAATCAGTAATTAACCATTAATTATTGATTTGTCGTCACTTAGTAATTAGTACTCAATTACATGTGACGCCACCAGTGCCACAGAAGCAGTCAAAGTGGTGCGGAAAACGCTTTCGCCTTAACGCACTTTAGACAGTCAAAGTGCCCCCTGAATTTTTTTTTGTGCTGTTGATCAATGGGGAATATTAATGAATATTTTATCGCTTAAACATAATTGATTAGAAAATCAGAAGAAACGCGAGTGATTCAGAGGTCATGTGTTCGGTTCCCACCGGCGGCATGTGATTGTTTTTTCTTCTGCTTTTGTAATCAATTATCTTTAAGCAATAAACTATTCAGTAATATTCTCCATTGATCAACACCACAAAATAAATAAATGAATTTAAAATACCCTGTGCCCCTTGGTTTCTGTGGCTGCTGGCTTCTCTCATATGTATAACGAGCCCCTCATTCCCTATCCCTTGTCTGCTTAATTGCTGAACGAGGGCTTCGGTCTGGCAGCCTTGATGTCATAGAACGCATATGAGGGTTCTCACACAGCGTCCACCCTCGCCGTTCGATGACGTTCCGCGTCACACCAGCGGTAATTCACGACGTACTACGTCCGCCGCTCATGGACGTGGGTGGCGCTGATGAACACTATGAAGGTCAGGTCACTTGTAAAACATAAATACCCCCGAAAGTATAAGATCTGACAGTCGTCGCCGTAGCTCAGTTGGTAGAGCACCGGACGCACAAGGGCCGCTTCACATGCTGCGACTAGAAAGAAAATAGTCGGCCAAGTTGGTGGCGCTGCAGTGCGATTTTCGCTGAGTGCTTTCACATGCAACGCGTACCCGGCGAATTCGGTCGGAGGGACACGCAAGGTTGCTCGATGTTCGCACAGGCAACCCACGATTAAACGCGACAGAAACGCTGGACGGAATCTGTTGATGGTGTTATGACCAGCGTGTTTTTAGATGGAAGGCAATATTTCGTATGTTTTGATTAGAATAAGCAGTTTTGCTTACGCCGCGGGAACAGCTCCCACGTGACCCCACGTCACGCGCCGTTTCGGCGCTCCCCATTAGTCAGTCGCAGAGCGAACACACCGACGCTGCGTTGAATTCCAACCGGACGGAACACGGTCGCAAGCCGTCTGCGGCTAGACCGACGGCCCTCCTCAGCCGCAGACCGACAGAATTCGCAGCGTCGCAGGCGAGAATCGCATGCATGTGAAACGGCCCTAATTCGTAGGTCGTGGGTTCGGTTCGCACCGGTGGCATGGGGTTGTTTTTTGTTCTGCTTTCCTAATCAACTATCTTTAAGCGATAAAATATTCAGCAATATTCTCTATTGATTAACAATATATATATATATATATATATATATATATATATATATATATATATATATATATATATATATATATATATATATATATATTGCTTTCTTTTGCAACACGCAAGCATCAACACTACATGATGCGATGCATCTACTACAGCGTTATACGCGATAATATGGTCAATCGTATACACTCCTGTGGTATATTGTCACACGTAGACAGACGGGTAGACTGACGTAGCACTGCAATGAACTCGTCATTGAGCTGGCTTGCGCCCAGAAAGAATACAACTCGGCATGGCGACAGCAACAACCGTGTTCGGCGGTCTTCGAAGGACAGAATCACCGCTGCTCTTGGCCTTGTTCAATTCAAAGCTGACAAAGAACTTTCGAGATAAGGTGCCAAAAGCAACTACAACAATCGCGAACAATGTGGAAGCAGTTGCACGTGGCTGCGATCATTCGAGCTAAATCTGGCTGCAACTCGCGCCACAAACAAAATGACAAAGCCGCGTGCCGGTGGTTTTGAGCGTTAGCAAGTTTTTCGTAAACGTCAGAATGGCCAGTTGGGCTCGTCGGATGCTCCTCGCGAGCGACGAATGACGAAGGCACGTTGGCAGATGATCGTACACACGGCGGTTAGCAGTACGAAGAGCACCTCGCATCTTCGTCCACTCGTCCGGCAACACGTTGCCGGTTGGGGCAGCAACTCCAACTTCTTGACAAACAAAATGATTTATTAAACACGGGACCTAAATACAAGAAGTAAGAGAAAGAGGCGCTTTAAAAGAAAGGCTGTTTAAAACCCAGTGGGCTCTGAAACTCCCCTGGATGTCCTATGGACGCTTAGGACGTCCATGGGACGTAGAAGAGAATTCCAGTGCTCATTTTGGGAAGCGGCCGAGACAGACTCGGCCCGCTCCTCCAAACTCTTTGTTTGCAGCTGGTTTTAAACCCTTCAAAAATTTGCCGGAGCTTTAGTAAATCCGCTCTCGCCCAATTTCGACTAATAGCAGTGCAATGGCACCATATACATACAAGTGGGCGGAGCCCAGGGCTCGCCAGAGCACGACTTGGCGGACCCCGCCATTCCTGGAACATGCAGGGCGCGCGGGTTCGCATATGCATCTCGCTACACCTGCAACCCACCGAGACGCCCCCGCATCGGCTTTACTGTCACTGCTGCCAGTAAACAGAACCACACTGGACAGTCGGGTGGTTTGAGAAGTCGCTCACCCTAATGACCCCCCCCCCCCCCCCCCCACACACACACACACACACTTGAGAGCACATCCCTCCTCAATGGAAAAAGGTCGTCGGCCCTTTGCGATCCTGACAAGGCTGTTCGCGGTCTCACCCCATTTCCCACGGCCCTGGACATCGTCCGAAGCGCGCGACGCGCTATCATTACTCTTAACCCCTCCAGACTTCCCACAGACACGGCAGTTACCGGCGAAAGGGGGAAAGGAGCCGCCGGCGCAGTAGGCTTTTAACAACAAACAGTACAAAGATTCACGGCATTATGCTTGCATGTGAATGGCAGCTTTGGCCCCTTCCGATCGCAGTAGACAAAGACTCGTAAGCAAAACTGTAGGCTCGAGATATTTATAGACCATAACTTTCATGCCATTGTCTTGAAAATACTGTGATCGTTTGTTCTTACTGGCAGCTTGTGTTGATAGTATACTTCAGGCACAATGAGTCAGCATTATTTTTATGCGCTCACGGGTGCGCATCTACGTCACTGTGCTCCTTCGTCTTAGTCTCAGTATATGTCTGCTTTTGTTTCTTGCACGGCGCGGCGCTCTAGTCTACCAAAAGGCTTAGATACACAACATTATCAAGGCAAGCCTTCCAGCACAGAATTGAAGTTTTTGCCTAAATCTGAGAGACCCGCACGTTCAGATGGCGTTCCATATGACCTTCGTCACGGTCTGCATATGATAGAATCTTGTGAACATACAGGCATTAAATAAAAAGGAGCTGCCATTCGTTGTGGCTAGCAGCTCCTTCTCGCCGTTCGCCTCGGGCTCGCCGTTCTCGGGCTCGCCGTTCTCGGGCTCGCCGTTCTTTGTGTGTAGCGCGAACAAACGGCTATAGCATTTGCGGCTAGTTGGACGTAACTGTGCAAATCTATTCTGCTCTTCAGAGCACGACACGTGGCGGAAAAAGCGGCTAGAAAGGGAACACAATCCCTGGTACTTGTCCCTCCTTTTATTTGTCACGTTGTACGGTTGAAGGCAGTTTGCATCTCAAAACATTTCGAGATTCGACGAATTCCCGGATGGGCGAGTTACATGCCGCTTCCAGACATGCGCCTGCTGCTCTTTCAGTTCCAGCAGCGTCTGGCAAAAGCTCTAAGGATGGAGGAAATCCCATGCTTAATTCTGCGAACGATTGGAGAATCTATTTCTACCTGCGCATGCAGAACTCGAGGCTAGTGCCCATGGCGTTGTGGGCGTCCGGCGCGAACTCGGCCACGGGCGCCGTGGTCCGGCGTAGGTCGTAGAAAGCCAGGCGGCCGTCGCCCTGGAGCGCCGCGAAGAGGGTTGGCTGCGATGGAGACCACCGGACCCTCGTGACTGGCTCCGGCAACTGAACGGTCAGCACGGCCTCCATCTGCGACCAGAGATGGATCCTCTCTCCATATTTTATGCACGGTTATATTAAGCGCTAATCTAAAAAGGGACGTTCAGCTGCAGTTCTCGAAAAAAAAAAAAAGCAAGCTAAGGCTTCCGCGGAGAGAGCTTGACGAGTATATATTCTGTTTCAGGTCGTATCTTCAAACTCGCAGGTCGTTTTTTGCAATAGTAGTGTTATTGTTTCCTGCGTCTATACAGAATTTTGAGTTTACCCCTGTGTTGCACACGAAAAACTGGCCTTGGCTATCGCTTAAATAGCTGCCAGTTATTATTAGAAAATACTTATTTGCTCGAAGAAGAGAAAAAGAAAACCCTGGAGGGCATCAAGCAGCGCCGGCGCCATTCTAAAAGACGCCCACCAGAGAACAGTAAAGAAACTTAGGGGCAAGAACCGCATAACATTTCTTTGCAAACTGAGCAGCAGGCTCTTCTGCAAGCTCTGTTCGGTCTGACCAACAATCACATTCAAAACCTCGTCTTCCAGTGCTGCGAATCTATGATGATGACTTATTTTTATAGCGTAAGGGCATCTGTGGCGAAATGACGCCGTAGCACAAGGTTTTTTTTTTTTTTGTCTACTCAAGGTAGCGTCTCAGACACACTTCCCAACCAATTCACCCTAAAGAAACCGAACACCAGCCCAGAGAAAAGCTTGTACCCTTTGTATCAGTGGTCGGTACAAGGCGGCATACTCGAATCAAATCGCATGCACATTCGACAGCACTGAGCGAAAGAACAGCTAGACCACTAAAACAGAAAAAAGTTGCGAAGAAGGCACGAAATTCCAAATAATCATGTAGCCAGGGGGCGTCACACTTCATACAATACTAATAACGTCATGTCAAAATTAATGTTTTGAAGCGATCTTTTCGGAATTCGTCAAAGGATACGACCTTCTGGCGTACAAGTCACTCGTTTTACATATTTTGAATTTGGTAATATAATCTGGGATCCATTTGCTTCTGGTAATATTGTTATATACTCAGCACGCACTGAGCACGTACTGGGGCGTCGATTCACGAAGTTCTGTGACGCTGAAGGAGAGCACAACACGGCCAGGCCGACCAGCTTCTTCTACCTGTAGTCTCATCTTCGTCGTCGACACCAAGCACGTGACAATATCAATAATGTGGAGAGAGTTAAAAAAAAAAGCAGTCAGGTTTATATTTAATCAGTGTGGCATTACGTCTATTACCGAGCTTGTGAACTCAGCGGATTGCGCGCTTACGTTTTCTGTATGAAGTTGTAAAAGGTAAATAAAAGAGCAAAACATGAATGTCACATTTTCATCCGGTTTCGCTACGAAAAGTAGAAATGTTTTTACTTTTCAGGAGGACACAGGGGCGCAATAAAAGACACGGACATAGAAGTAGACAGGGACGAGCGCTTTCCCTTCTATGTCCTTCTATGTCCGTGTCTTTTATTGCGCCCCTGTGTCCTCCTGAAAAGTTATGAACCAACACGCCCAAATACGAGTACTTCTGTGTTTTTATTTTGCTGCCTTTCCAGAACAGGAAGAATGTTTTTAAATGCTCACTTTTTCCTCGCGCAATAGCCGAGTGGAATGGCTTTGGCAACAAGTGTTTACAAGTAGACGACATCGAGAAACTTCCGGCGTTGATTGGACTCTGTCTGTGCAGTCTCTCTCTTATGGCTTGCTGTTTTTTTTTTTTGAGGTTTTTGTACCTTCACTCCTGTGTTTATTTTTCATGCACATATCCTCTTCAGTGTTGCTTCTATTGTTTGACATTTATCTTGTGAATTGTTGATGTCAACCCCACCCTGCTACGGCACCTATGTAAGGGTAACAGTGTTGTAAATAAAAAATAACTAAATAAACACGCAAATCTCGGCTGTATAACTGTAGAATCATGATTTGCAAATGTGTCACGTTTTGCCCCACTCTCCCCGCACTGTAATAGCATTACAGTAATTTAATTACTGTTATGTCAGGTTACTGCTAAATAGGTGTAACTACAATTTAAATTCGCTGCAATTTTCGAGAGTCTGTCGTTGACCAAATGCGAAAAGACGAACGGGTGGCGTTGAAGTGACGCCCAAACGCATGAGTGTCCCCAACATGGTTCGCCTGATTCTTCCGTCTGACGGCTTCGGTTTCGCGGGCGCGCCCTGTTGTTGTTTACCTCAGTAAACATCCTGATCCTCATACCATTTCCTCATCTTTTCGACATTGCTTTCGCTCCGCTTCATGGCCCTGAAGCTCCGGAATCTCGCGTAGTCGTCTCCTGCGCTCGCGTTAGCGGCGACGTTTATGGTATACTGCATGCTTCGGGCGACCCATCACTGCCACGTAGTGAGCGACCAAGTGACGGTGTGCTCAGGAGCTACACACCACGTGCCGCGGGCTACAGGCCACGTGATTGCGGACGTCATAAAAGCGCAGGGCTTCGAACGATGCGAAACCGCCACATGTTTCACTAACAGCTAGCGCTATAAAAACCTTAGTGTATGTTGGCTGGCATATACCTTGTACATGTAAAAGACTCGAGCATGATTACCTGCAGCAGGCTGAATACTTTGACCTCCCTGTCGATGCCCGCCGACGCAAATACGTTCCTCTCGAAGGGAGACGAGTGTATGTCCAGCGTGTGTCCCCGATGAGGCGGGAACCTTGCTACAACGGGGCAGCTGTAGGTGCGCTCCACTGACGCGTGACCGTCGACCAACGCTGTAAAGAAACACCCGGGGAACAGCTTTCGCAGCAGGCGTTCTTGATAACACGCGCAGGCACTTCTATTTGCACTTCTATGAGCACTTTTATTTTCTGTGGACGCTACACTGTACTGCTGGTGACTTTTTTCAATTTTGAGAGGATTTTTCTTTCCGGAGCGGAGGGGGGGGTGGCTTCCTCGTCAAGCCGACCGCCCGGCTTTTTCTCCCTACCTCCCCCGTCATTATGATGGAAAATAGAGGTATTATTATTATTATTATTATTATTATTATTATTATTATTATTATTATTATTATTATTATTATTATTATTATTATTATTATTATTATTATTATTATTATTATTACTATTATTATTATTATTATTATTATTATTATTATTATTATTATTATTAATCTCCAAGTTAGTCACCTGAATGGGTTGTCACACATTAATCCATGTGGATCTATAGTTTAGTAGTAGTCATATTTCATCTCTTTATTTTAGATGCTTTCTAAAGCACTCCTCATCGTACACTTGCAATGCATTCATCACACGTAACCTTTCAGTTTCTTATTTTGTAACATAGCCAAACATTTCGAACAGCTTGCAGAATTGATATTTTATTTATGACGTTCCCGTTTACATGCACCAAAATATGGAATTTCTCTTTCAGACGGCAGGGGCTGAACATCGAAACTATTGATCTGTAATTTAACTCCTGTGTAGCATGTGTAACGTTCCAAAAATTTTCCTACTAAGAAACGCACCTTGTAGTTCACAAAACCACATTTCAAGTAAGCGTCACCATTATCACCAAACAGTTTGCAAGCCCCAGCTCCGTGGGATACGTTGTTCATGCGCGTTAGGTCTGCGCCATATCACTTACAAGCAAATGAAGCAGCTTCTGCAAATGAGTAACGTGGAAAATTTGTGCGCCAAGTGAGGTCAGAGTCAAATGCGCTGCATATATACAAGTCTTACGTGCTATCGGCTTTGATAAGCTGAGTGATCCTTGAAGAACTCCGCCTCCTTCAGTTCCCATCACAAACACGGTATGGTCGAAATGGTTTTTGGCAAGGGACGTCACTGCAAGACAGGCAAAAAAAAAAAGAGTAAAAGCGTGAGTGCTGCTTCGAGCGATGCAAAGTGGCAGCGCTATTCCTCCGGGCAGCTGCCTTGTTTGTCCGGACAGCAAATGGCGGGACCGCCCCTTGCCCACATCCCAGCTACGGCTTGCGCACCGCCGCCGCGTGGTTTCTGCATCACCTGTCCAACTCATTTTCTCCGCAGACGCGAGTTTTCCTTAGATGACGTTGACGGAAACAGACATGCAGCGGCGGCAGCGGTAAGGCTGCCTCGCGGTAGGAAGCGGTTCGCGCTGGAACGCTTTCTTTAATCCGCTAGACTTCTTCCTGTGACTCTGTCGGATTAGGCGATTACGCGTCCGTCTCACAGCCAAGTCGCACTTGCAGCTCGGTAGCTGGCAGGCGCCGATCTCCATGATCGTCGGCGCAGATCGCGTGAGAGCCCGCTCGACCGCCAGCATCCGATATATGTCCGGCTAAGGTCGGCAGCATTTGAAGCGGCACCAAGCACTACGGTCACACTGTCTTTGTGCAGGAGAAGAGCGCAAAAATAAAAGAAAATTGCATTTTACAAAGACGCGCAGACGAAAACTCTGGAATGGCGTGAAATCCTACGGAAAAGCTATAACTAATGACGCTCTTGGTGGAAGCCGGAGCCTGCACTAAGACGAAAGGACGCAGGAGCACATTGCATCATTTCTTCCTTAATCTTGTTTCTTTCATCCAATTTATTAAGACTAGTCTCGCTAGTCATCTCTATTGTGCAGGTCTTTTTTTTTTTCATTTAATGCACTATATTCGGAAATAATTACAGTATTCGCGTGTAAAAAATAATTAAATGGTTCGAGTACTAAAACTACACGATAGTGAGAGAAAGGAAGTGAAAGTTATAATTATCAGGCTGAGATGAGAGTGAACGAACAAAAATGAAAATGTAAACATTTGCCTGCCCCTCCCTCTAGCACTGTCATAAGAATACCGCATGCTGTCATTAAACCGACAATGTCAGCCGCAGAATTCGAAGGAAACAATTGTTGAGACAAGGAACGACTACAGCTGCTTTTACATTCCGAGCACAGGACTTAATAACAAAACACAGAATACATCGAGGGCACTGTCGTCTGACAGACAACGATAATATTGCAGCGTCTGCATGTACGTTATCCCTGCTGCTCATGATTCGACAAGCTGGGACGAGAATCAATGGTTGCATTTTCACTTAATAATTGCATGAGCAGCAGATATTAGATATTGCTGAGCATGCCTGAGCAGTTAGCTGTGGGTATTTCTGCGGTAGCACCATGTGGTTTCATGGTTAAAAGGCCAGATGTGGAGCGAATTCAAAATTATAGCTTACCTCCTATATAGGCTGTAGTGGTTCCACTGATAGGCTTCTTGTGGAGCCGTACATTTTCAGCTAACAGTAGAAAGTAGCTGTTCGCTTCCAATTGATTCTTTCGGGCGTCATGCCTCCATTGTATGATCAAGCCATCCAAAGCGCAGCTTAGCAGCTAGAAAGAAATCACAGCAAAATTTTGACGTTTAAAAACACTAAGCGCTGAACAAGCTTGGCGCAGTTTGCAGCGAGGCGCAGATAAATACTTGTAACGAGTTATAAAGTTATCAACACTTTAAAAAAAATTCCTTTCAAATCGTATACTGGCAGACTTAAATGCGTAGACTTAAATGCGTGGTATACTTACCAGAGGTTTGGCAGACATGGACGCTCCGTTATAAATCTATCTACGAGATCACGGACACTTAGCATTAGGCGTTAAGGTAGCAATATAACCATGAATGAAATTCACAGTTATAATAATGAATGCCCTCTTGATGGAGAAATACAGTGCACAGGACAAAAGATAACTAATTATACCGGCACGAAATATTTGCGTTTTATTACCTGAGCGTACCTCGCATAGTGTGCTGTCTTCGTTCATTACGCAAACCCCACAGGCCTGAATTTCTTCTTTACCTCACCTGATGCCAAAGAACGCTGCATGGTGAACAACAGACGATGCCATAGAAAAGTCAGCTTGCCGCCGTGACGGGTTCAGTTATCTCTGCTGTGACTGCAAGCGTTACTGTCACCCTCGAAGAGTCAAATACTGTGCGTCGCACGATCTGATGAATATCACTGACGCACCAAGAACAGCCCTTCCTTCGTTCTCGTTACTCACGCAATGGGGCTCTTGGGTGTCTCCGATCCACTCCACGCCTTTCACCATATCTTGATGGTTGTCGTGCATAACCACTGGGGATGACGCCCATTGTTCGTTTGCGGCTTCGACGTCCCACATTAGGACATCCCCTGAAGAAAGCGACATAGTTTTATTCGTTTTTTTTTTAAAAACCATTAAAGAAACGTTTTAGGAAGCACAACACAAGCAAGACAGCACACACGCACGCATGCACGTACGCGCGCGCACGCACGCACACACATGCACGCGCGCAAAGTAACGCGCACATACAGGGTGTTCACGTAACTTGAACCAAGGATTAAAAAAAAAGCGGTAAACCGCAGCCCGCTGAGACCAACGATACATTGTTTGCCATCATGTGGCGCTCCTCAGAATATTTTTAATTGCGCTTAATTAGTTAATTAAGATTAGTTATGCAAATTTTCAAATGTTCATTTTAGTGCCAAGACCGTTACGTTAGGTTGTAGAGCAGGTTTATAAGCAACCGATCCAGTTTATTGCAGCATCGTATCTCCTACGGGGTCCTTTTTTCCGGCACCTAAAGAAAGCCCGCGAAATATGAAAAAAATGCCACGTGACTACGCTCGTGCGCTACCAAATTACAGCGCTCTCAACGGCGCTTCGAGCAAACGGGAGCGTGCGCGCTGACCGTGGCGAAGTGAACGGCCGCCGCGCCGCTGCGGAAAGTGCTGACGCACTACAAGCCGCTGCTAAGAGCGGCTTGGATATTTGAAAGTTTGCATAATTCATCTTAGTTAATTAACTAATTAAGCGCAATAAAATATATTCTGAGGAGCGCCACATGATGGGGAACAATGTATCTTTGGTTTCAGCGGGCTGCGGTGTACCGCTTTTTTTAAATCCTTGGTTCAAGTTACGTGAAACACCCTGTATACGTGCGCCCACTTACCGTGCACTGTGCCGGCGACTACGACTGAAGGCTTCTGCGGGTGGAAAGCAACCGAGGTGACGCAGGTGTCCGTACTGAGGAATTTGCCAGCCTGGTCGCTGTCGCTTGAACGATGCGGATTCCAGAGTCGTACGCCGGCTTCATGTGTGCACCATTCCTCGTGATTAGCAACGCCGCATGTGCTATAGGTTTTGTTAAGGATGCACGGACTGGTAACTGACGACAGCAAGCCATGTGGCGTAGCAAAATGTCCAAAATTCAACTTATTCAAGCATCTCAAACTTAAAGCTTGCTCAGGCAGACATTCAGCTGCTGCAGCATGGGCGTTAAAGCCGGATCGGCATTGGCGAGCTTACCTTTGGCGGGCTGGTCAAAATCTCATCTGAACGTGTCGAATGGGGCTGTTTCTAGTGGGGTTTCGGTTTTGTACTATATTTAACACGCTTGTCATACTGAGGTTCAATTTTGGTTAAACAAGGTGTGGGTCAAAATCGAAACAATACGGTAGCTACTGAGAAATGGCTTAGCTCGTTCTTACCGCTGCTAACTTGAAAGCGAGATAATGTCATTCAACAATATTCGTATAAGATTGGTACGTAATTGTGTAGCCATCCGTGCTCTATTTCTACTGCATAAATTACAATGAGGCCAACGGGGACTCACAAGTTGAAGCTTTTATTCTTTTTGTCAGCTTTGTGTAAAATTTTTCTCTCTTTTTTTTTACCTTATACTTAAGCATGCAGGATTGAAGTGTTTTTTCAAACGAAAGCGTGCATAGCAAGGATGATAGAGACGCTTAGGCGCAGTTTCGAAGAGCCAAAGGATATGAAAACGCTACAATAGAGCCTGTGGAGTTCCAAGATGCATCCGTGCAATGAAGCTGCAAGAAAAGAAGACAGTTCTTGTCTTAGGTGAGGCTTTATTCAAATTTGTTGCGAGAGGCGCGATTACCCTGCAGCAATTGTTGTCACGAGCTTATCTTTTGTTTTCTTTTGTTTATTTCATGCGTCACTCACCACGAAATGGCGTCCCTCGCCTGCCCTCGTGCTTTTATCGATACGGCCCCGAAGAAAATGGTGGAATACTGAATTATGGCTACCATTAATTACCACACTTCTGACTACTTTTCTTGGGTACCAGAATGGAGCGGTACAGCCGTTGCCGAGCTGAATGCTTTCCATGGCTGTTTTTTTTTTTTTTCGAGATGACAGCTTCTATTTAAGACACACGTCGGGCGCGTTTCAAGGGTATCCACGCTCACAGTAGGTTCCCGGCGTGAACCTCTGGCGTCGATGATCAACAGGCAACTTGTCCACCGCGTTGAGCACGCAGTTACTGCCTTCGCGAGAGTTTCTTTTGACAGTTAGGCCTCTTTATCGAGAGACCTGTCCGTGGATTTTATACCGGAGACAATTTTAGCACCGCTCCGATGTTTTCAAAAGTGAAAATAAAATAAATAGGGGGCGTGGAATTATTCTGATGTGGCTAAGTGGTACTCGGAACCAGGCGCCCCAGTAGGTAGGTAATATGCATGGATGCCTGGAAGAGAAAAGGTGCTTTCTGGCAACGATGAACTGAGGTTCGAACTTTACTCATCCCAACGACAACTTTCGCCCGTTTTACTGTGCTAATAGGTCAGAAGTGCAAGATGGCGGGCTAGTTGGTAATCCATGATAAAAAACAGCGCAAGGAACGGGACGAAAACACGAAGGAAGAAGCGCCCGTGTCTGTGTCTTCTTCCTTCGTGTTTTCGTCCCGTTCCTTGCGCTGTTTTTCATCATCTAATAGGTCAATTCCAATTGGACCCTTTCTGTAGGTGTTGTGAGCCCAATGCTCGAAAACCTAGAAGGACGTCATCAATAATTAAACTTAAACGCTCTCTCTTCTTTGTTTACAGAAGCCAGGCTTGATGACGAAGCAGGAGGAGTTTCTTCCCACTCAAAAGCAATAACAAGTTTAAGAGAGTGCTTTGTTGGCCGAGTCGATCAATCATTCTCAACAAAGGGTACTGAGCACACGCACCCTTGTACACTTCTCGTCCTTCTTTGTGTGTACGCAGTACTGTTTGTTGAAATAGCAAGTTCCTACTGTCAGTTTTGGACATTGAAATGTGTGCGTACGAAAATGATCGATATACTCGAGAGAAATCGAGACGGAAGACGATAATATAGAGCAGAGAGAAGCAACGAATGTCCCATATAAGTGCGCTAGTATATATGCTCATTTATGCAGACCTGGAAGGAGTGGTTGAGTCAGCTGTCGAATGAGCAAAGTCATTGCTATAGCAATTTTTGAGTTGTGCTGTGTTGGGTTTTATGACACGTTGAAAGAAACAACGTTGATGATGATGGTGATGAGGCGTCTGAGGGCATCATGCGCCAACCGCAATGTTTAATATGTTTGCTTGGTGGGAGGGAGTTAAGTTTTTAAAATGCTACAGCTGGTTTTGAAGCTTTGCTTCTCTTCAGAACGATACAACGCAGGAAATTTTGACGAATGAATTTTCTCCTAAGAGTAATCTAGGATGGAATGGGATGTGGTAATGAAAAAATTATGGGTAACATTTTTCCCTTAGGTTCACCAGCTATGTGCATGAACATAAATTGTGGGTTATGGTGATCACACCTCCGCACAGCTCACATGTTGGTCTTTCTTGTTTTGCAAGAATAAAGCTGTGTGTAAGGTGTACGTGTCCAATACGAAAGCGATATAAAAATGACTTCAGTGAAACGGTCCTGGTGTGAGCATGACTTCCATTCTCCTATGATGGGTTTTACTAGGTGTATTTAAATCGACTATACTTGTGCGATAAATAGGGAAGAGAAGAGACGTGACTACAGGACAGAGCGAAAATTTGCGCTCTGTCCTGTAGTCACGACTGTTCTCTTCCCTATTTTCGCGCGAGTATAGTCGATTTAAAGCACAACGAACCAACTCGCCTAAATGGAAGTACTTATTGTACTATGTGTAGCATATTCCATTTAGACTTCCATTTATCTCTCAGCTTACATTGTACCAATGCCGTCTCTTTAGAGAATGTTTGCTTCCTTGATTTCTTTGTGCCGAGCTTGTGCAGCACATACACCTGCTTCCTCATTTCCACTGATTCCGACGTGGCTCGGAAACTAGCCAAATTTTACCTTGTCCCTGCGTTGTGGCTCTTGTTATGTTGTGTATGATATCGCCAATTAATGGCATAACTGCATTTAGGGTGAAATGCAGTGAGTATGCTTAAAGAATCGGTGTAGATTGTGCTGTTCACGATGTTCACATTTATTATTTTTACTAGAGCCACAAAGTCTGCATAGCACTCAGCTCTGAAAATAGATGCCCACTGTGATAATTTCCTCTAGGAACGTCTGCCAAGGTTTCCTAAAGTTCAGAATAACAGGCTCCTTTCCAGGAAGGAATGTAGGGCATGCATGAAAAGGAGCATGCATATAGGTTATAGCGCGTTCGAGGGAGCTCGGCGTGCACTCATGCATGCAGGTTCAATGGCACGCATGAACCCAGACTTTAGTGAGCGCCGTTTGCTGTTGAAAAGACTGCTAGCCGCTCTCACGTGCCCACTGTCCGAGGTCAGCACTGTTCATTGCCGCCGCGCTCTCTCGCATACCACGTGCACAGCACGGCGACGTTAAAGTTATGAGAGTAGGGCTAGAACATAATTGTCAATTATGGTCTCGGGTCAATTATGGTCTCGGGTCAATTATGTTCTAACAACACAGTTGTTAGAACATAATTGACCCGAGGAACCACAACATGGGACCATTTTGCTGTGTCTCCTTCTCTCGTCCCGTGTTTGAGTTCTTCGGGTCAGTAACGGCTACAGTAGTGACGTCATTTCTGAGGGTAGGTTCTACACGGCCTCAACAGCCTCAGCCTTACTAGAGCAGCACTGGAAAGTGCCTCCGTGGAGCGCTTGAGCGCATGGCTGGGCAGCATCGAAGATGCGCGTAACGGAAGCGGCGTCTTCAGGCTGCTCTAGGGAATGGCACCCACCTCTCGAGGGAAAGCCGTGTCGCGGTACAGCCGAGAGGCGCTGCCCTCGCGCGTGTCGGCGAGCAGCCTGTAGCCGCGGAAGGCGCTGCTCCGGGAAGCCCGCTCGAGCTCTTGCTTCATCCTGGGGTATGCCTGGCGCATGAACGTGGCCAGGGACGGCCAGTCGTACGCCCTCGGCTCCACGGCCGCCACAACTTCTGGCGACGCCTGGACCTGCGCGAACCTCAATTGTACTGACCGCGGCCGCACGGCTGCGTGGCGCACCTTCTGTGTTGTCCTCAGCATGTCCTGAAAACATTCCGCATCTAGTAAAACAGCAACAAAGTTTTACGGTTTCCTCATTTTGCGTCCGTCACCGGAGTACCGTGATGAATATTATTTGCTTCGTGGTACGCCGGCTGTTTTTTTTTTGTTGTTGTTTAATCGGTACGAATTTTTCTTTAAAAACACGTGAAAGCTACGACAATGCGTTCATGCAAGTGCATTGTACGGCATGGCAGACATTATGTCCATGGTAGTAGTTACAGTTAAAAGGCTATTAGTTAGCTGTTACTAATTAGCTTTTTAAATTTTCGATTGAAAGACGCAATATTACCTATATCGCGAAATAAGACGTCTTCAACATCCTAGGCGAGACCAGTTTTTTAAATTTATAAATCGGCACTGTGGTGCGAGATATCGAACCTGGATTTAAGCGTGCAAAACGACCCGATACCAAAACCGACCACCGACTTGCGCCGGAAGTGGTATAGCCCCACTACAAGCCGGGAGACTCTCGGTCACGAAAAAAGCTCGCCCACATTCTAAACTACGAGACGCGCGCCTGACTCGTGACGTTCCTCGTTAGGTGCTCGCGTCTAGGTTACTCGCACGGCGTAGTCAGGCAGACGCATGCTGCATGAGGTTTCAGCTGCATTCCTGGCGGCATCAAAGCGGAGAAGGCAGTAACAGCTAGCTGCCTGTCTTGCCTGTCGCTTTACGTGTAGTCAGCCGCGACGATACATTTTCCTCCGTTACGCTGCCATGCTGAACACTGAGATAGTCTCGAATTTCATCGCCGAAACCCAGCAGCTTTTCTATGGCGCCGCGGCTTTGAGCTAAGAGTGTCGCGTCCCTATTTAGTTTGACAATTTGTCTCCGGCCAAGCAGAGGGGAACGGGGAAAGTCGTCCCGACGTCCGAAGAAAGCTGCTCCGTATTTTTGGCCCTTAACGAAGTGCGGCTATACAACTTACTGCGCATCTCGCGCGTTGTTTGCGGTACGGGCTCGTTTTGCACGCATATATCTCGTTTTGCGCGTTCGATATCTTGAACCACAATGCCGATTTATAAAATTTAAGCACGGGGAACGCTTGAGATCTTCGAATGCTTCCAGTTACCCTACGTTGTATTGTGACCTAAAATCAGAAATTAGAAAGATAATTTGTAGTTAATAATAGTTCACTAATCACACTTCAACTATCTACTATCATGGGCATAATGTAAGCCATGCCGTATAATCCACCTGCACAGACCCCATCGTCGTACCTTTCACAGCCTTTTAAAGAAAAATCTGTACAGATTAAAAAAAAAAAAAAAACAGCCGGTATATAGCTGCAGTGACCTCAATACATTTTCAGACTAGATTCAACTTGACTTCTTTGTCTGGGTGTGTATTTGCCTTTCTACGCCGCTGGACCACTTATTTTTCTGCTTCAAATTAACGCCATAGCGTGAAGTGTCCCGTTCAGCGGAAAACCCGGCGTCGGCGACGCCGAGAGCGAAACATCCCCAGAGAAGCAATCTATAGATGCGCCAACTAGGTGGCAAGGTGGGCCGCCTAAGTCACGTGACCTTGTGATGTCATAAAAAGTTGCCCACCGGATTGTTAACAAACTGCCCACTGTGGCAGGTTGCAGTTAAATTCATGATTGGTCAGCGACAAGTTGCTCGGCAAGAGCAACCCACTTGTGGCTCACCAGCCCCACCGCTGCGATCACCTGTCATCGCAGGGTAGTGACGCATCACTTAACCGCTGTACCACTGCGCCAGAAGTGGTATCAGGACTCCCACCGATATATGAATGCAAACCAGAGAATGACCAATTACGCATCTACATTCTGACATGTATTATGTGTTGTAGGTAAGCCTTTTGTGCCCGGAATTCATTTATTTCTTCTTTTAGCGTATACTTAAGCAGGGACTGAGCCGAACTAGTATTCCTTTCGCTACCGTGTTCACTTAGTTTTTGTGCCACTTTTCTTTTTCTACTCATTTTAGTGCAGGGCTGAAAACTGCGGAAAGAAGAAGCAGCCGGCTCCGGAGTATAGAATACAAACGTCTGGCTCATACACATCTGCATAAAAAAAATATTTTTGAGGAGGCAGGAATAGCACCCCAACTTAAATAAAACGGCGCGCCGCAAATTTGAATGTCCTTAATCCTCGCAGCGTATGATGTGAAACGCTTCAGTCGGCGGCTTCTAAGGAAATTGATCGCTCCGATGAAGGCAAGCAATTCCCTGTAAATAAACGCTGAATGTAGCTGGAGGAAAGTACCTCTGCATCGCACCAGTGGCGTCCTTGGACACCCGTTTCCGTCGTAGCCCTCGGCTCTGTTTGGACGCTGGTGTGGCAGGTATCCCTGAAATTCCAAGGGGAAGGCGATTCAAGCAGTGCTTGTGCAAAAAGATCTTACGCTATGCTGAAAGGTAACAAGCGCACTGTCAGCAATATATCGCTCCTTTCGCCTAAAGCAACCCTCGCGTCCGGCAGTAAGCAAGTCGTCTTCGCCCGCCTTTTCACATAGATTACCCTGCATCATGGTAAAGACATTCCACACATCCACGTGGCGCTCTGCTAAAAAAAAAATAGTAATAATGGTGGCGGGCTACCTGGATTTCTAACCAACCATTAAGATAAAATGCGTTGGCGGCGCTCGAACATTGCGCGCAACGTCACAGCGTAACGACGGCAGTTCGGTACATTCTGCTGCCACTTAGGCGTCTTGCACTGCACTGTTTGCGAAAGTCGCTCGTCAGTGGCCAGTGCCCCTCTCAGCCGCAGCATTCATCAGTTTGTCACTGCGTTAATGGATTAAGTATTATGCAACTAAGGACAGAGACGCAAGAGAACGGGCGAAGCGCGTGCTCGGTTGTATTGAACCTCCATCCTGCGTCGCTGCCGCGGTACGCTTCGTTCTACAGAACTTCAACTTGCCCAGTTCCCGGTGTTTTAAGAGCCGCCGCGGTGGCTCAGTGCTTATTGTGCTCGGCTGCCGAGCCGAAAGACGCGGTTTCGATACCGTTGCCGGAGGTCGCATTTCGATGGAGGCGAAATTCAAGAGGCCCGTGTACTGTGCGATGTCATTGCACGTTAAAGAACCCCAGGTGGTCGAAATTATACGGAGACCTCCACTACGGCAACCCTCATAGGCTGAGTCGCTTTGGGATGTTGAACCCCATTAAACTGAACTAAACTAATCTCAGTGTTCTTAAGCAATGTTCTACACGTTGGTAGTTATACCAAGCACAATTTGTAGTGATTGTCGAGCTATCGTGTTCCTTCCGTGTTCCTTCCGAAAGACGCGGTTTCGATACCGTTGCCGGAGGTCGCATTTCGATGGAGGCGAAATTCAAGAGGCCCGTGTACTGTGCGATGTCAGTGCACGTTAAAGAACCCCAGGTGGTCGAAATTATACGGAGACCTCCACTACGGCAACCCTCATAGGCTGAGGCGCTTTGGGATGTTGAACCCCATTAAACTGAACTAAACTAATCTCAGTGTTCTTAAGCAATGTTCTACACGTTGGTAGTTATACCAAGCACAATTTGTAGTGATTGTCGAGCTATCGTGTTCCTTCCGTGTTCCTTCCGAAAGACGCGGTTTCGATACCGTTGCCGGAGGTCGCATTTCGATGGAGGCGAAATTCAAGAGGCCCGTGTACTGTGCGATGTCAGTGCACGTTAAAGAACCCCAGGTGGTCGAAATTATACGGAGACCTCCACTACGGCAACCCTCATAGGCTGAGGCGCTTTGGGATGTTGAACCCCATTAAACTGAACTAAACTAATCTCAGTGTTCTTAAGCAATGTTCTACACGTTGGTAGTTATACCAAGCACAATTTGTAGTGATTGTCGAGCTATCGTGTTCCTTCCGTGTTCCTTCCGAAAGACGCGGTTTCGATACCGTTGCCGGAGGTCGCATTTCGATGGAGGCGAAATTCAAGAGGCCCGTGTACTGTGCGATGTCAGTGCACGTTAAAGAACCCCAGGTGGTCGAAATTATACGGAGACCTCCACTACGGCAACCCTCATAGGCTGAGTCGCTTTGGGATGTTGAACCCCATTAAACTGAACTAAACTAATCTCAGTGTTCTTAAGCAATGTTCTACACGTTGGTAGTTATACCAAGCACAATTTGTAGTGATTGTCGAGCTATCGTGTTCCTTCCGTGTTCCTTCCGAAAGACGCGGTTTCGATACCGTTGCCGGAGGTCGCATTTCGATGGAGGCGAAATTCAAGAGGCCCGTGTACTGTGCGATGTCAGTGCACGTTAAAGAACCCCAGGTGGTCGAAATTATACGGAGACCTCCACTACGGCAACCCTCATAGGCTGAGGCGCTTTGGGATGTTGAACCCCATTAAACTGAACTAAACTAATCTCAGTGTTCTTAAGCAATGTTCTACACGTTGGTAGTTATACCAAGCACAATTTGTAGTGATTGTCGAGCTATCGTGTTCCTTCCGTGTTCCTTCCGAAAGACGCGGTTTCGATACCGTTGCCGGAGGTCGCATTTCGATGGAGGCGAAATTCAAGAGGCCCGTGTACTGTGCGATGTCAGTGCACGTTAAAGAACCCCAGGTGGTCGAAATTATACGGAGACCTCCACTACGGCAACCCTCATAGGCTGAGGCGCTTTGGGATGTTGAACCCCATTAAACTGAACTAAACTAATCTCAGTGTTCTTAAGCAATGTTCTACACGTTGGTAGTTATACCAAGCACAATTTGTAGTGATTGTCGAGCTATCGTGTTCCTTCCGTGTTCCTTCCGAAAGACGCGGTTTCGATACCGTTGCCGGAGGTCGCATTTCGATGGAGGCGAAATTCAAGAGGCCCGTGTACTGTGCGATGTCAGTGCACGTTAAAGAACCCCAGGTGGTCGAAATTATACGGAGACCTCCACTACGGCAACCCTCATAGGCTGAGGCGCTTTGGGATGTTGAACCCCATTAAACTGAACTAAACTAATCTCAGTGTTCTTAAGCAATGTTCTACACGTTGGTAGTTATACCAAGCACAATTTGTAGTGATTGTCGAGCTATCGTGTTCCTTCCGTGTTCCTTCCGAAAGACGCGGTTTCGATACCGTTGCCGGAGGTCGCATTTCGATGGAGGCGAAATTCAAGAGGCCCGTGTACTGTGCGATGTCAGTGCACGTTAAAGAACCCCAGGTGGTCGAAATTATACGGAGACCTCCACTACGGCAACCCTCATAGGCTGAGGCGCTTTGGGATGTTGAACCCCATTAAACTGAACTAAACTAATCTCAGTGTTCTTAAGCAATGTTCTACACGTTGGTAGTTATACCAAGCACAATTTGTAGTGATTGTCGAGCTATCGTGTTCCTTCCGTGTTCCTTCCGAAAGACGCGGTTTCGATACCGTTGCCGGAGGTCGCATTTCGATGGAGGCGAAATTCAAGAGGCCCGTGTACTGTGCGATGCCAGTGCACGTTAAAGAACCCCAGGTGGTCGAAATTATACGGAGACCTCCACTACGGCAACCCTCATAGGCTGAGGCGCTTTGGGATGTTGAACCCCATTAAACTGAACTAAACTAATCTCAGTGTTCTTAAGCAATGTTCTACACGTTGGTAGTTATACCAAGCACAATTTGTAGTGATTGTCGAGCTATCGTGTTCCTTCCGTGTTCCTTCCGAAAGACGCGGTTTCGATACCGTTGCCGGAGGTCGCATTTCGATGGAGGCGAAATTCAAGAGGCCCGTGTACTGTGCGATGTCAGTGCACGTTAAAGAACCCCAGGTGGTCGAAATTATACGGAGACCTCCACTACGGCAACCCTCATAGGCTGAGGCGCTTTGGGATGTTGAACCCCATTAAACTGAACTAAACTAATCTCAGTGTTCTTAAGCAATGTTCTACACGTTGGTAGTTATACCAAGCACAATTTGTAGTGATTGTCGAGCTATCGTGTTCCTTCCGTGCCTCCCCCCCCCCCCCCCTTTTTTTTGTCTTGCCATGCCTCCGGCGCGGCGACCACGGCGACAGCGGTGCCATTCACGTGCGGTTGCGGTGGCCGGCAACCTCGTCGAGGGGGAAAGGAGCCACCCATTCATGTCATTATCCCCCCCCCATGGAACACACCGACGCCAGCGAGGGGATCATCCCTTTTTGGCTTCACAAGGAGCGCCGACCAGCCGCATTGAAGGAGGGGACTGAGGGCGGAACAAAGCCACTTCCCAGAACCGAGTAATGACGGCCGCTAATACCACTGGTGAAATGTCGGGGCAGGTGCTTTGACCTTCGCGGACATGCCGTGGCGGGATATCTCAGCCGTCGACTTGTTTCCCCTGGTATCGAAATGAATATTGCTCGCGTAAACGTTAACATTCAAAAAATGAGTAATGGTATAACATATATATCGTTCGCCATTTATTGTTCAACAACAAAGCGCACAAAATTTTCGTGTAAATAAAATAAATAAAAAATCGTTGTTTCTATTTATTTTTTTTTGGTACAGAGAAGTTTGTCCGCCCCCCCCCCCAAAAAAAAAAAAAAATAAACTACTCTCTGGGACCGCCACTACCTGTGATCTTCCTCATCGGTGGTCCAAGCTGGTGGCGGTTCTTTTTTTGACTCATCCTTTCACTCTCCTTACCAATGGTAGCTACCGCTCGTGACGTCAGAGCTAATAGTTAGCGATCATTTTCATTTGCCGACTGCGGTGTCGAAGGCGAGGTTGATCTACGGCAAAACAGAAAACGAATGAATCGGGAAAAACGGAGTTAAAAAATACGGCCGGTGAATATATTTCGGCCACGTAAATTCCATCCGCTCCAAAGGCAATGTTGCAAGCGATATACATCGTTGTTTGTAGCCCTCCGAAGTATAAGGACTCGTCCATATTACAGAAGAATGGTGAAAAGTTGGGCAATGACCGAATAATGCACAAACGAAATCATCAGATATTAAAAGCAAAATTGAAAGTATCGGCCTTTTGAATACCGACACTGTCTTGCAACACTGTCTCCTCACCCACCACTTGGACCCTATCTTTTGCTTGGCCAACAATTTCACTTCGTGAAAATCTCGACGCAATTGGACCTGCCTGAAGTGCATTTCTTTGCAGTGTCCAGCGGAGCATTTCTCTCCTTGAGAATTTCAGCTCGAGGACTTGCGTGCAGGAATTGCGTACTTTTTAAACTCGTGTCCCCGTAGCTGCGCCGGTTGATTTCTCCCCGTATTAAATTCAAAAAATCGCTGCGATGGTCAATTACACACACCCTACCAGGCCTGATGAATGTGCGCACTCTTGCACTCTCGGGCACCTCACAAAGCTTCGGAGCTTTTAAAAATACGAAATTACAATCTCGCCGAAATAACGCTGCGATATATACTTTACGTGCAGACGCACAGACACGAACTCTCCCAGTTATAAATGGGTCCCGAGCACATTTTTTTCTTGCGCCGACAACGAAGCGAGGAAAAAAGAGTGCAGTGAACACGATGCTACCAGCTTCACTTGACACCATGCGCTTGGGACGAACTATAATGGCTTCAGACGATAAAGAACCTCGTACAGGAGCCGGGGATAGCTGAGTATTCGAATTTTTGTTTAATGCGTGGCTACAGTTTCAAATAAAACCAATTTCTAAAGAGCTTCGAAGGACGTCAACGAAACATGTTCTTTTGTTTCAGATTTCTGTTGTATTAAAGGGACCACCGCCTCAGGTGAAAAAAAAAAAAAAAAGAGCCTTCGTACCGTCGGGTTTTCAGGCACAGCGCGTTAGTGCGTATACGCAAGAGAAGAGCCCAAAGTGTGGCTGCGCAGACCTCTTTCAACACGTCTCGGAACTATGAGGACGAGACAAAGCGCCGCTCACTGCCTTCTGTCGTAAGAATTCTAACAAGAAATGGGACGAAAGACGAAAAGGCCCATGCCTTCACCAAAGCAATCGCCTGTTTCTCGCTATGCTTTTGAAAGAACGAGGGCGACAAAAATACTCTGCTCCTTATCCGACAAAAAGACAAAGCGTGAAGCGTGAAGACCTCGTGCGAAGAACTTGAAGCAGCTGCTGCTCTCTGCTCTCTGTTGGGTTGAGGCTAAGTGCCAGGCGGTGCTGCGTTATTTCTCGAATTTCTGCTTGGTTTCCTGTGTTCTCTTCCTCTTTTCCATGGTGACTGAACGCGGGAATGTGGTCTTATGTCCGCAGGCTCTCCGGGCCAGGGGAATTCCCCCCCGGTCGGCTTGTCTCTCCCCAGATGAGTTGTCCCTTGACTTTCTTCCGTGGCGGAGTAAGCAGCATTCCGGTTGCTTTCGTCCCCGCGGATGAGGGCTCCATCAAGCTTAATAACCTCGAGGCTGTACAGGCAGCTCTTAAATCGACGACCCCTATTACATGAGGATCACTGATGTCCGGCAGTTCGGCCGTGGCGGGATAATTTGCAGATCGCCAGACCAGGCATGCGTGGCTGACCTACTCAAGTGTTCTTCCTTTGCCCCCGGTGAGCGCGTTCATGCCTCCTCATCTGGCGTGTTCCAAAGAGTTAGTCCGTGGCGTAGTCCCACAGCTAAGCGTGTCTGAGACCCTATACAAACTAACTTCGGCTGGCGTGATCGTAATTCACCGATGCAGTCGTATGGTGGACAGAACAAAGATACCGGCGGAGACAGTTATAGCTACATTTGCGGGGCTGACTTGTCCATCGGAAGTTAAGGTGTGGCCTTTGGTTTTTCGTGTTGATCAGGTATCATCATCATCATTTATTGACCCTTAAAGACCCCTGGGTGGTGGGGCGTTACATGGGGGGGGGGGGGGGGGTTACATCACAAGAATACAAAAGGTCACAATCAGTGCCATATACATAGACTGGCAGGATATAAAGAGAAAATATGCATAAACCCATCACAGAGATCGGCCAAACATATATAAAACGGTAGTAAAACGAATAATAATAATAATAAAGGGAATAATAATCATCAGGTTTTTAAGAGTGACAGCAACAATTGGCGCAACATACATGGATCGCGTTCGATGACAATGCACTCGGGTAATGAATTCCATTCTTCGGTGGCAACAGGCAGAAATGACTGGTTAACTGCGTTAGTGGAGCCGCGCACGCGTAGAATGCTCATAGAGTTGAAGAGATGGCGCAAAGTTCTGAGGGGCGGAAGCAGAATGGAGTCCCGGATTGAAGGAAAACAATGGTATAGTTTGTTGGAACAAAGACAAACGGGGGATTTTCCGCCTGTGCACCAGAGGCTCTATGTCGAGAGACAATTTTATATTTGTAACGCTAGAGTGGGGGTGATAGTCGGAAGAAATAAAGCGGGCTGCACGGTTTTGAATAGCTTCTAGGGTGTCAGTTAAGTAAGCTTGGCGTGGGTTCCAAATAGGGGAGCAATATTCTAGTTTAGTGCGGACGAAAGTATTGTAGGCTAGTTTTTGGATAGAAGGCGGGGAAGAACCAAGGTGCCGTCTGATAAACCCGAGTGATTTCGAAGCATCAGCTGCCAGCTTCATAATGTGCTCGGACCTCGTGAGGTTGTTGGTGATATGAATTCGGAGATACCGGTATGAAATGACTTTGGAAATAGTGGTTGAGTTTAATGTATACGCGTAGTTGACGTCGGTGCGCTTGCGTGTTACCTGTATGTGTTTGCACTTGGATACGTTGAGCTGTATTAGCCATGTGAAACATCAGTCTTCAATTCTGCTTAAGTCGTTTTGAAAGATTATCTGGTCCTTGTTGGTGGTTATGCGACGGTACAAGACGCAGTCGTCTGCGAAAAGACTAATGGTCGATGAAATGCCTTCAGGAAGATCATTTATGAAAATTAAAAATAGAAGTGGACCGAGCACCGCCGAGCCTGTGGGACGCCATACAAAATCACAGTTGCAGGCGATTGATCATTATCGATAATAGTGTATTTACTACGAGCAGTTAGAAAACGCAGCCATGTTAAAGCCAGAGGATCGAGGCATAAGCATGAAAGTTTGGTTAGAAGGCGCTGATGGGGTACACGATCAAAAGCGTTCGAGAAGTCCAGGTATATGACATCAGTCTGAAATGACGAATCTAAGTTTAGGCTGAGATCGGTAGTGAAATGAAAAAGTTGGGTTTCGCAGGAATAACCGGATCTGAAACCATGCTGATCGGGGGAAAGAAGCAGTTGTAATCTAGGCCCCTTAAATTCCGCAATTACTATAGGTTTGGCCATAGTTCCAAGGCCTATAAATCGAGTTTCCGTAGCTGTGCGTGTGGAGAGAGCCACGACCCCGCTGGGTGTTCTTCTGAACATGTGAAGTGCTGTCTGTGTGGTGGTAGCAACTCAGCAAGCCATTCCACTGCCCAGCGCGGGACGAAGAAGTTCAAGTGCTGGAGTTGATTGACAAGCGCAGGTGCTCAAGACGCGAGGCTTTTGCAGTCATCGCAGATAGGGAATCTGGCTATGCAAGTGTGGCAGCGCGGCATGCAACCGTTGTGGATTCCTCCTTGTCGCAAGCGATTGCTGCGGCGATCGAGAAAGCAATGGCGAGTGCCATGGATCGTATAGTCAGAAATCTCTCGGCGTGTACATGTATTTCGCAGGTCATGGCATCCCAGATGTCCGCTTTGTTGCAAGCCTCTACTGCTCCTTTTTGTGGCACAATCTCTTCACCGTTGGTTGCCCCTCCCCAACCTTCCGTTCCAGTGGCTTCCAATCCACTGTGTCAGACTCAATCACAGCCTTTGTCTATTCCTCCAACCGGTTATCCACATCACAGTGCGACAGAAATCTCATCTGTAGAGTGCGTTGACATGGAGGCTGAGATGCGTGCTCAAAAGCGCAGTGCGTCTCCGTTAGGTGTTGCTGGTCCGTCTTGCTCTCTGACGAAGACAAAAAAGACTGACCCTAAATCTACACCCAAAGGCAATACGAGGTCTGTTAGAAAAGTATCCGACCTTTGGCCGTAGAAAAAAAAAAAAACTTGCAAAACTGGAGCGTTGCAAACCTAGTCACCTTCAAAGTAGTCTACTTGGGACTCCACACACTTCTCCCAGCGGTGATGCCATTGTGGGAAGTATTCCGAAAAGGCCCCTTTCGGAATGGAGTTTAGCTCAGCTGTCGTTGCAGCCATAATGTTCTTCCTTCTCTGAAATCGCGCTCCTTTCAATGGCCTCTTGATTTTGGGAAACAGCCAGAAATCGCAGGGGCCATATCAGGAGAGTAAGGAGTCTGTTGAACTACAGGAATCTGGTTTTTCGCCAAAAAAGTCTGAATCAAGTGCGAGGAATGTGCAGGAGCATTGTCGTGATGGATGCGCCACTTTCCTGTTGACCTCAACTCCGGTTTCTTGCGCCGCACAGCATCACGTAGGCAACGGAGGCCATCCCTGTAGTACTCTTTGGTCATTGTTTGACCCTATGGAGTGCGTACTCGTAGTCTGCCACACAGAGGGAGTCAAAGAAAGCAGTCAGCATCACTTTCACATTGCTGCGCACTTGGCGGGCCTTCTTTGGTCTTGGTGACGTGGATATGCTTCTACTGTGACGACTGGGATCTGGTTTCCGGGTCGTACCCGTACACCCAAGACTCGTCGCCAGTGATTATGATGTTGATGAAGTCGGGGTCACTGTTTTTGGAATCCAGCATGCCCTGTGAGACTTCCACACGAGGCTGCTTTTGCTCCACCGTTAGCAGCTTCGGCACGAATTTCGCCGCAGCTCTCTCCATGGCCAAATCTTCGGTGATAATGGAATGTGCGGAAAAATTGCTCATGTCCACCTCTTCCTCAATTTCTCGGATAGTAACGCGACGGTCCCGCATCATCACAGCGTTCAGCTCGGCAATGACCTGGTCATTTCGGCATGTTGATGGCCAATTGGATCGTGGCTCACTCTCCACCGATGTGCGGCCATCTTTAAATCAATTGTACCACTGCTTAATCTGTGTGCTGCTCATAGCATCGTCACCGAAAGCCGTCTGAATATTCGAATGGTTTCCACTAGGCTGTCGCCCAGTTTATGGCAAAATTTGATGCAGTAGCGCTGCTCCTGTCACTCCGCCATTTTCCTTGCAATAAAAAACCGACGAGAGCACTGCGCACTGCCTCACTCAAATGCTGCGTCCCAGCGACTGACGCTATCGGCAGGCGGGAAAAAATTCGTGCATGCGCACGAAGGTTCAAGGTCGGCTGATGCAAGCGCGTTTGTTTCATATCCATCAGGTGTTCGCAAAAAAAAAATAAAGTCGGATACTTTTCTAACAGACCTCGTATTTTGGATCGGGCGGTCACCGCTGCGGCACTTTCGGAAAAATAGGGTCGTTGAAAGTTTGCAGTGGAACTGCCGGTCAATTCTTTCCGCTTCAACAGATTTAGTTTGTTTAATTAATAAATTAAGTCCACACTTAATTGCTCTTCAGAAAACGTGGCTCGCTAAAGATTCTAGGTATAATTTCCAAAATTATCGCTCTTTCAGGCTAGACCGTCCCTCAAGAGGTGGTGGCTTGCTTTTGTTCGTATCCACAAAATTTTGCCACAAGGCAACTGTGCCATTTCAATACAGTCGAGCCCACTTATAACAGCCGCAGATATAACGAACGCTCGCTTAGTACGAACGAGGGCGGTGCTACCGTCAAAATATATATTGGGGCAATGGCACAGTGTCTCACATAGAACGAACTGTTGTGGCCTCAACACTCGGTTAGAGCGAACGCGAAGCTGTCGGGCCCCCGTAGTTGACCGAGCCGGCGGTGTTTGGGGCGGTTTCGCTTGACTTCGAACCCGCGGCATGCGAATTTCGCGCACTTCGTGTTCCCCTGACACGACGCGGCAGTGGCATGGACGGCAGTGACCGGCGGCTCCCTTTTGTCATCGGCAAGTCACGTAAGCCGCGATGCTTTGGAAGCTACGTGCCCGTACACTACAGGAACAATACAAAAGCCTGGATGAGTCGTGACTTATTTGCCGAGTGGCTTGTCGAGTTCGACCGCGACATGGCACGAAAAAAACAGGAAGCTCCTGCTCGTGTTGGATAACTGTGCAGCGCACCATGTGCAGCCTTCCTTGAGTGCGGTGACAGTGCTCTTCTTGCTTCCCAATGCAGCCTGCAAAATTCAGCCGCTGGATATGGGCATCATTCATGCGTTCAAGGTGTGCTACCGGCGGCGCGTCATCCAACGCTTGTTGATCGCGATTGATGCTGCCATGCCAGTTCGCATCAGCTTGCTTGAAGCCGTGGAGATGTTCAAAGCGGCGTGGATGGAACTCACCGCGGAGTGCAGAGCAAATTGCTTCCGCAAGGCAGGTTTTATGGGCCCAGGCACTGAGGACGCCATAGATGACCCACCGGAAGGCCGGTCACACGAGGACTTCTGGCAACGCGTCGTTGACACGCAGCTGGCCGGACCTGACGTTGCCTGGAACGATTTCGTTTCTGCTGATGACGACGCCGACATTGCGGAGCCATGCACTGACGAAGCTATTGTGCGTGAAGTGCGAGCCCTTCCTGACTGCCCAGAGACCGACGAGGGCGATGACGAGGATGCTGCTCTATCGCCGGTTGCTGTGAACCCTTCAACCGCGATCGGTTACATCGCGTCGCTTAAGGAACTGGTGTGCAGCAGAGGCCTTGGCGATGAACCTTTACGGCGCTGGAAAAATTAGAAACTGCACTGATGCGATCAGCTCTGAAGAAGCATACATGCATCACTGACGTTTTTCAAAAATAAAGTAAACTTTCGTCTCGCTTGCTCTTTTTGCCCGTATTATAGGTGGTCCACTTACTACGAACTTTGGATACAACGAACAAATGCCGCGTGACGATCAAGTTTGTTATAAGTGGGCTCAACTGTATATGGACAGGCAGTGCGAAATTCATGTTGTTGATCTGAATATTCCTGGATCTCAGCCACTCACTCTTGCTAATGTATATTTGCCCACAGGTGTGCATGACATTCGGCCTCTTGACTCGTTTTTATCTGGTTGCAGGAAACATGTTTTAATTTTTGGAGACTTCAACTCGCATCATGTTTCGTGGGGGTTTCGAACAGATCGCTGCGGTACAGTCTTATGGGACTGGGCTTGTGAAAATAACCTCATCTGTTTAAATACGGGTCTCCCCACATTTGTCCGTGGTCAGTCTCGCTCAGTGTTAGACCTGTCATTTTCCTCCCCTGGAGGAACTGTTTCCTCTTGGGCGCCAGTTGACTGTGCCTCCAATAGTGATCACCTTCCGATCAGTTTCCACGGCGCACATTCATAAATTACGACAGTTTTAAAAATGTCCTCAAAGCAGACCTTGAAGAATTGTCTCATTCCACCAGTGGAGATAATGCCACCCGCATTTGTTCAATTTTGGATGGAGCTCGTAAAAAATCGGAGTTCTTGGTCCAGGCAAATAAGGGAACATCGCCGTGCCTTTGGTGGAACGCAGAGTGCACTCGAGATTATAGGCGCCGAAAGGCTGCTTGGAAGAAACTTCTCCACAATCAGTGCCCCAAAAACTAGAACGATTATAAGTTCATTGCAGCTACGTTTAAAGTCGTCTACCAATTATCGTCTCTGTTATTCATTATATCTCGAACCCTTATGCTTAAATTAGTATAATCAGATCCACGGCTATTCGAGAATTCCCACGTTATCAGTCTGAAATTGAGATTTTAGCCTATGCTAATGACGTCGCCCTCTTTTGTTAACATAAAAAGATTGTGCTGGAAGTTTTGAATTTAACTGCGCAGTTCTGCCCCGCCGCGGTGGCTCAGTGGTTACGGCGCTCGGCTGCTGGCCCGAAAGACGTGGGTCCGATCCCAGCCGCGGCGGCCGAATTTCGATGGAGGCGAAATTCTAGAGGCCCGTGTACTGTGCAATGTCATTGCACGTTAAAGAACCCCAGGTGGTCGAAATTTCCGAAGCCCTTCACTACGGCATCCCTCATAGCCTGAGTCGTTTCTGGGTGTTAAGTCCCAATAAACCAAACCAACTGCGCAGTTCTGTGAACACTCTGGCGGCACGGCTCTAAATTTCTATAAGTCTAAAGGGTTCTTTTGGGTTACTGGGGTACAAAACAATCTTTTTTCTGGCATAAAACTTCCCTGCAGCATCTTGGGGTACCCCTTCAACAGATCCGGAAAAGTGAGTTTTATTTGGAGTCACAAATCCTAACTCTGAGGCGCCGAACGGAGACTTGGAAGGGTCGGGGGCTCTCGATTTTTGCTCGGGCTCAAGTTTGCAACATCTGTTTGATTTCAGAGCTCGTCTACGAGTTGCAAGTGATGCATTGTGCAAGATAGAAGGTACAAGCGCTGCACAGACTTTTCCCGACCTTTGTGTGGCGCTGTCAATGGAAGCCTATGCGTCGAGACAATTTGTTCCTTCCCTTGGAGTCTGGAGGAGCTGAACTTGTTCACTTGTTTATTCACCGGCTTGTTTCACGTTTTTTTTTTCTTTTTCAAAACTGCAAGCCACCTCTTTCTGTAGCACCCTTCGTCCGTATCAACGATGCGAGGAAAGAGATAACGAGAGGCTCCCGTGGACATCCTTGGGGCTGTGAATGTTCATTGTCCGCATTTATGGGTCCCGACAGCTGTGGAAGCGCAGAGGCTGCGCTAAGCCTAAGCGAGGTTATGCTTAGCCACACCACCGACCAACCACATGGAGCGCCCGTCTCAAGCGCCGCGGCCAATCCTGGCGGATTGAAACTCGCACCCCCTAACTCCTATGCTGCGCCCGACAGCCTCCCAATAGATTTTCAAGACTCTCGACCCAAGGACGCGACACCGCTGAATAGTAGTGACCGCTCATGGACGCAGGACGGCCTGTGCTCGAACGGGACTCTCAACCTGAACAGAAGAAATGAACGGAAGCTGACGAGAGGGGAACCGATCGTGGTCGCGGGAATCACGAAAAGCCCGCCTGCCTCCGCCACCACTACCCCGCCGCCTCATCTTCCCTAGTCCGGCAAGAGGCCACCCCCAATTCAGAGCAGCTGATGAAACAGCCGCCACGTCGGCGCCGCCTGCTGCCACTCCCCAATAACGACCTGAAGGTCATCATATACGCCCCAAAAATGGCCTGATGGTGAAAAACTTAACGAACTTTCAAGTCCCCCGAGCCATCACCGCCGAATGCGCAGTGTCCAGAAGGTTTGAAGATACCGCTCTCTTGATCCGACTATTACTGAGCTTCAACACTGTCATCATAAGCCCACCAAGCGATGAGACCGCGATTCAGTGCGCCGCATCAGCCAGCGCACCCTCGACAGTCAAGCATACGAAGCCCCGGAATCCCCGGTGGAAGCCCCGGATGGAGTCACCTTGGCATCATCCACGGCCTGAACCCCGCACCACCTCCGAGCACGTACGCAAGGGGCCAGGATCCTCCTAACGCGGACGCTCGGAAAAACAAAATGGCGGTCATCACTTTTGACGGTCACGTGGTCCCTCATTTCGTCACCTAATACGGGGCCGAGGAACAAGGCCACCGCTCGGACGTGTGCCCCACACCCAACATTCAAGTCTGTCATACCTATGGTATTCACTACCCCTATGAATCTCACACCTGCGCCCTGAAGTGCGCGCTGTGTGAAAAAGTCCACCCTATCGGTGCACGGGATTGCCGGGGAAAACTTAAGACAGCAAGGTCACCGCCACCCAGTCGGCTGACCACCACCACCAAGGCAGGATTTTTACTCAAGAAGCCAGCCGTACACTTCAGCCGAGTCGACCGCCCCGACGCCGGATAGAACCCCGCAAGCGCTGGTTCAGCTCCGAGGGTAACGAGTAACGGCGCCGGAGAAGCCGGTCCCGGTTTCGATCTGTGGCCGAGACCGACCCCCCCCCCCCCCCCCAAGGCCAGAGCAACGTGCCCTCCTCCTCAAGCATTCAGGCAGCTCAATTCCTTGCGCCGGAAACTGGCTACAGTGCTCTCATGTAAAATTAACCGCTTTCAGGCGATACTTCAGTATGCCAGTATCGTATGATCTCCGCACTATAGGCTTATCTAACCAACAAAGTAGATTGAATACAGTGTATGGCACTCCGTTTTATTCATTGCAGATACTCGCCGTACAACAGTGTCACTGCTCTACGCAAACAAGCAAACATTCCGACCCTAATATCAAGACGACATGTCGCTGCCATGAAGTTTATTTTTATTCTTTATCACGGGCACAAAAACATGGATATTACAAAGTATATCGGGCCACGCATCCAACATTCGAATAGAACCAATCATCTTAAGTGCATCAGACATTTTTCTTCGCGTTGTGACACATTTAAATATTCATTTTTTCCTTCCCCTATTGAAACACGGAACCGTCTGCCAGAAGAATTTGTGAATGCTAACTCAGTTGGTTTTCTTTTGAACTAAAATTACTTCCCTTTATCCTGAGTAACACTGCCTGTGATTATTTTGTGCTTGCATTTTGCGCATTTGTCTTTTTTTTTTGTTCACCATCGAATCGCTGTTCGCTGTTGCCTCTTTCACATAGCATTATCTGCTTTGCACTGTCTTCTTTCCGCTCTTATCTGCTTGCTTTTTTTTCTTTTTTGGGCATTAATAAATAATTGAATGATGTTTTTTCTTGTTCTTGGCCGTTGCCTAGCATTACCTGCGTTGCATTGTTCTTTTTGCGCTTTTTCTCGCTCTTGCTTTTTGTTTTTTTGCTCAGAAATAATTATTGACATGCATTATACTTCATGCTGTTGTTTTACCTTGCACTGTTTGCCTTGTGACCCGCTCCTGTATGAGCCTGTAAAGGCTCACAGTATCTATGGACGTTTTTTCAGTTTTAGCCTCGCTGCCAGCGCGCCGAACACCGCCATGTTGCTTTCCTCCTCTCTGGCTGGTTCGGGAAGGCAGTGTCCGTGCGTCCCGCGCGTTCTCTGCGGTTCCCCATGTTTGCGGTTCCCCGATTTGGGTGTATGTGCGATTAAAGCTGAAACGAGGTCTTCGGGAAACCACTGCGCAGTCGTCTGCTGCTCAAACAACTACAGGAAGCGAAGGCGGCTTGAAGCGGAGCAGAGTGAAGAACGCAGAGAGCCACGGCGGCAGTGCGGTTGCGGGCTCCAGCCGCGCATACCTTACACGCGAGCACCTCCTGCTGGTGTCGCTAAGATATATGTCATCTGTGACCCTTGCAAAATCAAAACATAAGTAATAATTTGGGTAAATGATGCCGCAACGCTGCGGGTTACGTGAAACATTTCTGTTATAACTGCCGACACTGGTGACTCATTATTAACGACAACGGCACTGTAAACATAACTTTTTGACAGTACTTGAAAGCCATGATGCATTGCACAAATGCCACTGCTGTTTGCTTGCAGTAAATATCCAATAAACCAGCAGGACTTAAAAAACTGAAGGCCGCAGCTTTGACGTGTCCACCTTGCATTGTGACACCTCATGCTTCGACCAAATACTATTTTCAACTGACACCATAATGCAAAGTGCCGATTGTTTAAAAAAAAATGTGCCTATTAGGGACGTGCAATCAGCAGGCACGCAGTGCCCACCCGACCACACGCACGCGCTTTCTCGCTCTTTCGGCATTAATCAGCGGCCGCACCCGATACGGACAAAGCAGATAGCAAGCAAGCGCAGCTCCATCCTGGAGCTGCGCACTCGGGCGCCTCTTCCTTTCTTTCTGGTTGCCACTTATTCTTCTACTGCTTTCGATGTTTCGCGCTTCGACCGCTATGAGGCCCTGCGCGTGCCCAGTAGTGTAAGCCACAGAGCTACAAATCTAAAAAGAATGCTTCCGTGTCACAGCTGACGCGAGCAGAGAGATTTTTTTTTTCTTTTGTTGCTAATTTGAATCTCCGTTTTGCAATAAACGTGCATGTGCCGAACGTCAGATGGCATTCCTCAGCCTGTATCAAGATTCCTGATAGACGTATATATCGAGAGCGCTTCAGGGGAAGAAATCGTCGCACCTCTATTTTGTTGCCTGTAAGATTCGAGTCGAACGCTTTCCTCATGCACTGGCTGCGCACACTTCTCAGTGTTTCGGACAGTCTTGCTAATTTTTTTTTTTTTTCAGCTCAGCCTTTTGACGCTGGACTGAAGAAAACCTCGGAGGATGGTCTGTTGAGCGCGGCGTGGTGAGCTGCCCACGCACACGAGAAAGGCGATGATACAGGGCGCCGGCATGCCTCTCGGTATTCGTCTTGGCCACCACACAACGACCGACGTTCAAGCTCAGACGTCTTCAAGAAGTGAGAAGAACCTGACGAGCTGTGTTTACATGAGATGAGCACTCACGCTTGTAGGCGACACACGGAACAACGCGGTGGGCAGCACTACTACCCACTTGCTGGTGGGTCGCAGCTGCAGTGTAGCAAGCCGCAGGATGGGTGAGAACGGTCAAGTGAGTCGGACAACGTCTGAAGCGTAGAGCAAACGTTTCGCTCAGTTAATGGTTTGAGGTACTAACAATATTAATTGCTCATTCCGCGCTTGGCATGTATTAGGGAGGAATGGTTGGAAGAGACGAGGGGTTAAGTGATGCTGGGGCGCTACTCTGGAGAGGCACGAAATACATCTCTCAGGCGCTTCTGGTGCTCGAGGCAGTCAGAAGGCTGAATGCGCAGCGACGCAGACGTCTTAATTACGCGTGTACTTGTTGACATGTGCGTATACGTCGTCAGGGAGATACGCACTTTTATTTGAATCGACATAGTTCACTGAGCACCACTTTTCCCACTGTCTACGCTTCTCACAGAGTATACAGTATGATTCCTGTGCGTGCGCGTTTAGTCTTGGAATATTTCCCCTTCGTATGCCCTGCACTATAATTCCGTATACACTCATGTGAAGGCCAGGCCGCACTTTTTTTTTTTTCGAAATTTTGGCGAGGTGCGGCCCTTAAACGACGGCGGCATTTTCTCACTCAGTTTGTTTGACTACAGTAGAACCCAGTCTATGCGTACCACCATTGAAGGACTATGGTACAACTTTTGTGCAACGACCCGTGTTTTAAGACGATTTAGCAGGGGGGTGGGTATAACGCACTGAAAGTTCGTATGATAGGACGACCGGCGGGAACCGCTCTCAGTAAAACAGGCTGGCAGATCACTTAGCTGGCAGACGTGACGTCACCTCGAGTTAGTCTGAATAAGAATTAAGTTGGAGAGATGTGCATATAGAGACGAAATTTGGCACTCGACTGCAATAACGGTTTGTCTGGCGGTACGAAACGGCGCTTCGTGCATGAGACCTGCGGCTATCGGTGCGAGGCGACTCTGGCTTCGCTTGCTTTTCTGCTCGCTTCACTGTCGAAAGCGCTGAAACACAAAGCGCGAGAAGAGAAACCCCGATCTCGGTGAGAACCACACCACGCCGCTCTGACACGGAGCGAGTAGGACTGGGTGAAGAGGAAGCACGAGGGTCCCGGAGACATCCTCATCAAATTCACCAGCATTGAAAGAACAATTTTCACAGCACTGAGAAATATTTCAACGCACTCTAGGGTTGATGAAGCCATCGGAGTACATCTGGACGTCCTTTCGACCGAGTTTGTAAAATTGGAAACCCTCACCTTAGAGAGTTTCACAAGAGATGATGATGATGAATTTCAATGGCGCAAGGGGCAGTTCTGGCTAAAGAGCGCCAAGGCAGATGTAATTTTCTTTTCACAAGGTGAGGTCAAAAACCCATTTTCCAAGCATTTCACCCAATGGAAGCCGAGAACCAGGCCAGGGGAAAGTTTGCACCCATTGTATCACCGGTGCGTACCCGGCGGCACTGGGGATCGAACCCCGCACCTCCCGCATACGAGACTGACGCTCAAACTACTGTATAGGCTACCGCTGCGGTAAACATAATAGAACCTTTTGCAGGCCGACACCTTGCGTATCACACAAACTAGCCTAGCAAGAGCCTCTAAGGCCAATGAAGCATTTAAATATTATCAAACATAGAGCAAACACGATATTGCAGTAACTCAAGTGTCATACCATAACAATAATAAAGCTATGCCTTTTGTAGTCAAAATAATAGCAACAAGAGATGACCTCAAGGCAGCAACAATAATCTATAATCAGAACGTAAAGGTCTTCCCCACGTTAATAAAAAAAAACAATCATAGTAACTACAATCAACTATAACTGGCCACCCAACTACCCCATCAATTCAACTCTGGAAAAATAGATCAGATAACGTAGTTTGAAAACAGGGTATCTTAATCCTACAAGATTTAAACGCTAAAAACAAAGTATGGGGTTCAAAAAAGTAGACGATAGAGATGAAGAAATACTATAACCTACGATTAAAAATAATATAACAATAATCAACAACAATTCACACTTATCATTTAAAAGAGTAAGATAAAAAGGGTGGATTGATCTATAAAGAAAGGTACTAAAGATTTCAATAATAGCGATCATAGGTATGTAAAGATAGAAATGGTGCGAAAAAATTACTTTTCGAAAGTAATTAAACAATATTAACAATTACTTTCCAAAAATCATATGAATGTAATTAAATTGTCATTAAATTACTGGTCGCAAAAAAGTACTGACATTACATTAAAAATTACTTCAGAAAAGTAATGCATTACTCTTAAATTACTTTTCATGCATACAAGAGACCAAAGTACACACTGCAAAAAAAAAACACAAACCTCTCTGTAGACGCGACGCACATATTCTGTCGTCTTTCCGACTAATTCCGTTCCAGACAACTATGCCCTCATTTCTCTTCTTTCCTTTAGCACGGGGTACAGGGTTACGACGAAGGGCCGTTACTGCGGAGCCGTTTGTTTTTATGAAGCAAAGGACAGCATGGCCACGCTCCATACAAAGAACAGAACCGAACTTTCTCTTTCTTCTCTCCGACCTCACTCCCCACGCGTAGGGTAGGCAACTGGGCACTGCTACAGCTACGCTCCCTGTCATTAAGTAATTATTCTCTATTACGTAATTCCTCTCTGTTAGGAAGACAGAACCAATGAAAACGCGGGCCTACATAAAGATTACAACACACGCCACAAAGAGGGGAAAAAAGCTCACAAAAACTTCTTTGTCAGTGACGATGGCTCCGCTAGCAAGAGAGATTGGCCAGCATTTATTGCAGGCACCATTGATTTTCTCGTTTCCTTTTCTTCTGTGAAGTGTAGTGTAGTGGTGAAGGAAAAAAAAACTTGTCACATTCGATAGAATTGTTAGGAACTTGTTCGGACCCGACAATTACGTGAAAATGTCATGTATTTCTTAAGCCTTTGAAAACTGACTTCTAGTGGCTCTCGTTTTCAGCACGTTTTATACCGTGGTCCTCAAAAAAGTGCAGTAATCATTTAATTTCTTAAGGTAAAGTGTCACATGCTACTTGACCTGCGGCACGCGCGAGAGCTAACGCAGAAGACGACGACGGAGAAATCGATCAGGACTCTTCAGCCTCGCTTAGGTCCGTGCAGTGCGTTATCAATGTGCAGGCTGCAGTAGCTGTTTGCTTCGACCATACGCTATCGCTATATGCAAAGCACTTATCTGCTAATGTGCTAAACGGTCTCCTGGAGGAATAGCTGTCCCAGTACCAGAGCCATGCTGTTATTTCCATAGATGCCTCTCAGCAAGGCGAAAAAGCAGCAGTAGGTGTTTATTCCCACACATTAGATTGGTGCTATTCTGTCCGGGTCCCTGATTATACACCAATTCTCACTGCTGAATTTCTCGCTATTGGTTTAGCCCTCCAAAAAGTTCCCCGCAATATTTATCAAGTAATCATTCTATCAGGCTGTCTCTCAGTCTTGGCAGCGCTTGAAAGTTCGGGAACTAGACTCTTGTTCCGATCCCAAATGTAATTTGTGCCACTTCACGTGCAAGAAGTGCGTTTTCAGTGATCCCAGGACACTATGGCATCACTTCAAATTCGATGGCCGATTTCTTAGCGAAATCAGCCATCAATGGGCCTGTCGCCCATGTCGTTCCGAACCTCACCCTGCTGACCACGACCCATTAGGAACGTTACCAACTACACCAGTACCTGAGCCATGAGCCCATCCTTGGTATCGCGGATTTCGAACAGTTAAAATTCCCATGGAACATACGTTCCTGCGCTTCAAGGCAATGTGAGGTTTCCATAACGCTGTTGCGCTGCAGGACTCCTCGTCTTAATCTATATTTATGCCATTCTGGGTTCACGCCGTCGAATCTATGTGCGTCAT
The DNA here is from genome assembly GCF_055824585.1 of Amblyomma mixtum. Classification (NCBI taxonomy): domain Eukaryota; kingdom Metazoa; phylum Arthropoda; class Arachnida; order Ixodida; family Ixodidae; genus Amblyomma; species Amblyomma mixtum. The sequence continues at coordinate 88,129,544 of NC_143014.1, read as the reverse complement.
GCGGGGACGTTGAAACGCGGTTTGCACGGCAGAGAATTCAGTTTTTTGCAAGATCCTCTCGCTCAATTAGGGCTGCCGTTTACTCTTCCCGTCCTCCTCTCCTTCGGTGCAACCGTCAAAGGCCATGCCCTTAAGCAGGTGTGTCAACTTCTTCAGAAGTATATTATTGAAACAGGGAGATTTTTGCGTCACCTTCTCGACGCCTTTACTTTTCTCTCAAAATTATTTTATTTCTGATTGCTTTAAAATTTAGTTATTCAACCCGCACCGCTTTGTTTCCTCGATTTTCATTCTGATTTCGTCAAGATCTCTCAAAATTTGTGATTTTTTTCTTTATATTTAAGAGCCGCTTTAAATAAACCTGGATGAGTTTTTTCCTCTTTGGATCTGCAACAAACCCTGGTCAATCCCCCACCGTGGGTATGTGCCATCGTTTTTGAGGCAACAACAACCACAACGACGACTCTTTTTGCTGCTGCCATGTAAGCGTGCTATAGTCGGATACAAAAGTCTGCCGTGAAGCTCCGCCCACATTCAGCCTCCGCGCATAGAATCTTGTTACCTAAACAAGAAGCCTGTCACAAGAAAAAAAATGATGTGCTCTAGAATTTGATACTTGGATTGTTTGATATAGTCAAACATTAAAAGCTGATTTCGTTTACTGTTGCGATTGACCAGCGGATCGCGGCCCAGGGTTAGCAACTGCTGTTTTTTTAAGTTGTATCCTACTACAGCGTCCAGGAAGGCCGAGTACCCGACTTAGATTTCACCATGGAATTGAGTAGTCCAACGAGGCAGGGCTTTCCAGCGGGCTGCGCGCCTGACGGAGGAAGAGGAGTGCGCAGAGGACAGCACGTAAGTGCACGACTCGGCCAAGCGTGACTCGCGATGTATCTGGCATCGGGAAATGGGCCTCACGCATCCTCTTCTGCATCATCGACGTCACGGCGAACGTCGTAGGGCAAGCGCTGCCTATGCTGCACCCACAACGCCCACGTATAGTGCTGTGCCGGCGCAGGAGCCACAGCGAATCGATCTCCGGATCCCCATCCGCCAGCGGATTCTTAGCGAGAAGCTCGGAAGCCTCAACGAATACGTAAAGTCGTACTTGCCCCAGGCCCTTGCTCGTCTCAGGGCGGAGATCGCAGATATGAACGGAGATATTGTTGGAGCATTTCTCCAGCACTTCTGAGAGTTCTCAGACTAAGCGAGAACAACTGCGCTTAAATATGACCACAGCTCACGAGGACTTCTTTTCCAACATCAAGGCGCAGGTTCGGGCATCCTGCGTGGCTTTCGGAGACGAGGTGCCACTACATGGACACGCAGTTGCAAGACTGTCGCAAGGAGCTTCGGGACGACGGTAACTTCGATGCGCTGGTTGCCGTTATGGAAGCTAGGACCTTCGAAGTAAAGTTTCGAATGGGCTCGCGCTGTGTGATAGGAGTTCGTCATGAAGCTGGGAATGGAAAGAGAGTTTCTCCCGGCACAATCTGAAGCCTGCCGCCTCAAGACTGTCGCTGTGTGCCAGCCGGAGCCAATAGAGAAGTGTGAACTTTGTAACCCTGCTGGAGATAGGTTTCTCAAAAGGCCCAGCATTGCCCAATAAAGTTTTCCTGCCCTCCCATCGGCTCCTGCGTACCGCGTCTCCTAAGCGATATTTTATTGCAGAAATGAAACCTGCGTAACGAATTTCTTGCGGACGCGCTTTTCAACCCCACTGTGTAGTTTGGTAAGAATAAAAAAAAATGGCAGAGGTTTATCTTGGTTAAGGCCGGCAGGTTGCGAAAGCAAATTACGATCAAGTTTAGCTACTACAGTAGTGAAAGGCGAAAGCCTGAGTGCTGCACGGAACGCCGGAATTAGCTTAAAGTGCTATTGAGGTGTCCACTAAACCACAGAGTTGGTAAGGCGCCTTTCCTTTCCTCCAAATCAACGCAGTCTACAACGATGTCTATGTCAGAGCGCATCAATGAAGGCCGGAATTAGCTTAAAGTGCTATTGATGTGTCCACTAAACCAAAGAGTTGGTAAGGCGCCTTTCCTTTCCTCCAAATCAACGCAGTCTACAACGATGTCTATGTCAGAGCGCATCAATGAAGGCCGGAATTAGCTTAAAGTGCTATTGATGTGTCCACTAAACCAAAGAGTTGGTAAGGCGCCTTTCCTTTCCTCCAAATCAACGCGGTCTACAACGCTGTCTTTGTCAGAGCGCCTCAATGAACGCCGCAACAGAGGTCAAGCTAAAGGTCAAACGTGGATCCGCCGGGACGACGCTGAAGGCTCAAAACCTAGCGCAGTATTGCTTTCGCAATAAAAGCTTGCTTTGATGAGAACTGAATGCAAAGCTTTCATCTGGATAGCGCTAAATAGCTCCCATGCTTTTACAACCGTACAGTGCATATATGACCGCATATACAGGCAGGAGGATAGGTTGTCCACGTATAGCCCATGTGAGCTTTGAAGAAGAGAAAGAAGCAGAAGACTACATCTTTTAATGTTTCAGTGTGCAAGGCACCCCGGCCCATTCCCCACTTGCGGTATGCGCCATTCCTCCAGAGGCCAACAACAGCAACCAGTCTAGAGCGCAGTCAGTGGTAATTCATTTCTACATCAAATGCACCGGATGTTCCGCGGGTGTATTGGAAACGCTTTTTTTATTTTTTTATACTTGTCTACATTCGTTTTTTTAGCCGTGTGGGTGGTTACTCAGTACTTTTTATTGAGCTGAAACTTCAGGGGATGCGACAGATTTTCTCTACCTACTTAGCGACGGAGCGTGTTGTCTTGATTTCACGTTTATTTTTTTATTATTTATTTATTTATTTATTTATTTATTTATTTATTTATTTATTTATTTATTTCAAATATCCTCATGATCCAGCGGGCATTATTGAGGGGAGTGGAACAAGTACAATATACAGAAGAGACTAAGTGAGAATACAGCCGCGCATTGCACAAGGATATATGGCTCACTGTGTTGAAAACCACAGGTTGCACCAAACGTAGATCTCCGTGGCAGAAACTGGAGGAAACGAAAACCAAAATAACCAAATCAGCAACAAGAAGCTTAAAGAGAATGCTCAGGTGGCGCTAAAAACTGAAAGGAACACAAGCCATGGGCAAGAAAGGAAGAAACTTAACTTTTTCTTAAAATGCTCCAAACCATCGATGAGTGCCAAATCTGCATGCAAATGATTCCATTTGGATGCTGTAGTTGGAATGAAAGATTTTAGGCAAATATAAATTTAATAAAGCTGATAACTGCAGTTTTTATATTTAGACTTAAGGTTCAATTACGTTCGCGTTGTTTTGAGGTACAGACTGAGGTTTCTCAAGGCTCTGCTTAGCTCCAGTAGCGTCATAATGATGGACGTCCAGTCACCATTGAGGTCTTGAAGAATTTTGTATGGTGCATTCAGCAAATTAATGTTTCTCGGCGCAGGTTGAAAAGCTATAATATAGAAGCTCCTCGCTATCTGATAAAGAAATGCAGCTCAGCAGGTACTGAAAGTCCGACCAGTGAAGGACGACACGAATTTAGGGGAAGAAAAGCAGGAAAGAACCCAAGAAGGTCCCACTATTAATATATGTGTTACATCGTGCGCGCCAACGTTACTAGTAACGTTGGTGCGCGCTACGATCGTACAATTCCCACTTTTCACTATCCTAAAAGCGTCAACAATACATGTATGGCTCCCGCCGCGACCTAACCCTGTTCCTTACTTACCTCTGGTGGGCACCGACCCCACTAACCACACGCTCCGTTATCATGGCGTTTCCTGGCCTTCGATTCTGGCCCCATTTACGTCTTCTTTGACCAGCAGCTTCCTTTGCACGTTGGGCAGCTGGTTGCTCTTTGAACAGAGCTCGGAAGATTCGGGAGCACGCTTGAGACTTGGTTTCCCTTCGTACTGAAGCAGTCGTCACCAAATGCGGCCTTGGGGCGCGCGACCTCTCCGAACCATAGTCTAAAATTTGTTTTGGTCTAAACGAGCTCGGATATGTTACCCAGGTCTACGAGCAGCAACATACGAATCTTATAAGTCAAAATTAAATATGCCGACGGCGGTCTCTCTGAAAGAGCTCTGTTCAGGCTGTCCTGACTGCTCTGACTGCTAGAGCAGGTGCGCGGAGCTGTGGTGGAAAAAAAAAAAGGATAATGATTAAACACCAACGGCGAAATGTTCGCAGGAAACACGATTTAAATCGTCAGGTGAAATCTGCGCCTTGGCACACACAGAGGTGGCCGGCACGAAGTAGAAGGAATATACCGAGAGTCGCAGAACCTCTGAACGAGCAAATGTCGACCATACTCCCCGCGCATTCTTTCTGAAGCTCGCAAGTCAGCAACTGTACGTACTACAACCGATCGCATGCCGTGATGTGATATCGGTGCTCCCGACGCCTTGTCACATTATTACATACAACTATCTGCGTCGCAGCCGGCGCCCCCGCCAAAACATCAACATGCCGCGCTGCTACTTGCGTCGGAGCGGTGTATAATGTCTTGCGGGGGAGTACATAGGACGGACTGGGCAGTCCATAAGTCATAGGCTGAAGGAGCACACAGCAGTGCAGGAAAAGAGCTGACATCTCTCAGGTCCAATCCCTGCAGATGTGAAGCGCTAGATGAATGGGATCTGTGGAGTGTTTTGACACCCAATAAGCCACGCGGCTTGTTGAATAGTTTGTCTCAAACAAAACACAAGTGTGCTCTCCTCCCATGCTCGCGAGCCAACCATACAGGTCTGGAAGCCCTCACCCCGCGCTCGCACCTTTCGGCAACTTATTCTATATAGTCAACGTAAGCAAAGTAATGTCATTGTACTTACCTGCTCCTGTAAAGAGAGTGGAACATATTGCAGACCGAAACAGCATTGCTTATTTGATGAAAAAATTAAGAAGGCAAGTGACCGAGTAGAAATTTCAAGCAATAAAAATTCGTAGCGAAAGATAATACGAAATCTGAACACGCCCAACACCCGTTACGCGTTTTGTGTGCGCCATTTTTTTTTATTACAAGCCCCGCGTCTAAATATTGTGTTGAAGTTGTTATTGTATCTTAAGATTATTTGCTGTTCAGTGCTTTTGCCTGCAAGCTTCCCTCTTTTCGATGACTTGGCGTAAAATCTCAATGCTGATTTCAAGAAATCTATGTGAGGGCTTTGTATACCGTCTTCCAACCAAAAGTGAGAGCACACCCGTGGCTCCTGTCAGATTCCCTTCATGGGCACTGAAGCAGAAATGGAGAGATGTCCGCCGCCAAATTCTGCCCCTCGTGGATAAGGGCACGATTCCTTGGATCTTCCTCAATAGGAATTTGACTGCCCGCAATTAAACTGTTCGGGACTGCTCGCCAAAAAGGGAAGGATACATCATTCAAATTGTCTGCGTGAAGAACGGCGGAGTCTTTGCTGACAAATCCGAGGACTCGTCTATCATCCGGATCATTAGTTGTACAGATCTTGGTAAGATTGAAGCATGAATATGAACTCTAAGTGTGCGCGTATTCGAGATTTCAGCTGTTTGCTCTCTGATGCCTACGTATCGTCCTGTGCCTTTCATGTGAATATTAGCAGTATTAGAAAACATTAGAATGTATTTTTATCTCTTGTTGGAGATTATAGAAACACAATTGGCGGTGTTGTGCTGTTGGAGATTCGTGCTACTTCAGTTCTTCGGTTTAACATCCCGATTACCTTAGCTATTCCTTTACTCGCTCATCAGGGAAATGTGGTGGGGTATTACTGATTCAATCGTCTTTGCAAAAAGAAAACCAAGGAGTGGGTTTCACTTCTCAGCCATATAGTGGAACCCTTACGTACGGTACTTCTAAAGATCAAAAGGTCTCGAGAGGTGAGCACAAGGTTTGTCCTTACCATACACAGGTATAGGGCTTTAGGGGTACCATAAGGGTGCCAGTACGCGGCTAAGAAACCAACCGCGCAGCTTGTTTACTGGGAAGCAGTTGGGAATATCAGAGGTGTGTAGTCAAGGTGCGCAATATTTTGTGCGCAACGACGCAGGCTGGAGTTGGACCGCATAAGCAGAAAACAAATCGTGTCCATCGGTATGGGCCCCGTTTCAGTTCGTTCCACGGGGATTCATAGCTAGAGTCGCCAGTCTAGTTATTTAACAGCGCGATATGTTTATCAAGTTGCAGCAAATTCAGCAATTTTTGAAAAGCAGGGCTATTCCTATACGAACTTCTTGTTCTAGCAAACTTCTATCTGAATCAAATGCCTAGGTGTGGATTTTTTTCAGCGTGCGGGTTTTGAGTACGCTTACTCCACAACATTTTCTTGTCGCGGAACAAAATTCCATTTCGATTCAATTCAGTTCGAAAATTCATGGAAGCAGGTGGCGGATATGCTATCTGGAAAGCTACTTTCTACCATCTTCGCGTTTAGTTACTTGTAACAGGTTCTATTCTGACCGCGGTGGCCGCATTTCGATGGGGGTGAAATGCAAGAACGGCAGTATGCTCTGCGGTGTCAGAACACGTTAAATGACCCCATGCAGTGGTCGAAAGTAATATTTAGCCCTCGACTACGGCGCGCCTCACAGTGTCCACGATTTCGTTTCGGCCGGTCGATATTTATTATCCGTTTGCAGGTGACTTTTGCGCAAAATATGTGCATGAGGCATTTTGCAGCCTTTAGAAATCGGTGTCGCATGCTTGGACTGGTCACCGAATTCCAGCGTTGCCACCACATTGCCGCCGGCAGCCTTTTCAGTCATGCTGCTCGCAGTAAGAAAGGGGTGAGCTCGACCCAAAATATTCGTACAGCGATGTGAAATTGCGGAACCCTCAGTCGAGGTCTTCGCGCGGTATTTGTTTTACAAAGAAGAGTATGAATGACACTCCAATAAAACTGATGCGGTGAATGGCACGTACCTACACTCCTTGCCCGACGGCGAAAACTCGTCGTAGTGGACCAACTCGGCGGAAAACATGCTGAGAATCGCACCAGCGGTCAAACGCGGCTCGTCCTGCGCTTCGAATCGCGTCCAACACGCCGCTCACAGAAGCCGTCGCCCTGGCAACCGCCAAGCACACCACTGCTTCCCGCGGACGCTGCCAGGTGGCCCCACTGGCGCGCGGCACCGCTCTTGCTGCGCGTGGTATGTCGCGCGCGAGACATTCGAGCTCCGAATCGATGCTGCGCTCGGTAATCGGGAAATACCGGACGTGTGGCCCCTGATCCCAGATTGCCATCTTCCGATTGTGATCTTCGCAGGCGCAGACAGAGGTAGCCAGGGCACAGTTTACTGTCCTTTCACCCCTCACTGTCCTTTCACTCTATTCACCCCTCTATAGTAGAGGAAGAAGTTAGGATGTCTTTATGCATGACTGAATCTACTTTGCTACCTTGCCGTACCGAATTGGGCTCAGTACACTTGTAAAAAATTGTAAATTGTGGTGTTTAAGGTGGCGGTTCCACTGCCGCCATCTTGCGTGTAGTTCATATTCTGCCACCAGGCTACGACACTGATCCATCACTGAGAAAGTGTCTACCCGTCTTGCCCCCAGCGACCCGAGACTGGTTTTGGTTGAGATGTTGAGATACGTGTCCGGTCCTTTCTTGACCCGTGCACCTGTGCTGCGTGAGGGTTCTTTTGTTGCTGCACCTGCCTTCAGAGGATTCAAACGAACCATGGCAAGCCCGGCTGCTAGTCCCCGTCGTGCGTGGGGGGAGGTGTTGGCTGGGGTGGTTCCGCATGCTTCTTTCTCTGCCTGTCCCTTGCCAAAGCCAAAGAGAGTGGGGCGAGCCGGGGCAAAGAGGGTACCGTCTTTGTCCAAACGGCGTCAGAGGTGAGGTGATCCTTGTTCGGGATAAGGATGCCAGCACGGGAACAGAGGACCGTTTCCTTCTCTCTCTTGTTTAGCCTTGGCTAAATAGCCGCAGAAAGCTGTACCGTCGATGTTACTATCTGGAGGGCCTCCTTTGAGGGAATGTGCCGTTTCGTTCTTGAGTTTTACGCGACTACAGACTTTCCTGTTTTCAATGTCGTGACATATATTAGTGGGAGCAAAGAAAAAGAAAAAAATAATGCTGCCCAGCCCGCATCGCAAAAGGCACAACGTCGACACAGTGGAAACTTGGGAGAGTTAGTGATAACTGTCGACATAATTGCACAGAGCAAATTAGTAAGTAAGCGAAAAGAGGAAGCGGACGCCAAAAATAAGGAAGGTGTGAAATAAAGAAAATTAATTATGTTTATGTCCCATGTATATATTTCTAGCGTTTTTTTTTTTTTCAATGAACCTTATAGTTGAAATCGGTGCCTTTCTTGTGTCCTTCCTTCTGCCCTTGTCTTTTGCGCGTTCAATCACTTCGTCACTGTTGATGCATAATAATATTAGTAGTAGTCGGAACACTCCTGGTCTAGAGTGTAACCTGCTAACTATAGCGCTGAAAAAAAAAATATATTTTTTTATCAAATGATATTGCATCTATGATGAGAAAACTATAACAAAGACAGCTATACAATTTAGTCAACGCTCAGCGTATGCCTGTCCAACCTTATAAACTATGGTTGGTAAAGAAAAAGGCAGAGAGAAGTGGGCAATTGTCAATTTCTGTTTACCCTTGAGATGAATCGACATTGCGCAAGAGACGTGAAATTGCTATTGAGAGGGTTAGCACCGCAGGGTGTTGGAATGTGTTTACCTCAGAAGCAAATATTCGTCGTACATGCGGCGGCACCTTGCAACCAATTCCGATCAACTTCGACGGAATTTTGCCAAGGCTCACAAAAATGCAGTATACAGATGCATACCATTCACGAGGCGGACTCGAGACTTTTTTATAGACATTGTACGAAGAAGAACGGGGGGGGGGGGGGGTGCAGGAATGCTGCCAAAAAAAAGGGGTCGGCTACAAAGCGATAGTTCTGTAGGCACTTAGGGCGACCCCCTCCCCTCTCTCGTTTGGACCCTCAACTGCGTGCTCTTATTCATTTTAGACGTACGTCTTTATTGTATCCAGTTTGCATCATTAGGTTGCTTATTCCCTCCAGAATTTTCCATCGCGTGTTGAAATGTATATCTTTCTAACCTTGCGTCGATTTGCCTCGATTTGGTTGGGTCAAAGATTGAAAAAGTGCGCCCGCGTATGTGTGTGTGTATGCGTGCGTGTCCACGCGCGCGTACCTGGAAACTGTAGGAACAGTTGCTATTTTCACACCGTCTATTGTCAGGAAACTATAGCCTCGTTTACATGAACCCGACTTCGGCGGGTCGAGCCAGGAGATCGAGTTGAGCAAGGTCAGCCCAACTTGACTGCATGTTTACATGAACTCGATTTTAGCGAGTCGCGACCGGTTCAACAGCAGCGGCACCAAGCGTCGAACGGCGCAGCGGGAAAGGGCAGTGGCAGCCGGGAAGATTGCGGCATGCACGGCTGCCTCGCAGGCGCTACGGCGCAAGCGAATAACAGGTTCGCATTTATCACCCCTCCTTCCACTAACCCTACTCAGACCGGTTTACGTGCTGTCTGCTGTTGGGGTCGAGTGAGTCAACCCACCCACTGCAGCGGAGTTGACTGGACTCGCTCCCTCGACTCCCGGACCCGACTCGTTTACATGAACCCAGTAACCGGTTTTCAGCTCAAATCCTCCACTCAACCCGTCATGTAAACACCGCTTATAACGTGCTTGTAATAATTTTCCGAGAATTCCTTTTCCTGCGGCGCTAGTCTACCCCGCCTGCAGGAGGGGCGCGCAGCAAGGGGAGGGGGCGGTCCTTTGTGCCAGTTCCCGAAAAGGGGACTTCTCAGCACTATAGTCGGTTACAACAAAAGAACGAAGCGGCACACGCAACTCAGACGGAGCTCTCCAGCCAATCACGTCGATTTGTGTGGCTGTGCATGCAGCCAAGTCTGCGAAAGAGAACGAAGGAGTCGGCGCTTTGTCCCCGTGTCGCCGACGGTGGATGTCCTTTGTTCGGGATAAGGCTAAAAGAATAATAACGCAAAAAGAAAGGAAGAGATTTTGCTGCCCCGGCATCCGCCATCGTCTCTAGGAGCACCTGAGCAGGAGCAGGGGAAAAGACAGGGAGAAAGGCGAAGGTACTAGTAGGTGTGGTGCCCCCGTTAATTGTCTCAGCTGCACTGGCCACTAAAGGGGGAGGGGGGGGGGAGAGGGCTGGGCTGCTCACCTTTCGCATAGATCCGCGCGAGAGCGTCTTTTTCGCAAAAGCGCTGAATGCTACAGGTGGGGTCATATTCGGCAACAGACGGTCGTGGCAGCTTCAGTCTCCACTGCTGTCGCGGCGCACCTGTGGTGACCGAACAGAAAACTGTTCGGTCGACGCGCTTGGCTGGGCGGTCTCCTTTGATGGGCATGTGCTGCTCCGTTCTTGAGTTGTACCCGACTTATATGCCACATGGATTCATTTCAGCGGTGGAACATGGCGCCCTCTGAACCACGGCATTCGTTTGAAAGAAGTGCGAGTCTAGTTCAGGAAAACTGCACCTGCTCCATGGTTAGTGCTGAAATAGTGCAGCTGCAGCCGCCATGGAAGCAGATGATGGTTTGCGGGTTGTGATAAACGGCGGAGACTCAAGTAACTTTCACTCGTCGACAAGCTAGAACGCTGCTCGAGTTCTCCAAAGAAACGGATCGAGGCTGGTTCATGGCAACATGTTATTGTGATGTGCGGTTTGCACATTTCTTCATGAGATACGAGAGGTTGGCTGCCGCTGATGTAGGCTGTAAACAGCTGGCTCCAATTCATTGGCATCGCAAAGGCTAGCGACGACCAGGCCTGCACTCGACCATTCGTTTTGGAAGCAGACAGTGGCAAACTGCGCTCAAAGTGCCGGAACTAGCGGTACACACCCGCCGCACCGCCGCTGCCGCAGAACTTTGCCGAACTGGTGCATTGAGTGCAGGCGAATCGAGCGCTCTCCAACTTCCCCTCCACAGCGCTAGCCGGAACAACGAACAACCGGCAGCACGAAGCGAAAGCCTGTCTCTTCCCTTTCCTGTCGCTTTAGCAATGCCAAAGCTGTCCTCGAAAAATAATACGACGCCCAGAATGCGTTTCGTAGCGTCAGGTGAAAAAAATTGGCAGTGGCTTAGCTCTGCTATGCCTGGATATACGTAGCGTCAAGTGATCCGGTGTTTCGGCCGCACGTTTCGCCTTGGCTGCTCGACGGCAAACTGCCAGGCGACAACCTCGGGATCGGAAGAATTTACATTTTCCAGTCTTCTGCGCCGTTTGGCAGCGGCTCGACTCTCCTTAGCTTACCAGAGCTTACATGTTGAGCGCGACCGTCATTTCTCCGCGCACCCTCCTCGCGCATGCGCAGTAGCGCGCGGCGCAACTGTCGTAAACACGAGGTCACGCGTCGGAGAGGAGCGCACGCCGGCGGCGCCGGCAGCGAGGAGCTCGCACCGGCGGACCTGCGCCTCTCGTGACGTCACGCGGTTCTCGCGCTGCGCATAACAGGCGGCGCACACTCGCGCAAAACTCGGCTCTGACCCGCGTAGTGTGGCTTTACTAGCTTTACGCTACAAAACAATCCAGCAAAGCAATATGGCGGAAATCTGCTTGGAAGTTCGACACACACTACATAGGGCAAAATCGAGGGAAACGTGCGAACATCGTAGAGGTATCGTTCCCTGTCGTGAACACCTCCTGATTGTAAATGTTTAACAGCGCCACACTCGTTATTTTTTTGAACTGTGATTATTTAGTACACGTGCATGTGTGTAGATGGCGCTACTTACTAAATTTATCTACATTTATCGCATGCCGCTGCGTTAAGCCTGTTTCACATGGAAGCGAATATGCTAGCGAAATCTGCCGCCGCGACGGAAAAACCTGTTTTGAGTCGTCGCTGCGACGAGCGGCGAGGTTTCAACAAGTTGGAAATTTTCGCCGCGACGCGCCGCTCAATCGCTCAGTCGCTTGCATGTGAACCGGCCTTTATTGCTATTATTGTTTGTATTCTGTGGACTTTGTTCTTGGCAATTGTTACAAGTTGATTAAAGGAATGAGAGACCGACATTTTAAGAGTATATTTGCCAGAAAAAAAGAAGCCGCGGAACGTTTCAAGAGCTTGTGTCCTTCATGAGGAGAACAAAAAAGGTAGCTAAAATCAACTAGACATTGCGCATTCCCCAAAAGCCGTAGAGTAAAGGCGATGCTTAGCCGCGTAGAGCGAAGTATTAAGTTTCTTCACGCAAAATCTCAAAACTGCCACGCGCTGGTTACCTGAACAATTTTGCATTCCGTTTTTAACTATTTCGAAAAAACGCTAATTTTGATCAGGAATAACTTTTAAACTAAACAAGGCAGACGGATGAAATTTTCAGAATGGAAGGGCGATTAGACGATCTCAAACTGTACAAAAAGGCGCCGCAATGCAATGCATATCCCAAAAGTTATTGCAGATTACATTGTTCTGTTTTCTATGCTTTTCAAACATGTGTGGCTAATAAACTAATCTATACACGTACTTCTAAATGCTTAAATATGTTGATTAGCATCCGATCTCAAAGTATCTCGAAAGATATTTCTCTAGGTGCAAGAGGTTTTTCACAATTTTGCATTTCCTGAGACAAGTTGAGCTCAACTGCCAGTTTTCATCTTTGCGTTTTCTTTTACAGTTGAAACAAATTTGCAGCTACCGTTAAACAAAATGCATCTTTTGAAAGCAGAGAAAAGTAGCTTTTCGGAGATATCTGAACCATATTTATGAAGCGAACGAGCGAGGTACAGTCGACGTACAAATATCACCAAAAATGGTTCCCGCTCACCGTCAGAGTGGGACCGCCACCTTAACGCTCCGAACCGACACAGGGGCTATCAGGGACACCGCAGTGGAGGTCTCCGGAATAACCTCGAATGCCTGGGGATCGTTAACATGCACTGACATCGCACAGCAAACGGGCTTCTATTGCGTTTCGCCTCCATGAAAATCCGACCGCCGCGGCTGGGCCATAACACTCCTATCCGCGTAAGTACGTATATACCGATGTGAAGTTATCGTACCTTTTTCGGTGCTAGCTTTCCTTTCCAATTGCGATGAGTCTCATTACCTCCATCGCACATGCTAAGGACATTCGAGAAAGCCCATATGGCAACGACGGAGGAAGGCGCTGCGGATGGAAAAGGAGGAGCGGTACTGCCGTTCTAGTTGCGACGGCATTAATTACCCGGAGAGAAAGATCAGAAAGATGCTCACTCTAAACAATTCTCGAACACGTTAAGAGCGTTAGTTGACGACTGATATAGTCACAGATCACTGGCACGTTCTTTCTCTTCACGGTTCCTAATTGCAGGTTAATCCTGGTTTTATTCAACATCGAAATTGTGGAGGACCTTTGCTGAATGGTGAAGTGCGTAGATTGCTAGCACACAGCAGTGCTGTTGATAGCTAACAAGGCAGATGTAAAATGGATATATGCTTTAGAATTTCTTGACGATGTTTATCATGCGTGCATTCAACATTTTTTTTTGGTGCCAGCATATCGCCTATTGTTCCATTCTTGATGTGCCACAAACTCAGAGGAGTGATATTACCGCGGAATAAAATTTACTTATTGACGCTAACGGGGCATATGGGATCAAGACAGTTTCCCTATTTGTTTTCTTACCGCGATAGCTTCACCTCCAGGCCACTGAGAATAGTATGCAGCTAAACAAGGAAGTGAGCGCTCTCGAAAATGCGCTCCGTGGTCTCGCGTTATCCAGGTCCCAGTGACACCAGGTCCCAGGGATATCCGAAACTCCAGATATCCGAACACCTTTGAGTACTTGCGAGGGATGTCCATGGGAAGTCCTTGCTTTAGATGGCCGGACACGTTATCCGGTGGATATCCCGTTCGGGTCATATTACGGACATTTACTTGCGTCTCATTACTTCGGATAATGTTCGTGACAAACGTGGTAGAGTGGGCTCAAGTGTTTTTCTAATAGAAGATCCGCTAATAGAAGGTCCGCTCACTTTCATTTCCTATTTGTGTCATCACAGATTCGTAACTGCCCCGCCGCGGTGGCTCAGTGGTTACAGCGCTCGGCTGCTGGCCCGAAAGACGCGGGTTCGATCCCGGCCGTGGCGGCTGAATTTCGATGAAGGCGAAATTCTAGAGGCCCGTGTGCTGTGCGATGTCAGTGCACGTTAAAGAACCACAGGTGGTCGAAACTTCCGGAGGCCTTCACTACGGCGTCCCTCATAGCCTGAGTCGCTTTGGGACGTTAAACTACAATTAACAAAATCAAACAGATTCGTAACTGAATGAAATAATAATGCGTAACGTGCAAGAGCCGCTGGCTCCCAAAGGGGGGTCTAGATTTGGAATATATAAGCTCGTGGAAATTCTTCGTTCTGTGGATGTATGCTCAATGTGTTGGTGCTGCATGACTTCTGTTTTGTAGCGTTTCTGTAACCTTATCTCTGTTTAACATGTGCTTGTTGACCGACATATTCGCCATGACAGCGTGTGTTGCTATCAGGGTGTCGAACCGGAACCGAACCCGAACCCGAAACCGGAACCGAACCCGCATTTTCGTCCGGAACCGGAACCGAACCGAACCCATATTTTTTTCGCCATCTTGGAACTGAACCCGAACCGGAACGATTCAAAGGAACCGTTCCGAACCGGTTCGGGACCCGGTTCAGCCCCACTTTTTTGCATCCCGGCATACTTCATGTTTGCGCACAAAATGAGATGATCTAGCGCATAGATTTACCCATCCGTAGCTCTCTGCACTGGGAAGTGCGAAAATGGTACCCAGTATATGCGACAGCCAACTTACAGGAAGTCTGGTGCCTGGGAAGAAGCCTAATTGACGTTTCTGTAATGTACTACCGCCAGTTCTAAAGACTTGTACGTCAGGATTATGTGAAATCTTGAGTTATTACTCCTCACCTTTTACATATTTGCGTAAATATTTAATCAGGTTGTTAGGACTGCTCGAACTGAATAAAGTACTATAGACAACAAATTTTTCCTTGCGTGGTTTCGTCTTTCAAACGATGCGTTAGACATTGGGGTACATGGAGCACCCCGTGGTATCCACCAAAGACATAATAAATAATTTATATTTGAATTTCTCCTTGACCCTGTTTCGGTTTCACCAACATAACGGTGGCTGTGACGTGTAGTGGAAATTAGGTGGCGTGAGGGGAAATAAAACGGCAATATAACTGCTGATACGTCGTTCGTTGTAATTATAGGTCTTGGAGCCGCCGGCTTATTAAAGTGCTATAGTGAGTCTAAACAACGTATCAGCGTTTGTATTAGTTTTCCCGTGCCTCTCATGACCTAATGTTGAACTCACGTCACAGCCATCATTCGGTTGATAAAACCGAAACAACATGGGATAAAAAATTATTTTCTAAATTATTTATTGGCAGTAGGGGAATACCACACGGTGAACCATGTATTCTAAAAACGATGGCGTCATTTTAAAGGTGAAAACACGCAACAAAATTGGGTGTCTACAGTCATTTCAGCACCGATTGAGAATGCCTTCCTTTTCTGTGCGTCATTTCCCACATATAGATGAAATATTAGCGCGAGGACCCAACAACGTTGTGATGGTGGTTTTTGAGGAAAGGAAATTGCGCAGTAACTGTCTCACTTCTTGATGGACACCTGACCCATGGGTGAGAGTGAAAGAAGAAATAGAAACAGGCGCAGTAGGGAGGGCTCAGCAATAATTTCTACCAGCTGGGGATCCTTGACGTGCACTGACATCGCACAGCACACGGTACCTTTTGCGTTTTGCCTCCATCGAAACGTGGCCCCCGGGTCCGGGTTCGAACCCGGGTACACCGAATAAGTAACCGAGTGCCCTAACCACTGAGCCAGCGCCGTTGGTAGTGCAACATTTACTTTTGTAAGCGCTCATTGTCTCAGACAGCAGGTTCTAAATAAAACCCCTCACGATGGGTCTGTAGGGCAATAAAGGGAAAAAAATTGGCTCAGTGGCTGTGGAGCTCGGCTGCTGATTCCAAAAATATAAAAACCAATGTGTTCTGTCGCACGTTGCAAATCCCCAGCTGGTGTCGTCAATCTGGAGCCCGCCATAACACCGTCTATCCTATAGCCCCAATGTCTACTCGACACGTTAAACCCGAAATATTGCTACTAGTGTTAACAAAAGGAGAATGTATAAATTGGTGCAGTTTCTTTTTTTTTTAGAATCCGCATATTCTTGTTTGTGCGCGACGGAAATATGCAACGAAAGGCGGGCCCTTGGCAACGGTGGAGATGTACTAATAAGAAAAAAATTACATACCGATTGCACAAAAGGGCAATGCGGAAATACATGCGCTCGCTGGCATGCGATAGTGATTACGCCTAGAAAGATGTTGCGATGAAATGTAACTGCGATGAAGTGATTTCGTTATGCCGATTCGCTGAAATCGTTCTGCTTGTAAGAAAAAATATCTGCCAGTCGCCAGCGCGCGGCTCAAAGCCTCATGCCAGCATAACTCCCTTTCTCCGCCCGCATATGGAAATTCCAGACGGCGCACACGTCAAGAAAGGGGAACCAGTCAGGAGGTTGAACTTGCGCAGCATATTCCTCCTGCATTAAAGTGCACTGTTATCTGTACAGTGACCTCGTTGGACGCGGCGGTTCTGCGTGTTCATCCATCATGCGGGTTTTCCACACGCTAAACAGTCCTATGAACACGAAGAGTTCGCACGGAATTCCTAAGTTTTTCATCGCAGCCACAAATGTTATAATGAAATGCATGATCTCAATGATTTTTTTAAGAGACTGCTTAAGTATGTCCTAAAAGAACACAGCATCGCGACAAAAATATCATTTTATTGCTCAAACTGATTCTCGTTGCTCGCACAGGTGGAAATGCACTGACCACGGCACAAACGTCCATTTGGCGTGAAGGTAATGTCTGTTGCAAAAGTTTACAGCCCACCACACCATTGAAATAAACGGCGCGGTGGGCTGTAAACTTTTGCAACTGACGGTACGTCCTAACATGTAAGGCCCATGTCTGAAGCGTGAAAAAGGTTTTTGTGGCCGATTGAATCTACAGTCGAGCCCACTTCTAACGAACTTGACGGTCACGCGAGTTCAGTTCGTTATATCTGATGTTCTTAGCAAGTGGATTCTTACAACAGCCAAAAACACTAAGGCCGCTAAAAGTGGCGTTTATTTCTTATAAAACTGCGGCCTACTTGTGCAAAGGAGAGCCTGTCGCAGCTCTTTCCAGGCTATCTAGGGCGGTCATTTAATCCTCGTCGAGACCTTGCTGCCAATTATCAAATTCAGGGACGGGGTATCACTAATCATGGATGAAGTGGGCATGGAAACTGGTGGCAGGTCGGCCACATAATTGAGATTCCTGGCAGTAGGGAGAGCTCGCGCTTGGTGTTGAACGTCTCCGTCAGAGCAGGAGCTTCTGCGATTTTGTGGTCCGCAGGAACGTAGTTATCCGAGGAACTATCTGGTCGGCTATGGATCCACGAAGCGCGTTGCCACAAATCTGCATGTTCCTGGTCACACGTGTTTTCGAGCTTCTTCTACCGTACCTGGGTTGATGCAGCGACGAAGTAGCGCAGCGCTTGTGGCGCAGAATGCATCCGTTGCACTGTCCGCTGTATGACAATGCCTGCACATAGTAGCGGCGCTAAAGATGGAGACGACTGGGCAGGCCATGCTTGCCACGTGACCGGCATAGCCAGCAAGGATTTCAGAATTGTGAAATCGTTGTTGTTAGTTGATCCGCGACCATGGTCAGCAGCTTCGCTTTCGACGATGCCCCTTTCTCACGCGCACCGCGCTTTTTCCATTCGGGATGCTTTGCCCAGCAACACGTAGGCAATGATTGCCCTCGTAGGCCATCGACGCGGGTTTGGCCGGCGGTTACTTACTATTTCAATAGAGAGTTATAGCATATTGTTACCGTGTTTACTTCACCGTTTACAGTGTTACCGGATGCCGGACTTTCCGGTTAGCGCTGCGCACGCCAGTGCCGCCTTTTAATTCCATGTCTGGGTTGACATGTTCTTTCCGGGGCGGTGTCCTGAAGGTTGAGAGGCGCTATTTCATCTGCGTGCTTAGCGGAAGAACTACCTCTACAACTTCAGGGTAGTTCACCGCGCCACCTCGTTCGCTGTAACCCAGTGGTGTGGCCAGAGTTGTTCGCTGTATCTGCGACGAATTTGCGTTGCCCTTGTGCATATTTTCACAGGAGCACCACACCCGCTCGTAATAAGCGAGCGTTCGTTATATGTGCAGCCATTAAAATGGGCTGCACAGTACATCCGCTTATGATACACTAGTATCAAGAAAGTCTAGGTAAGGCTGTATATGTAAGGGTAGAGGAAGTAATGACCGATCGCAACATTTGCCATCTGCCTTGTGGAGAGGCCGTACAGGTAAGTAAATGCGAACAGTGAGCAAAGCGAATGAATCAGCACAAAGCTTTCTCGCGAGCATGTCCCGGAAATACAGGCGTGCACTTAGTCGCCTATTAAGCCCAGCTGCCAGAAAGGGGTTGTTTGTAGCTTTGAAAATAAATGGCTGAAACAAGTTGGTAGAAAAATGGTGCAGGACAGATTAACCACTCTTTATTCATCCATCAAGGGCACCAAAAATTCTGTTGGCACAAAGGTTGCCTTTGATAGCGCCCCAGGAAAAGTCACAAACATTCTATGTAGTGCAAGTATATCTACTTCCTCGCACAATGCTGCACTTGCAAGAATGTTGCAGCTCAACGTCGCAATGAAGATGTTGCCAATTTGTGTCTGTGCAAAAACAAAGCTTTCTCAACCCATTCAAGCGTGTGTTTAATTATCATACACTTTTTATCAGAAAAAAAGAGGTTGACGTCACCATATTAAGGCAATGCCGTAATTTCTTATTGCATTATAGTGAGAAGCCACGATTAGCTGTGTTTTTGAAGATACTGAGCTATAGAGGCTCGGGATATATAACGTGAGTCACAAAGGTGATGTCGAATAGGTGATTTAAATAAAATATATTCGCTAAGTTCTGGATGTTAGGGAGAGCTAGTGCTCCCATGAGGCTCTCGTTGGGCGGCGGATGGGCGGTGGAGGGGCTCTCGCACATTTTTTTACCATGCTATAGTGAAGGAGGGTGGGACTGGCAAGTCGGTTTCGGGGCGACGGAAAGGTCTGTCTGTATGTAGGTGCCGCTACATGACAGTTTCGTTTCTCAGTAGTGCGCGGGAACATACAGGGCGCGTGCGGCGGCAATTTTGGGGCCCTGTAAGTACACTGCGAACAATAAGGTCCCAACTGACTCAAGCTTCAGGGGAAACATATTACTCGCGCGACGGGGTCTTCCAAACTACTCAAGCAGGAGGGCTTTGTAGATGCAAAATCCACCGGCTTTTCGCATTGCACCTCATAAGGTGGATTATAGCGTATACATAGCCGATTTTCATTAATTTCGAGTTCATTTCATTTTGCGGTTGTTGCCGTAAATTCATCTTTTTGATGCGGACAACAAAATAAAATAGGTAAATTAAGAACATCTCGCATTAAACAATTAAGCAAAAGGAAGACGGGAGACGACACGAGCGCTGACTAACAACTGGTTATTTTTTCTGGGAAAAGCATATAAAGGCGCAGGACCAAGGGAACAACCCCAAAAAACAAAAGAACAAAGGTTAAAACTTAAAAACCATACTGCGCATGCACATCACAGTCGAGTCATGATGTCTTTTTCAACGAAATTCGAAGACTGTCTTCCATAGTAGACGGCACTCTCCTATCTCCTGAACCTCACACAATTGCCAAGAAAGCCTGACTCCTTATCTACAAAATTGACAGATGATGAAGCTACACACTCATCTGCTTCCTTCCTGATCATAAAGGCCTCGACAAACTCCCTACAAATGCAAACAGGGTTATTAAACAGGACACTTGTCTTCTTTACTGAAGGAAGAAATTGTGGCACTCGCGGCAATGCAAAGCCAAGTTGTACGACACCGCTACTTTTTTCACCTATCTGTGATGTTCGAACAATTGCCCACTGCTTCCCCACTTAGAAAGACAAGCCTTCTGTTTAATCACCCTGATCGAAATTGTAGGGAGATGGTGGAGGCCTTTATGATCAGGAAGAAAGGAAATGAGCGTGTTGCTTCACCATCCATCAATTTCGTAGATAAGGAGTCAGGCTTTCGTGGCATCTGTGTGAGGTCCAGGCGATAGAGGAGTGCTGTCTACTATGGAATATAGTCTTCGAATTTTGTTGAAAATTATGTCATGACTCGACTATGATGTGCATGCGCACTATGGTTTTTTAGTTTTAATCTTCGTTCTTCTGTTTTTTGGATTGTTCACTGTGGCCTGCGCCTTCATATAATTTTCCGAGAATGTAATAACCAGTTGTTAGTCAGCGTCTGTGTCGTCTCCAGACTTTCTTTTGTCCTGTTTACTGCGCTGCTTAAGCATGAACCCTTACCAACTAGCCCAGTTTTATGTTCTCGTAAACAAATCTTTGCATTTTTTTATTTTGTATACCGATGTGCCAGAAAAAAGAAAACGTATAGCAATGTTGACTGAAACCCATCTGCGTTCTAATTTTTTTTGCCCTGAACCCTTTTGAACCCGTTTGAACCGGTTCGAGACGTCCAAACCGGTTCGAACCGGAACGGAACGGCTCTCTGGAGCCGAACCCGGAACTGAACCCGAAAGGCGTGAACCCGAACCCGAACCGAACCCGAAAAAATGCCGGTTCGACACCCTGGTTGCTATGCAGATTTTACCCGCAAAAGTGTGAGCACTGGGCCAAGCAACTGCACCGTTGTAATCAGGTGTAGTAATATCTTTCTTCACGTCTAATCACAGAAAATGTAAATTAGACTTTCTGAACATTTTTCACGTGGGCCGAGGAAGATTTCTGTCTTGAGCTCATAAAAATCGAGAGGAAAATTTACCGTTATTTGACCAGTAACCAATATGTCATTGTTGAAGACTATACAAATCCTCAGGGACTTCCTGCGGACCTTTCTTCGATAAGAAAAGTGCGGCCAAAGAGATATGTGAAGGATGTCCGCAGGAGTTTCTCCGCACTTCCTGGGACATACGCAGTGTCCTTTCAAGATTTCGCAGGGACATCCCTTGGATGTCAGTGCTGGTACTGGCGTGCGCGCCTTGCGGTGGACGCTCTTGTGAGATGGGCAAGCAGCTGCCGTTGCTGCCGATTAGGCATTGTGCTTGGCGAACGACAGCACACGATGTCGGTAGGCAGTTTCACCACCCGTACAACTGCCCCACAAAAACAACGTTTCTGTTCGAGCAGCTACGGAGAGCTCATCCATGTTTTGGAAGTTAGGACGCTGTAGATACCCGCTTCCCCACAAGACACTCACAAGACATCAGGCAACTACATGGAGACGGCTACAAACATTGACTCATACCCAAGTCGTTACATACACAGTAAGATTTGGCCTACGCACAATGCGTGTGGTGCGGAGAGATAGCCACCCTCTACCACTCCACATGGGGCTGTCGGGCGAGCCCGATAGAGCCCAAAATTACAATCCCGTCTGTAGAGCAGTGGGAGAAGCTTCTGTCCAGCTCCAACCCGCAAGACCTGCTTGCGCTGGCTGAGTGGGCCGAAGAGGCAGCAAGAACCAATGGGATCCTGTACCTAGGAGCACCACCTGCAGCTCAAGACCCCAACCCCTGAACCCCGTCCCATTTTGCGGAATAAAGTTTTATACTATACTACTACTGTTCGAGCAGCGCTGCGAACAACGGACGCAGTTAAACTGACATTTCTCTGAAAAATTAGTAGTGCGATATACTGTCCTGCGGACTATGGTTGGCAGCACCAATATTTGCGAACGCTGAGTTGATAAGGACTGCCATCAACCATAAATACTCTGTTCTGTCTCGCTTACCTGACTGCACGAGCACTGCCAACAAGCTGCGGCGGTTTCAGCGGACTAGAAGTCGCATGGTTCCCAGCGGTTTCTGTGACAATAGATGTTTTTAGCATACCGGACACGTACTAGCGTAGACCGGTTTACTTGACGCCTGCTGCGCACGCGCAGTGTAGCTTCAGCCGGCCCCTCACTTGTCACTGCGCGTGCGCAGGCGTCCAGTAAGCCGGTATACGCCTCCGATAATACGCCTCCAGTACGCTAAAAACGTCTAATGACAAACTTCCAAAGGTGCATAGCGCAGCGTGCCGTCGAATGGTACTGAAAACAGCGTGATAGCCGTCTCTCTTTCCAGACCACCGGCATGCAGGTTGGTGCAGATATGCGTCAGAGCGGAACTATCGCTGTTGAGAACGTATTCATGCTCGAAGCCGCGAGGAGTCGACATTGATGAAACCATTCTGTTGCGTTTCGAACTTTTCTAAGCAATGGAAGATTTTCCCGGCTGTAGTGTTGAAATGGATGTCCGTTGGGCTGGGAAAATTCCACGCGGCCGCTCCCATGAGTTCTCGGCGCATGAAGCAACCAAGACATACGCGGCGGCATGTATCGTATGTCAGCGGCGGTGGCGACAACGTCCCCAGTCTGCTCGCAGAAGCAAAGGTGTGCTCGCTGACGAGCAAACGCGCCTGTGTTTATGTGCAACACGCAAGCGACTCCGGCTTGTTCGCGCCTATGAAAGAGCGTATCGTGTTCCCCTGGGTTGAGGTACAGCATCCTTATTTTTTTCCCACGGAGCGCTCTTGCTCGTATACAAGGGCCTCGTTGTCAGTGCGTGGCGTCCGACCTTGGTCCCCGACCGGCCGTCATTCCAGGCCTGTCATCGCTACTGCAGGATCGGCATCGTTACCCGGACAGCGGAGAGTGCGTTGGTGACCTCCCTTGTGGGCGGTCCCCGAAGGTGCATGCTATCAAAGTGCTTGGACATTACTGAACGCAGCTTTGGAAAGAGAGTGGGCATTACTGTCCCCTGCCCACCTAGGGACCTGTGGACAGGGACCTCATTAAATAGAGTCGGAGTGCTCAATGTTCAAAGCCTTTCTCACTCTTGCAACCATGTAAATAAATCCCTGTTCAGAATAACAGATTGTTGGGCTCGCTGGCGCATGATGCAAGAGAACAGCGGCGCAACACTATTCTTACACCGTGGGCGCAACTAACGCGGCATAAGAAAGAACACGACACACGCACGAAAGAGCACGACATGCGTCGTGTTTCTGCTAGGGCGACAACCACCCGATGTTCGAGTGTCTGCACTCGGCTCATCGCTACTGTTAGTTTCGCTACCGCAGAAGAGACAAAGCAACAGTTCCAATGCAATTAGGGACTTTACAGATGGTGGTTGACCGGGATGAATAAACCCTCCCCTACATCTTCCTTTGCACAGAAAAAGTATTGCTCTGGCTTCTGCTTTCTACTGGGGTGACGGCCAGTTGAACCAACCAAGCTTCATTAGTCGGGACAATATTAACGCTCTAACGTTAAAGGCCCCGTTCACCAGAAAACCTGGTGCCGGCGCTGTCGACGTCGGCGTTGTGAGCGAAAAATCACGGGCACTGCTTCGGCAGAGCAAGTTGCTCTCCCCAGAGAGCAACCTAGGAGGCAGATGGGCCACCTATAGGTCACGTGACCTCGCGGCGTCATCACAACCTGCCCACCGAATAGTAAGCAAACTGCCCACTTTGGCAGGTGGCAGTTAAATTAATGACTGGTCGCTCGGTAAGAGCAACCTGGCCCGCACAAAGCCCACCGCTGGGAGCACCTACCACTGCTCCAAGAGGGGTATGAGGACTCCCAGGGATCTATGAATGTGAAGTAGATAATAACTTTCTGCATATATGAGAATTAACACATTAGGCTACAGCATCATACCCTCAAAGGGGAGCTTAAGTGCCCACTCCAATCATTGGGGGTAGTGGCGTTTTCCGGCGCACATCGGGAACAGGGCCAAGATACCCTTCTTCGTCGGTGTTTTACACACAGCTGTCATCAGTTCGAGAAAAAAAAAAACTTTGCTACTATTGCTTCAAGTACCGAAGCGAAAGCCTAGTAAAAAAAAAAGAGAGAGCCTGCTTTAAACCGGCATCAGCGTGGTATAAAAAAATTATAAATTTATTCTGACGGAAACGTCGGCGACGATTATCCATCCACCACACTGAAGTAATATGTTACGGAACAAATGTTGCATGTAGCGAGATAAATCAATAACTGGCCCTCAAGCACTGCCACTAAACATTGCTTAATGGTGATTTGGTAAAGAACGAGTTTTTCACAAAAAACAAAGAGAGGAAAGGACAGATGAATGCGAGAAGATGGAGACGTGAAAGGTTGGAGAAAAATGCTGATTGTCACTATTTTGGGACACTAACACTATCATTCACGATGGCTTTTGAGGGCGCCGAGCCAACAGCCACGACGCCGGAGAACTTCATCGCTATTGAATCACTGTAATAGAACGATAATGAATGGATGTAACGATGGCTCGCAGAGGGTGGATCTGCAACAAAGTCCACGTCTTTACGATTTTCAACAAAAGCTACTGCAACTCTCAGAGCCGTTCTTTGCGCCTGTCTACCGCACCAAGGCCCAGGCTGTTTTTATGCGGCTAGAGGAAGGTCATCGAGGCGATTCAGCGTCGACCTCCAAAGAGTTCTCCGCGACTCGTACACCCCGAGTTGTGTTCCGTCGCTTAGAAATGAAACAAAGAGGCATAAGTATCTTGGAAATCGGTGTCGACTGTGGAATGACTGCGGCAGTCGCACCAGGAAGCGCTCAGTGCTGCGTGAGACGGCGTTGGTGCCGGAATGGTGGAGCAAGAAGGGGCTCCTCGGGATTCGAGCTGAGACGTCGCGTCGGACGTGCTCGAAATGAGAGAGAACCAGGAAGCTTCCTAGTTCAAGCAGGCATTGTTTTTTTGAGTAGCTCTTCGCCTTTCCCTACCAAACTAGGCTGAAGCGCGAAACGTCCAGGATAAGCGTAATTGTTGTCTTGGATGTCGCTGTGGGGCGCATATATGGCTATACGACAGCTTCTTCCTTCTCTGCTGCCGTATCCGCGCCAGTTGGCTCCATTCTGTGCGGGCGGCTTTCCCTAGTATGGAAGCTTGGGAGAGTTGGTGACGGTTCACTTGCCACATAGCGCTACACAGACACGGACATAGGGAGACAAACAGGACGGGCGCTAACTTACAGCTGAACTTTTATTGGATGAAACCAGGCAATATAAGCACTTTCTTAACAGTGAAGAAGAGATATAAAACCACTGAAAATAAGGAAGCTCTCAAACAACGTTATCGTAGGCAGCCATGGCAATGACGGAGACTATATAGCGCGCGGTTGCAGAGACACACATGGAAAAGGGCCCTTTGTAGAAGAAAGAAACCAATTCGCCCAAGCTTCCATTCTGGCAAATTTTATTTCTTCTACAAAGGGCCCTTTTTCATGTGTGTCTTTGCAACCGTGCACTCTAGTCTTCGTCATTGTCATGGCTGCCTACGATAACGTTGTTTGAGTGCTTCCTATATTTCAAGGGTTTTATATCTCTTCTGCACTGTTAAGAAAGTGCTTATATTGCCTGGTTTCATGCAATAAAAGTTCAGCTGTAAGTTAGCGCCCGTCCTGTTTGTCTCCCTATGTCCGTGTCTGTATAGCGCTATGAGGCAAGTTTCCCTAGTAGTAGGAGAAACGTCACCAACTTCGAAATCATACTTTAGAGGCGTTACCGCGCTCTGTGCCCACGCCATCTTTAATTTACTCATTCCCAGAAAGGCACGTCAACAGCGCTGGCTTGCCGGGCATGTGCAAACGGCAAGGAATGAAACGCAGAACAGAAAATTCAGAAGGTCTTACCCGAAATAAGCTCAATTCCGGAGCAGGTTAATTTCACTTCGAAGGCGCGACGACTGCCCTTTAATCAATCTCGTTTATGCTCCCTCTCTAGGACCTAATATGTATGTGATTTTGTGTTGCCATTTAAGTTTTCTTGTTCACGTTTCATTTCTTGCTGAGAGTACATGTAGCCAAAGTTTGCCGGGTGCGGATTCTAAAAAAAGGAATTATTTTCGGATTGCTTCGCTAGCCAATGGGCTGCTTTTCGTTTTAGAGAATGGAGCACGCAAATCTCTTGATGCTCTTATAGATTTCATTGATCCGCTTCGCCTGACTACCCAGAAATAACTTTTTTTTCCCCCCACGAATCCGTATCCCGCAAACTGTTGTCAATGGCTGTACTGCTTCATCGTCTGCTTCTCACTGGTTCACACTGTGCTTCTATTTTCTTGTCTGGGTGAAAAGAACACGCACTTCCTTCTCGGTAACCATTGAGAAATGAGGTCGTCGGATTTGTCGTGAAATTAGGGCTCTCGGATTTGGTGGGCGGAAAGATGTAGGACAATAAACGACTGACATTCAGCGCTTAATTAACTGTGCTCTCCGGCGACAAGTCGCTCCACTGCCGTTAATTAGTGCAGACAGAGGCCTTATGCCACAGTCAACGAGCCACAAATGCGAGCACCAGCTCTCAGCGCATTCGAGCTGTATTGTGCTGTCACCTACAGACGAATGAAAGCAAAAAAAAAGCAGGGCATCAAACTGCTGGCGGTAGTATATAAAGCTGTAAACCTACCTAAACTGATTGCAACAAACCCTATTTGCTAATAGTTACTGAAATATTGTGTATGTATTGTGTATGTAGCTTCTGTCAGTACGCAATTCGACCAGCTTTACAGCGCTCGGAGGCCGGCGCCGCATTGTGATATCCATCAACTTTCAAGGAGACCGTGCCGAAGCAGGTCCGGGCACGCGTTGTGCGGTGACACTATGCGGCTGATCATAGTTTCTCCAGTCAGCCTTGCCTCGAATTGTTTATACTAGAACGGCAGGCTTAGCAGCAGTTGTTCATAAATGCACACACAAGAAAATGCGCATACCGCGCTGCGCAGGCAGGGTAATGTGCAGAGTCTGGTCAGTTGCGACACCACAGCCCCGAGCACCAACGGCTTTGCCCACACTAGCGCGCAGGACAGCGCATGGTATGTACAGTCTTTGCCAAAAGTAACCGAGCTGTCGTGGCGTGCCATCGCAATTTTAGCCTGCTAAGCGGTAAGGGCAGCCAGGTTACTTTCGACGAATACGGCAGTTGTACTTCTTAGCCCACCTCCACTCTCTTTACTCCATTCCACCACGGCGCGGTTCAAGTGTCCGCCTCGAGTGAGACAGTTACCGAACCTCTCCTAACCTCATAATATCCTGCTCTTCTTCCGCGTGGTGCACTGAAAAGAGCACACGCGAATATCGACCCGTCAGTGTGGAGTACGACTCCCGGCTGGTGTGTCGTCTGTTTTCATGGCACCGCCCGCTAAGTCAAGGACGACGAACGCCACAGCCCCGGCACACTTTTGCCCATATACAGCCGCTGCTTCGAAATAGGGAGGAAAAAATGCCACGAAATAAAAGCATTCCCGATATCGTTTACGTAAGACAATACTGGCCTAGAATAGACTGTAGTGTAGCGAGGTCGATGGTGTGAAAATGAAAATCGGTCATAAGGAAAGGAAAGGAAAGGAAAGGAAAGGAAAGGAAAGGAAAGGAAAGGAAAGGAAAGGAAAGGAAAGGATGAGCAGGGAAGGTGGACCCGTTTCGCGACATTCAGCGTCCGGATTCACTCTGACGCCAAAGGCTCACGGCGTGCATAGCTCGTAAGCGTGCCTCACTCAGTCGCTCACTACCGTGGCAGAGAAGTTGGGTCGCCCGAAGCAGTACACTCGGAAGAACTTCGCGAACGTCGCTGGCAACGCGAGCGCAGGCGACGACTATGTGGAGATCCGGAGTTGCGCACCCGTGAAGCGGAGTAAAAGCTACAACCCAGTGAAAAGAAACAATTGGAACCAAGTGAGTTTCCAGCTGGTTCCAATGGGACACAAAAGTTTACAATTGGTTCCAACTGGTTCCATTTGGAATTGTGTTCCAACAGGATAACCAAAATGGTCTCTAAATTTAGTTTACAGCTGGTTCCAGTTGGAATGATGTTCCAATTGGATAGTCCAAATGAACTCCCGATTGGACAAATTGAGTTTCCAACTGCTTCCAGTTAGAATAGTTGCTTCAACTGAAGAGTCTAAATAGTATGCCAATTGGACACAGCGGTAGTCTAACTGGTAGGTCACAATCCTAATGTACACTCCATTAGACCAGTTTTTGCAAACGGGTGAGCGTAGTTGGATTTACCAACTGCATCCAATTGGTCTCTACATGCACCCTTGTTTCCATGTGAACATTTGCATATTCTACAAACAAGACAGAACTAGTGATTCATATAATACTAGTTATCAGCAGCTTAATCTGTCAAACTGCACACATCATTTGTGCTATCTCTGCGGTGGAAAGTGAAAAATAACTGCGCACAACTTCCAAGTGCAACTAGCCCCGGTATGCGGGGCCGATAAACGTACGGCTCTTCGTTTTCGTTTTTCCGCAGTCCGAGGGATAAAAATCCAGCGATATTTTTCTGACTCAAATGCGGGTGAAAATCGGGCTATTCAGAAAAAAATTTCCGAGGTTCCATTTTTTTTTTCGAGTAATTTATTTCAACACAAGACAGTTTACTATAACAGTTTGAGCCATACTCTTTGAAGATAGATCAGGGTGCCTTAGAACGCGAAGCTTAAAAGAATTTGACCAAGATTGCTTTATTTAGGTTTAACGTCCCAAAGCAAACTGACCAAGAATATGACACATCTGCAGTGTCTGGTAAATATGTAGGAACAACTGAACATATTTTACTAGAATCCATCCGGATGTCGATGCAGGCACAATCAGTCTCCCTGGAGCCCCAGGATTTAGAGATAACAAGGGTAAAGTGAATGACTCTGCGGTAGAAGCTAGCAAAAAGCGATTGGAAGATTGGTGGCTCGAAAGCAGTGCGGTGACTTAAGGTTAGACGTCCAGGATTAAAAATTGTATTTAGACAGAAATAGCGAATTTATCAATAATACCGTTAAGTTTCACGGATTGCTTAAAGGAATACCGGAAAAAAAAAAGCCCAGCATGGTGGCAACTGCCACCATACCGTTTGAAAGCGGATGCTCCTAACTTCCACCCATCCAACCAGTTCATCAGCGTCGGCCCTGCATAACAATTTATCCGAAAACAACGGCGGTGGGTCCCTAAGCAGAGGGCGACCGCGTACAGCTCGCTGACGCAAACCAGCGCGTGGTATTCTGTCCGGGTCAGCCGGCGGCTCAGCGCTTTCCGTCGCTATCGTAAACACGGGGCGTTCTGGCGTTACACTTTCCCACTAACGACATCCGCAAGTTTCAGGGTAACTTTTTTCCAGCTTTCGGCAAAGGATCGTCGTCCTGCATCCTACAAGGACAACAACAGAGTGGCGACAACCAGCCGGCGCCACGAGATAAGCCGAGCACAAGGACGCCGAAAGGACCTGTTGCGTAACGCGTAGCTTTCGCCGTCCTCGCTCCCGTCCGCCACCGCCGCAGACAACGCGCAAGTTTCCTGCGAAGTGGCCAAGGTCTGCGTCTCCCAGTAGCGTCCGCACACACTGAACCAAGGCTTCAGGTCCGAGTCACCGCCTTGCACGCGGTTGTCTTCCCATCCGCAGCAGGGCGTTCACACGAGCTAGCCTACACCCAGTTTGCCTGTTTTGTGGTGGTCTCGAGGACATTGTGCACTTCTCTCAATGTCTGATTCCAGAAGCCCTTCTCCGTCATGTGGCTGACTTTAGACGTTATCACACTGTTACCTACTTCCATACGTTGCTAGGCCATGCTGTGAAGCACTTCGTTCTTCTCCTCATCGAGCGCTCTTACCAATTTTGATCAGCAAGATGAGCCGCTGCACATGGTGGTATGGTGCCGGGCCTCCATGAAGTACTCGCGAGGGTATGGAAAGAGGTTTGGTCTCACTTGCACCGTGAACAGTTTCACCTTGACGAGCAAAAGTTTAAAGATCTGAGGAGCCAGCCATCCATCATCTGCACGGTCTCTAGCGGTATCTGTTACGGTAGTGCCTTGGGCTGCTGAAGGATACAAGCCCTGAAAGTTTTGCCAATCACAGAACTTGAATGTTCTGTTTTCCACTTCTCCCATGGCCAGCAAACACACAGCTTAACCCGAATCAGGCTTGTGCATACACCAGAATTTCACACTGCGACCACGACGTTTTGTGATCTATGCCTCTGCTGACAGTGCTGCAGTGCACAGAAGATAACTGCTGCAAGCAGGCTCCAAAACAACGAAGAAATTTTATTCCGTATATATAAGCAAATACAAAGACAAATATCAGACGCTTATTGACGCAACATCTGCATGCACACTGCAGAAACACCAGCCAACAGCTGCACTCGCACTTCAGAAGTGTCGAGGCCTGCAACACTTCTCTATACATGCCGCAGTTTAACCACATTCAAAAGCACACAATTAAAGTTGCACTTCCAATTCGGAAAGGCATGCCCTGTGTATACTTGTACTGAAACAAAACAGACATGATTATAAATAAGAAGAGGCAGCCAGTAAATGCATTCATCAGCAAAACCTGCACAATTAACAATGGATGCTAGAGTTCAGTTTAGGGAGCGTGTACATAGTACAGTTAAAGAGTAGTTGAGCCAGCCATGTGGCCAGGGAAAGTTCCTTGACAAAAGGTTCCAAGTGAGTTGGGATACTACCAGCGCACATTATTGGGCTGGAATGTCGGGATCTTGTAAAGGAACATGGGGGGGGGGGGGGGGGGGCATTCTATCATGCCTGCCAGTTGCCATTTCATAGGATGGAAAAAATCTACTGATATGGACTACTTTACATAAAGGCTTACAGCCCCATTAATGAGCACGATTATCCCACGATTCCTCAAATCTCTAAGCTTGAAACTCTTCACTGCAACATGCGAGACCATTTGCTCTCTGTAGAGTGAGTCAGCCTTTTCAAGACAGAAGGTGAGCGACTTGGTGGGAACAAGTACACAAGTATCATTACAGCAGGGATAGTATCCTGGCAAACCAGCTTCAGCTTTGAATAATAACACGGCAACTTACTTCTCTTACTCCAGGCATCCAGGCACAACTTACACTTTCACATAAACTCCAATAAAGGGCCCACACACAATCCGCAAAGCAGAAATTTACCACCCATACAAGTTACTCGTCAACCATAACCGGGAACCATAACAGGTTAGTGAGTGGATGGCTTTACAGCCAAAAGATAAGTCCACCGCTTGATTGTGCCTCTAAATGCAATAACGTCGCTGGTTGCAGATAGTTTCACAAACTTCCACGCTACTCGGGTACGATAAGAATGATAAATCACCGGCCTAGGGCCGATCAGTGACGGCTATATGGCCATTAAAGGTAATACAAACAAGCACAGATAAAGCAGCAAGACATAGTTGCTAAAATGTAGAGCAGTTGACACTTGGAAATCTCGCGAAGGCAGTTAGTTATTTTGATGCACATTTTGCTTGTTAACAAGTCGCTCTATCGGCGGGTAACTCGGCACCGATCTCGATAAAGAGTGAACAAAAGCTGCGACACATTCAGACGACAATTCTTTTTGCAGTTTCAACACGTTCTGAAATGCCAAACACAGCATAGGCAGCTCACAAAGCAAATCCAGTAAGTGACTGTCCGGATATGGCACACCAAGTGGGCTTTCATGCGCTACCCAGGAGGGTACCAGGGCAGAGTGCCGCTGAGCGAAAACAAAAACACATTGGAGTTTATCGAGAAAAGAGAAAAAATGGGTGGCAGTGTGGCATTGCTAAGCAAGAAATATTGTGCAAAAGCACTGTTCTTTTGCAGGTGTACACCAATGCCACGTACCTCAAAGAGCGATAGAGGTGTCCACTGACCCAGGGAACCGGTTACACTTGCTGCTCACAGGCTTCACACAGACACTGCTGAAAACCGGGGAGTGCGGCTAGAAGCGCTTTCGCACTGAAAAAGGAAATTCCTCGCATTCGTGTTGCGCACTGGAACTGGACAACACGATGCGAAACGCGAAGCTGCAGAAAAAGCGACGGCATTAAGAACGAGACTTGGGGGCCAAGGTATAAACGCGACCGGCTGAAGGGACGGTGCGCACGCGATCGTGACGAGTCTCGCATTTCCGACCCGAAACATCACGCAAAGCCACGATAAGCGCGTGAAACAAAAACGGCTACCATGCACATCTTCGAGCTTACGACTCCTACAGGGAACCGCTGAGTTTTATACAGCCATGGTGGTATTCAGCACTTCACGTGCGCGAGAAAAAGTGTTCTGAGCGTGGACAGCCAGACGTAGTAACATCACCATCCGCAGAATACCCGCGGAACGAGACCGAATTTCCTTCAGAATGGCGCGGACCAACCGATTCAGCGCGTCCCGGAGAGGCATCCAGGACACGAATGAAGGGGATCCCAGTCAACGGGTCGGAAGGAGCTACCAAACGGCTAAGAACGGCTGAAAAAGCAATGGACCCCGCTGCTCAATGTTTGAAGCCTACGCACCAAAGAAGTATACAGTCTCGCCCCGTTAGTGAGACCCCCGTTAGCGTGAACGACTCGAATTATAGACAACTTTTCTGGCGGCCAAACTTTATCAATGCATTTACGCCTCGTTAATACGGAAACTCGCTACCCGGATAACGGACACGGTGAAAATGCAGAGTCCATTTGGACCCATGTATGAAGGCCGACTGACTACTGATGTGTACTATAGCGATCTGTACTAGTGGTTCATGGAATGTGGGAAATTGTAGTAGGAGATGCGTCATCACGACATGAGGCGCCATCGCGCGTTTCATGGACCACTAGGCGCTCCATACTACACCACATTATTTTTAAGATAACGGCTACTACAGGATGCACTTATAGTTCCCAAGAATTTGACTAATTTACAGTTTACTGTCAGCCAATATACCCATTAGCACAGCTTAATCGCAAAGTAGTTTTTAAAACGTTTTTTTTTGTCGTGCTTTTTCCTTCAAGATTCGTTATAACGGACAACTCGCTTTATGGAGAATTTTGCTCAGGGACCAAAGCGTCCATATTAACGAGGCAAGACTGTAGCATAAGTGTGATGAGGTTACCTTCCTCATAACAAAAGCGTTCGCAATCCCTGATCACGAATACCAGCGCGGGATTCAGCACAACGAGCAGAAATAAACATCGCGGGACAACTTAGAAGAATAAAAAACAAAAGACAGCCTTGCCGATGAAAAACCTTGAACCCCCCCCCCCCCCCCACACACACACACACAGACACACACAACGCGTTTTCGGTTTTTCGGACTTTCGCACCTTCTGCAATCGACCGCAACGTGACGTCAAATAGCATGCGCCAAGCTTTATGATGTTTGCTCCGTTTTGTGACGCACGACAATCCCACAGAAGGCCGCCCTGCAGTCGCCGTCTGCCGCGACCGCAATTTCGGCAGCCTCAAGGTTTTCCGACTCGACCGCTTCGCGACAGAATTAGTAAAGAACAAGCGCAGCGCCTCCTCGCAGCAACAAACAAAAAGGCGCGCCGCGGCTTGGAGATAACGGAAATTCGCAGTCGGGCGTCATCGTTTCTGCGACTACACGCTGCTCAGCCTAATGACGTCATGTGAAGCGTCGACCTTGCTGCGACCGTAACCGCTGCTACCTTAAAGAAAAAGATTTATATTGAAGGAGGAAAATCAGGAACCCGCTCATACATTCTACACTACGCTATATGGTTACAAATCTTGGTGACGCTATATTAATAAAGAACACGGGAATTCTGATTTTTCTATGCCGTTGACAAATATAAAAATACGAAAATAAAGCTACAGCTACGAATACCTGCTCCCGAAAAAAAAAAGAAGAAAAACATGAAAACAAAGCGTAGCTACGAATAACTGCTCTCAATAAAAAGAACGTTGAACACCAGCAGTAAACAGGCGATAAGATATTCAATAGTAAGCGTACCGGCTTTATAAAAGCACACCCAGTTCAATGCAAACAAAACAACGACATCTGCAGAGTAAAAATCTCCGATCCTCATTTTTATACGCCGCACTAGGACCACTTTTCGCGAAGCTACGCACACACACACACACACACGCCCGCACACACAAAAAAAGGCACCGCCCAGTCTAGTCTAGTTTGCGGACGTGTGGCCAGGTGTCGGGCCGACGGCTGTCCGCTCAGACTGAGTCAGTCAGGGCGGCTCGCTTGCGCTTGCGGTGGTTGGCCACCATGGAGGCCGTGGCGATTCGGTGAGACTGGCGCCGCTGCCAGCGCTGGAAGTCCTCCAGGGCCCCGCGGCCCAGCGCGAAGAGGGCGCGCTCGGACATGTCCAGCCGTGCCGTCAGGTCCAGTAAATCCTCCTTGAGGCTGCCCTGGGAGCAGTCCATGATGTGCCGGAACCGATTCTTGAACGCCTGCGCGAAGGAAGAGAGGGCACCCTGAAAGCTTACACCTCCACGGCCACGTGGTCACCTCAGCTCGGGCACTCAACTCTTACATGAAATGCCTCGAACAGCAGTTTGCTGCGAAAGTGCGCTAAAAGGGCGGGGGGAGTCAGCCTTGCACGCGCGCTAAATGAAATCACAAAGCGAACAGGCGGTGCTCAAGCAGCTCGAGATGAGACGTCCTCTGTAATGAGTGTCAGCACTGCAAACAGGCGCAAGGGGTTAGCGCATGCGCTGCCGTTCCGCGACGTGAACGCGCACGAGAAACATTTCCCTCGCGGACGGGAAACGTGGCGGCACCATTCGAGCCGAAAGACGCCGGTGCACGCAAGTCATTCCTGCATTGCTCCGCTTTTTCATCCCCGATAAATTGCGGCACTAACTCCTCCTTTACGTCACCTCGCTTCGGCCACAGACCACGAGCGGCAACTTGGCGCCCTCTTTGAAATGAGCAGCAGATTCTGGGCGCTAACAGGCATGCAAATGACGCAGCTCCTGTCGCCATGCGAACGGCGGGGTAGGATTTCGGCCAACAAAATTTGAAATACCGCGTCAGTATTGATAAATACCTTTTTGCTCCAGCCCCAAAGTAACGCCATGTCTTCTCGCCAGATGGCGGGACCAGCGTTCGACGTTCTGCGTCACACAGCACTTAAGCCTCTCTTCGTGAAGATTCGAGCAGCGTGACGAATCGTCCTTGGAAGCATCGTACACAAGGATTCGCGCGAGGCTATTCCAAAGATCTGTTGTGCCCCCGTAGGCGGATTTGACGCGTATACCGGCTAAAGCTGTTGTACAGCCGCCCTGTCCGTATATCACAGGCGCGTGCATAGAATGCGCGCGCAATTGACGGCATCGATTAGGTTTGGTCGCGCAGAGAACGACGCAGGATTCTATACTGCAACGTGCTTACGTGAGAAGCCATCTGCACCGAACGGCACACAAACAACGTGCGCAGAAACAAAGAAACAAATTCCGGCGTTAAGCAGAAAGCGCACAGGATGCAGAGCGAGCGTGAGAGGGGGGAGAATTACTCAGGACGAGGTGCCGACGGCGCAGTCCACTAAGGCAATATCTCGAAATCTATTCACCCAGGGGTCATCTTAGCAGTTTAAACTACGGACAATAAGTCGAACTATGGAACGGAAAATGATGGGGGGTAACGTTGATAAACAGAAAGGCGGCAGAGCGGGTTAGAAAGTTAGAGCCGCTGAGCCCAAGGTCTATACACGAAAGCACGCGAGACATGTGTTCACGCTGGCACGCGAGTCATGTGTCGACGCAGCCGCGTTGAGGGCCAATGCCGCTGGGTTAAACGCAAACGGCACTTCAAATATATCGCGACAGCATCTCCCACGCTGTCCTGTTGAGAGTCCGTGTGACTGGGATAAATACAGACGCGACGGAAAATACCTCGTGACTCCATCTTCCTTTCGGCGTATACGTTTCTGTTTATTATTCGAGAGTACGAACTCCAGTTACGCACCGCGCAGTACACCCCCCCCCCCCCCCCCCCTTTTTTTTTTTCGTTCGCCGCTTACGGTCGAATCGGTGTCATATATAACAGTTTCTTCAAGTAGGCATGCGATATGCTACACCGCAGCGCCGTTCTTCTGCCGAATGGCGGCGTTTAAACAATTTTTCTCTATATGCTTCTGTTTCAGTTAGCCGAAGTCAAAGGAGAAGATGCTGTGATGCAGTTCTGTTTTTCTTGTCTTCTATATCGCTTCCCGGGCAAGTGTATCTAGCTGTCGGGTCGGTTGGCACGCGCCACTGTTGCGTGAGGAGGAGATCTGACCGAACCATCGGCGAACATAGCGAATAAAAGAAGGCGTTGAGACAAAACCTGGGTTATCACCAGGAGCAAGGGGGGCCATCGGCATTTCACACCCAAACGCCGCTGACTTGGCTTTTTTGTTTAGTTCTTCTGGAAAGGGGTTGCCACGTTGCTCCCACCGGGCTCCGGTCGTCCGGCAGGTCTAAAACAGATACTACAAATGCTGCCCGGCAAGCACAACGGTTGGCCGACAGCAAGGCACCAAGACCTTGCAAGGTCGCGTTGCTGCCGAAGTGCGAAACCAACACGCGGACACTCTTTGGGCTGGAGAGGGGCGTGAATTGTGGCAGTTCGACGGCGCGACGAAAGGCAGATGCCCCTGAGATGGACATGAAAGGGAAACAGCGGCACAGCTGGGCGCGAAGCCCTGGATGCGTCCTACACTGCAAGGAAAAAGGGACTAAAATGGGGCGAGAGTTTAGACCCTTTCGGGACTAACTGCAAAGGGTTTAACTATTGGTCCCCTAGGAAAGGGGGGAAACAGCCCCGGGAGCAGCAGTTTAAAGACAAAATGCAAATGCAGCGCAACTTCCAGCTTAATTTAGAGCGGGATAGTTTCCGACAGCACTGATCATATATAATAGCAACAAAGGAGACAAAAATCAACGCACATAAAAATACCAGGATTCGAACTCCCAACCTCTGGAATGGTAACCCAGCGGGGATAAGACCAAGCCTCCACAGCAGACAGTCCGGAGGAGGAAATAAAAGCCTTATACAGGGTGTTTCACCTAATTAAGACTCAGCCATTTTTAAAAACAATCTTTTTGAGTTAGAGGCGCGTTTTTCGGCATAGCATTGTCAGCGGTGTAGTACATCACAATACAGCTAAGACATGCTAACTAGCAGGCTGGTTAACTAATATTAAATAGTTAATTTTTAACTATTAGCGTTAGGCTCCTTAATTATTTAGAGGCGATGTGGCCCACCGTAAGTAATATCCATAACAGTATTTAGAAATTCGGAAGCGCGGTTACCCTCGACGCTGTGGCCCAACAAATTTTTGCTATTTCGACGAGTTGCGTGCACTGGAGAGGTTGCTTTTCCTGCTGGCTTCTCGAAAGGGCATGTATTTTGGCGCGATGTAGCCAAAATTTGGGCGGCTACAGCGCCGAGGGTAACCGCGCTTTCGAAATTCTAAAAACTGATATGGATACAATTACGGTGGGCCACACGCCTCAATAATTTAAGGAGTCTGACAGTAATAGTTAAAAAGTAACTATTCAATGTTAGTTGATCAATCTGCTAGTTAGCATGTTTTATATGCATTATGATGCACTACACTGTTGACAATGCTATGCCGGAAAAAGCGCTCTTCAAGCTGAAAAAAGCATATTTCTAAAAATTGTGGAAAGTCTTAGGTGAAACACCCTGCATACGAAGCAACTGCTTGGGTTCACTGCTCGCAGTTTTATCAAACGCATTGCTGTTTAGAACAAAGTATGCTTATTTTGCTGTCATATGCTTTTGCAACAAGCTGCGGTAAGCCTTAAAGCATACGCACAGCGGTCTAAATCGTGTTTTTGGCCAAAAACAAGTGCCGAACCGTGCATACCATACGCCTGGTACTTCTCAACCACGAATTATTTTCTTTTCGTTTTTTTTTTTGTTAGGATAACGTGGTCTTATTTGTAGCAACCAGCAGCTGCACATTGCGACCTGTAGAAAACAAGTATAGAAGGCCGTGGTTCACTGTTTTTTGTTATCTGGCGAGCAGCGGCGACAGGGAATCGACTGTTTGCCACTCACCGTTTCGCTAAGTGTCGCCGGTATACTTACACAACATCACTTAAGCTCGTAAAAAAACGGCAACTAAATGAAACTACGTATACTTGCTTAACGCTAACCCTTACAGCTCACATTCGACACGTATTGAAGCTCGTAGTACATGTTTACGCACTTTCTCAGCTGCCAGTCGCTTCGTTTCCACGAAGCCTTTTCCCACGCAAGAGCATACAGGGTGTTTCACGTAACTTGAACCAAGGTTTTTAAAAAAAAGCGTAAACCGCAGCTCGCTGAAACCAACGCTAACATGTTTGCCATCATGTGGCGCTTCCTCAGAATATTTTTTATATTCTGCTTGACTAGTTAATTAACTAAGATGGATTATGCAAATTTTCAAATATTAATTTTAGTGCCAAGAGCGTTACGTTAGGTTGTAGAGCAGGTTTAGAAACAACCGATCTAGTTTATATCTCCTGCGGGGTCCTTTTTTTCCGGCATGTAAAGAAAGCCCGCGAAATATGAAAAAATCCCACGTGACTGCGCTCGTGCGCTACCATATCGCAGCGCTCCCATCGGCGTTTCGATCAAACGGAGCGTGCTCGCTGCCCGCGGCGAAGTGAACGGTCCAGCCGCTGGCCGTTCACTTCGCCACGGTCAGCAAGCACGCTCCGTTTGATTAACTTTATGCGCGGTGCTCACGAGTAAACAGCCTCACGGGCATCGACGTGCCGACGGGCCGTCGGTCTTTTCATTTCAAAACAAAATCCTCTGATTGGCACTAAGGTGGTCATTTCTGACTGGTCACTAAAAGGACCCCCAGAACTCCAACTACAGAGGAAGCAACTGCATCGCGGCTAGTTTAGTACAAAAAAACAATAGCAGTACTTAAAACAAATAACTGTCTGAATGCAGGTAAATTGCCTATGGTGCCTCGCAGCAGATAACCTTGAGAAGCTGGCGGCTAAGAAACGGATGTGCAGATAACTTATCGGAGCATCGCTGCGGCGGATGAACGACAATGACGGGCGAAGTATCGGGATGTGCTCCGTATCTTCAATGCCACCGGCCCATCAGCCCAGCTGCTTTGCATGGCCAGCCGTCGGAGCATTTTTTTTTTCACTCTTTCATTAAGAGGCAAGCGGCCACGCGAGCTTTACCAATCGCGTCACGCGACGTGCGCCGAAGTACAATCGCGGCAAGCTTGCACAAACCAGACAAAAAAAAAAAAAGTGAAACGAGAAATTGCTATTCGCCGAGTTGACCGACACGACGCATTCTAGACGAACCGGATCGAAGAAATAATTAAGATGTACTACGTCCCATTGACGTCAAGTGTGCGTCGTATTTCAAAACTGTGGCTTTCCTTGAAACAGTTGATTTCCGACTGTTATGGGGACGGGCGCCGGGCGAAATCTCAGCAGACAAGTGCTCACTAATTTTGAGCTCACCTGGACGAAAGCTCACTGCACCTCCGCATTGGATGTACACTCTTAAGGGCCTACTGCCATTTACGCCGCCCTTACAAAAATAGTAATTTTAATGAAAAGGGTGTTGTCAACAGGGTAACACCCATACTGCACCCAATTTTATCTTTAGGATGTTATATGGGTTGATTTACAGCATAAAGTATGCGGGGAGTCCGGGTGCTATGGAGCAGCTCATGCACTGCCATGCGTCGGTCTAAATTTGTCTCTATCGTGGACACGCATTGTTCCACTTCTGATATCCCCAGAACCCTTGTGTGCTGAAGTTACGCAGCATGGCGTGCATTGTTGCGGTTTCATATAGCATATACTGCTGAATGTTGCTGGTGGAAGTGGGCTTCGTGCAGTGTGGAGCAACTGCTGCTCTATATATTCTAACGCCGCAACAAAATGACTTACGGGAAGAACAAGCACACAGTCAAACTCGTGCAATGTACTGGTACATCATTTCCTAAGAGTGCTGACCTGTTCAAACACCCCTTTTAAGAACGGGTGTAATTGTGTATAGATCCCCAAGTGTATGAGTGTTTTGTTGTCGATAAATTCTCTTTTTGAGGATGTAATGCTTTGAGTTGTATATAGACCTCAATAACTACTCTTAAGGGTGTAAAGTGGTTTACAGTCCATCTATAGCGTGAGTCTGCCGCATTTTCTTCCCATTTGAGAGGTAGGTTCCGCTTAAGGGTTAAGATTCGGTACTGAAACGAAAAAAA